>NC_089271.1:128594160-128925469 GCF_963930625.1 Muntiacus reevesi | reverse complement strand
AGTATTCCAACTGTTTTGGGGAAGGGACCGGGATTCCCAGGAATTGGTCCACCCCCACTTTTAGCCTCAGAACTGTCATGGTACCTATATGTCACTTCACATGCTGACGTATTAAAATGAGCATAAAGTGGAGGCCTACTTAAGGTCAACTGGAATTAGATCTTCTGCAATCTTGGATCTAGTTGGTTCTAACCAGTTTTTGTCATGCCCTATGGGCATGCCATTCTCTTGAATGTTGCGCCCTGCCCTCTTCCCTCCTATTTCAGGTCCTGATATACAAATTAACATTTTTAGGGGTAATGAAAATGTTCTGAGATTAGATAGTTTGCTGATTTATAACTTTGTGAATATTTAAAAAAACACGGTGAATGGTATACGTTAAAGTTTATATTATTTTAATTATATCTCAATTTTAAAAGTTTTAGTCCTTGCCTACCCTCTAATCTTACCTCCTGACACTTTCTCTCTCACTTGCTATATTCCAGTCACAATCGTCATCTCTGTTTCCCAAACATGAAATGTTCTCTCTTATCTCAGGACCTTTCCATGTGGTAATCTGTGTTGTAAAACTCATTTCTTATCTTCCTTACATAACTCATTCTTGTTAATTATTCAGGATGGAAGTGAAACTCTACTACTTTCCTTCTCCTGGAAGCCATCCTTGAGTCCCTTCAAATTTTGCTTGTCCCATTTTTATACAATCTGCATAGCATCCTGTGTGTCTCCATTAAAAATACTTGATTATAATAAAAAAAAACTTGATTATATCTGCCTTTAAGATTGGCCCCATAGACCATAAGTTCCATAAGATAGATGCTATACCTATCTTTGTTTATTCTCTCTTCTTCATTCTTTATTCAAAACTAAAGACCCATTCCACTTTGTTGATATTTTGAATCCTAGCTATTATCACCTTGTATTATCCGCTTTAAGTCTCAGGAGGGCAGGATCCTGTCTACTTCAGTTGACCATTATGTCATGGCAATCCAGCCACATAGTGGATACTCAATAAGTGCTTGTTGAATAAATGACTGTAATGGTTTCCCCTTTTAATCTCAGTTATCTGAGCAACAGCACACATAATTAAATGTGGGAAGTTTATGTGATTTTCTGGTTAAAACTGAATATTCTCAAATATGACCCTTATTGCCTTTAGACATTCAGTCCTGAAACTTCTTTATAGTGTATCAATTTCTTGGCGTTTCTAGTTTTCTTTTGGGGAGTGGTGGTAAATAAAAGCATCAATCTCATTGCCCTGGGAGTACACATCAACTCATAACATATCCTTTTTTGACATGTAAGGCTCCGTCCCCATCTTGTCCCCATGAGAATCAGTAATTTATGACTGTGTTGTTGTTGTTCAGTTGCTCAGTTGTGTCCGACTCTTTCCTACCTCATGGACTACAGCATACCAGGCATCCCTGTCCTTCACCATCTCCTGGAGCTTGCTCAGATTCATGCCCATTGACTTGGTGATGCCATCCAACCATCTAGTCCTCTGTCATCTCTTTCTTTTCCTGCCTCAATCTTTCCCAGCATCAGGATCTTTTCTAATGAGTTGGCTCTTCACATCAGGAGGCCAAAGTATTGGAGCTTCAGATTCAGTTCTTCCAGTGAATATTCAGGACTGATTTCCTTTTGGATTGACTGGTTGCAGTCCAAGGTACTCTCAAGAGTTTTCTCCAACACCACAATTCAAAAGCATCAATTCTTTGGTGCTTAGACTTCTTTATGGTCCAACTCTTACATCCATGACTATTGGAAAAACCATAGCTTTGACTAGATGGACCTTTGTCAGCAGCGTAATGTCTCTCCTTTTTAGTATACTGTCTAGGTTTGTCATAGCTTTTCTTCCAAGGAGCAAGTGTCTTTTAATTTCATGACTGCAGTCACCATCTGCAGTGATTTTGGAGCCCAAGAAAATAAAGTCTGTCACTATTTTCTTGAAGAGATTTTTACAGTCTTTCCTATTCTTTTTGTCTCTTTTTTTGCTTTATTCCCTTAGGAAGGCTTTCATATCTCTCCTTGCTATTCTTTGGAACTGTGCATTCGGATGGGGGTGTATCTTTCCTTTTCTCCTTTGCCTTTTGCTTCCTGTCTTTTCTCAACTCTCTGTAAGACCTCCTCAGACAACCACTTTGCCTTTTTGCATTTCTTTTTCTTGGGGATGGTTTTGATCACTGCCTCCTATACAGTGTTTCGAACCTCTGTCCATAGTTTTCTAGGCACTCTGTCTATCAGACCTAATCCCTTCAATCTATTTGTCACTTCCACTGTATGATCGTAAATGATTTGATTTAGATCATACCTGAATGTCCTGGTGATTTTCCCTACTTTCTTCAATTAGAGTCTGAATTTTGCCATAAGGAGTTCATGATCTGAGCCATAGCCAGCTCCTGGTCTTGTTTTTGCTGACTGCATAGAGCTTCTCCATCTTTGGCTGCAAAGAATATAATCACTCCGATTTCAGTATTGACCATCTGGGATGTCCATGTGTAGAGTCTTCTCTTGTGTTGTTGGAAGAGGGTGTTTGCTATGACCAGTGTGTTCTCTTGGCAAAACTCTGTTAGCCTTTGCCCTCCTTCATTTTGTACTTCAAGGCCAAACTTGTCTGTCTGTCTCTTGACTTCCTACTTTTGCATTCTAGTCCTGTATGATGAAAAGGACATCTTTTTGGGTGTTAGTTCTAGAAGATCTTGTAGGTCTTCATAGAACCATTCAACTTTAGCTTCTTTGGCATTAGCGGTTGGGGCTTAGACTTGGATTACTGTGCTACTGAATGGTTTGCATTGGAAATGAACTGAGATCATTCTGTCATTTTTGAGATTGCACCCAAGTACTGCATTTTGGACTCTTTTGTTGACTATAAGGGTTACTCCATTTCTTTTAAGGGATTCTTGCCCATAGTAGTAGATATAATGGCCATCTGAGTTAAATCACCCAACCCATCCATTTTAGTTCACTCATTTCTAAAATGTCAGTGTTTACTTTTGCCATCTTCTATTTGACCACATTCAATTTACCTTGATTCATGGACCTAACATTCCAGGTTCCTAAGCAGTATTGTTCTTTACAGCATCAGACTTTACTTTCACCACCAGACGTATCCACAAACTGGGCAGTTTCCACTTCGGCTCAGCCTCTTCATTCCTTCTGGAGCTATTTCTCCATTCTTCTCCAGTAGCATACTGGGCACCTACTGACCTGAGTAATTCATCTTTCAGTGTCATATCTTTTTGCCTTTTCGTAAATTTTTTAGAAAAGGCAAAAGAACCAGAGATTAAATTACCAACATCTGTTGGATCATAGAAAAAGCAAGAGAATTCCAGAAAAACATCTGCTTCAATGACTACACTAAAGCCTGTGACTGTGTAGATCACAACAAACTGTGAAAAACTCTTCAAGAGATGGGAATGCCAGACCACTTTACCTGCCTCCTGAGAAACCTGTATGCAGGTCATGACTCAACAGTTAGAACTGGACATGGAACAATGGACTGGTTCAAAATTGGGAAAGGAGTACATCAAGGATGTACATCAAAATGTACATCAAGCCTGTACATTGTCACCCTGCTTATTCAGCTGCTTACATCATATGAAATGTACTAGATGAAGCACAAGCTGGAATCAAGTGGAGGGAGAAATATCGATAACCTCAGATATGCGGATGACACTACCCTTATCACAGAAAGTGAAGAGGAACTAAAGAGCCTCTTGATGAAAGTTAAAGAGCAGAGTGAAAAAAGCTGGCTTAAAACTCAGCATTCATAAAACTAAGATCATGGCATCCAGTTCCATCAGTTCATGGCAAATAGATGCAGAAACAATGGAAACAATGAAAGATTTTACTTTCTTGGGCTCTAAAATCACTGCAAGTGGTGACTACAGCCATAAAATTAAAAGATGCTTGTTCCTTGGAAGAAACCAAGAAACCAAGATAAACTATGACAAACCAAGAAAGTGCACTGAAAAGCAGAAACATTACTTTGACAACAAAGGTCTGTATAGTCAAAGCAATGGTTTTTCCAGTAGTTATGTATGGATGTGAGAGTTGGGCCATAAAGAAGGCTGAGCGCTGAAGAATTGATGCTTTTTACTGTGGTGTTTGAGAAGACTCTTCAGAGTCCTTGGACTGCAAGGAGATCAAACCAGTCAATCCTAAAGGAAATCAACCCCGAATATTCATTGAAAGGGTGGATACTGAGGCTGAAGCTCCAGTACCTTGGTCACCTGATGTGACACTCTGACTCATTAGAAAAGACCCTGATGCTGGGAAAGATTGAAGGTAGGAGGAGAAGGGGGCAACAGAGGACACGATGGTTGGATAGCATCACCAACTCAATGGACATGAGTTTAGGTAAACTCTGCGAATTGGTGGTGGATAGAGAGGCCTGGTGTGCTGCAGTCCATGGGGTCGCCAAGAGCTGGACATGACTGAGTAACTGAAGAACAATAATAACTGTTCATGGGGTTCTCAAGTCAAGCATGCTAAAGTGGCTGGCCATTCCTTTCTCCAGTAGACCACATTTTGTCAGAACTCTCCACAGTGACCTGTTCATCTTGGGTGGCCCTACACAGCATGGCGTATAGTTTCATTGAGTTAGACAAGGCTATGATCCATGTGATCAGTTTGGCTAGTTTTCTGTGATTGTTTTTTTTTTTTTTTCATTCTGTCTTCCTTCTGATGGATGAGGATAAGAGGCTTGTGGAAGCTTCCTGATGGAAGTGTAAAGTGTAATTGTCATCCAGATATGAGCATTTAGTGTTATAACTCTCTTAAGTAAAAGGAATGTTTATACTTTTTAGAAGGCATATATTAGAATCACCTTTCAAAATGTAGCTAGTATGTGAAACTTGAAGTAGGAGAACCAAAATGAAGTTGAAAAGGGAAGGTTGAGTGCTTCCGTGAGTTGCATAACAATAGTCTCCTTTCTTCCCTAGAGCTCAACATGAATGATTAAAAATCACCCCTCAGGGTCTTGGCTTGAATATCCTGCTTGTAACAGTAGGTTTGTGAGAACAAGAACAGCTGCCCATCTGCTAGGAAAATGAAAGGAAATAAATCAGACATCCATTTTGTGCTGAAGATTCATGTTATCTGAGGTGGCTTTAAAAATTTTCTTTTTACCTTTGTTTAAACAAAATGGAAATCTTGTTTATTTCCTAGTCATAGAGGTGAAGAAAATCTTAGTTTCCTGAAATGAATCTACCTCAATGAGGATTTTAAATAATCAGTGACCTGGCTAATTTTTTTGAGGGGATTGTTTATTCTTTTCATTTTTGGCATACAAAAGCTGTACATAATTTTACATACATGTCCATAGCTATACATAATTAGTATATATGACTTGATGAATTTGGAGATAAGTGTACACTCATGAAACCATCACTGTAATCTATCCATGAGCCTCTCCACCCCCTTCGAAAGTGTCCTCTTGCCTTCTATTAATAAGGTTTTTTGTGATAAGAACACCTAAAATCTACCCTCTTAGCAAATTTTTCGGTATATAAGACAATGTTGTTAACTATAGTAAGTCACCAGGGTTTATCATCTTGTATAACTGAGACTTACATCCTGGTTCACTTTAAAAATTACTGTTTTTCTTATTATATAAGTAATGCATGTACAGTTAAAGAGCTCAGACAAGCAGAAATAGGAAAAAAATCACTGTAAGCTCATCAGAGAATATTAACATTTTGATATGCGTACATAGAGTGTGTATATGTGTAGCAACAAAATTGGATCAAACTGTGCATGTCTTTATAACCTACTTTTTTCACTCAGTGTTACATCGAAAATATCTTTCCTTGTCAATAAATATTGGGTCATTCAAGTTTTTTGTTGGATGTTATAGAAAAACACAGATGAACTTTTTGGCCAACCTGATATATGTATACAATCTCATTTTAAATGGTTACATAGTATTAATTATATGTAATTTAAAGATTCTATTTTATGGGGCTTTTCAATTGCTTCCAGATTTCTAGCATTATTTAAAAAATTGTTTATGTACCTTTATACTTATTTTTTTAGGACAAACTACTCTATCAGTTAAGATAGACTTGGTTATGTTGTGATAACAAGCACCTGAAAATCTCTCTAGCTTAAAACAACAATGGTTTATTTCTTGCTCAGATTACATCTACATTAAAGGTTAACAGGAGAGTTCTGATTATTAAATAGAGACCCCAATTTACTGATATTCCTTCATTTTTTGACACCCTCTCACCATGTGCTCTCATGAATACCTTGGTAGGGAATGAGAATATTGTGAATTGCTTACTGGTTCTTAAGTGCTTTTGCATAGAAGTGAAGCACAGGTGTTCATGACTCACTGGCCAGAACTAGTCATGTGGACACATTTAACCTCAAAGAAGTGGGGAAAGTCGGTGTTCCCATTTGCTTGAAAGTAGTGGAAAACCAAATATTGTCTCCCACAATAGCATTGCTGAATTAAATGCTGTGAAATGGCTAGTAGAATATGTACATTTAGTAAATGCTTGTGTTACTTATTTAAAAATTACTCTCCAGGAAGCTGTGGTACATATACACCATGGAATATTACTCAGCCGTTAAAAAGAATTCATTTGAATCAGTTCTAATGAGATGGATGAAACTGGAGCCCATTATACAGAGTGAAGTAAGCCAGAAAGATAAAGAACATTACAGCATACTAACACATATATACGGAATTTAGAAAGATGGTAACGATGGCCCTATATGCAAAACAGAAAAAGAGACACAGAAGTACAGAAAAGACTTTTGAACTCTGGGGGAGAACGTGAGGGTGGGATGTTTTGAAAGAACAGCATGTATACTATCTATGGTGAAACGGACCACACCAGCCCAGGTGGGATGCATGAGTCAAGTGCTCGGGCCTGGTGCACTGGGAGGACCCAGAGGAGTCGGGTGGGGAGGGAGGTGGGAGGGGGAATCGGGATGGGGAATACGTGTAACTATATGGCTGATTCATGTCAATGTATGACAAAACCCACTGAAATGTTGTAAAGTGATTGGCCTCCAACTAATAAAATAATATTTAAAAAAAAAAAAAAATTACTCTCCAGGAGGATTATAACATCTTATGTTCAAACTGTTAGTGATTAAGGAAAGTTCCCTACACTTTCCCTCTTCTAATCAGTAATATAATTTTAAAATATTTTTGACAATTTCATGAGCAAAAGCAGCATCTGAATTTTTAATTGATATTTCTCTTATTGTTAAGAGGATGACCATTTTGATATAGTTATATGACTTGGTTCATATTGATAGCTTTAAGGAAGGTTTTAAAAACATGACTTTGTGCATGATACAGGGATGCTGTTATATCTGAAGTGACTGTAGTTGTGGAATACATCTTAAAAAGGTGTAAATTCCTATAGGTATTATGTTCTTTTGACTGTATTTTCTTATCCTTCAAATTCAGGATACAGTTGAGTTCATGAATACAATTGAATATGAAATGTTTATAGTTTTCTCAAAGGTGGCATGGTAACACATTTGAAAATAATGCCTATGTGTTTAGTTAAGAAATAGGAGATTCTCAATTTATACCTTGATTTTAGGAATATATTCATTCTATAATAATTTTGTACAAGTCTCATCTCCCTTACCATATAGGCAGCATCTTATTGTTAAAGGCATTATCCTCTTTTGATTCCCCGTGTGCCTAACAGAAGTGTTGGGTATATAAGTAGAATCTTGGTAAATATGTATTCAGTGAATTTAACTGAAAAGGAAAGGTAACTTATTTGCATATGTATTATTCATTCATCTTACGTCAAGCATTTGGGTTGGAAAGTGCTTCTTTGCAAAGAGAAATTCTGAGTATTTTGATGCTGGAGAGGGTGTGGAGAAAAGGGAACCCTCTTACACTGTTGGTGGGAATGCAAACTAGTACAGCCACTATGGAAAACAGTGTGGAGATTCCTTAAAAAACTGGAACTAGAACTGCCATATGACCCAGCAATACCACTTCTGGGCATACACACTGAGGAATCCAGATCTGAAAGAGACACATGCACCCCAATGTTCATCGCAGCACTGTTTATAATAGCCAGGACATGGAAGCAACCTAGATGCCCATCAGCAGATGAATGGATAAGGAAGCTGTGGTACATATACACCATGGAATATTACTCAGCCATTAAAAAGAATTCATTTGAATCAGTTCTAATGAGATGGCTGAAACTGGAGCCCATTATACAGAGTGAAGTAAGCCAGAAAGATAAAGAACATTACAGCATACTAACACATATATATGGAATTTAGAAAGATGGTAACGATGGCCCTATATGCAAAACAGAAAAAGAGACACAGAAGTACAGAACAGACTTTTGAACTCTGTGGGGGAAGGTGAGGGTGGGATGTTTCGAAAGAACAGCATGTATATTATCTATGGTGAAACAAACCACCAGCCCAGGTGGGATGCATGAGTCAAGTGCTCGGGCCTGGTGGGCTGGGAAGACCCAGAGGAATCGGGTGGAGAGGGAGGTGAGATGGGAGACCGGGATGGGGAATACGTGTAACTCTATGGCTGATTCATGTCAATGTATGACAAAACCCACTGAAAAATAAAAAAATTAAAAAAAAAAAAGAAATTCTGAGTATTTTGTAATACTTTCAAAGGGAAGACCAAAGACAGTGTTTTGTCCATCTTTGTGTATGTAGGTGAGGAGCCATGCTGAAAGGAATTCTTCAAACCAGGAGACATGTAGACGTTTTTGCTTCACAAAGTGCTTTGCTTCACAAAGTGCTTTTATAAACTACGTCTGTTGGGACCATGGAGGTTAAAGGCCTTCCATTTATGATTTAACTTCTATTGAGATATTATGCAAAAATTCCCCTAGCCTTAGAGTCCATCCTGAGGAGCCAAGGTGGACTGTACCACTCTGGCCTGTTTTAGCAGGGCTCAAATTTAAAAGGGATTAAAAAGCATTCTTATGACCTGAATTGTAAGTATTGAGATTTCATATTAACACACTGTTGAACTTTGACAGGTCAATGTGTACCAAGATGGAGAGGATTTATTGTGAATTTCAGTTTCTTTGTGGATGTGTTTGGTGCTTGACCAAAACTGCTGAGGACTGGAGGCTGAGCATAAAGAGAAGAGTTTAAGATTGTTTTCTTCTGAATTGGTGATCAGCATAAACCAGTTCTCAGCAAGGTTACTTGATACCAAACTGAATCAGTCAATTTAAATGAAGGAAGAAATAGTCACTGTGTGTTTGAGTTATTATGTATTAATGGAAGCTATTTCATTTAGAAAAATTAGGAATTTTTAACATGGGGGGAAATATTGGAATTCACATTTCAAGTAAGAATTGGATGCTTCTGTCTCTGGGTTCTTTAATAAGAGAACAAATTTGGCTAAATATCCATCTGTCTGAAGACAGAAGGCTGGACCAAATAACCTCTTGCTATTACTCCTGGCAGTAAAGACCCCATATTCTAATTACAAGCTAACTTAAGCATTATTCTTATTATGACTTTTAATGCTTTCCAACTTGTAGAAATTGAGCCTATGTCTTAAGGTGGACTAGTGAGTTACCCTTTGTAAATCAGTTAAGAACTATTTATTGGGTTTTACCAAACTGTACTGCTAGACATATTAATATATAAGAAATTGTTCTTCTCCTCAAGGACTATGCAGTATATTTGAACAGAGAGGCAAAAATCACACTGGAGACACACCAACCCAATAAAATTTTGCATGTTATTTCTCTACTTCAGTAGCAGTTTGTAGAAAACTTTTACCACTGTGAGTTAGAGTGAATGAATTGTGGAGGAGGTAGACCTTGAGGAAGTCCCTGTGGATAAGAAAGATTTGGATAAGCTGAGATCAAAGTAGAGGGGATCATAAGTAGGGGAACCAGATATGATCAGAGGCACCAGAGAGCAATCCTTTCGTTTTCCTTTCTTTAAATGAACACTGTCACATTTGTTTGTTCAATAGCAACTTTTCTCTCCTTGGTATCTTTATTCTCTTCTGTTGAAGTAGTTTCTCCTATTAAATAGTAAGAATCTATCATATCCTCATACAAAAAATACAACGTGAGGAATCTTTGCAAAATTATTAGCTACTTCTGAGGATTGGTTTCTGTTTATCTGCATCTCTTTTATATTAGTTGGATCATCTCAGTTCTCTTTTCTGTTTCTAGCCGCATGGATAATAGAATGTCAGACTGATTATTTAGTACCTGAGATTCTTTAAATGTCTGTGTGTGAGTGTTCTTGGAAAACCATCTTTGCTTTGATGAACCTGTCAGATTTCTCATGTGACGGCATTCTTATTTATTATTATTAATAAGTAAGGGGATTCTTACTTAGAAGTTTGCTATTTTAGAAAGCGTTTCTTCATTCATGTACATATGCTATGCAACAGTGGCAGAGTACATATAGCAATTTGCCCAGATCACTAGCAATGAGGTTGATCCACAAGGCCATTCTGGAGGAATACCAGCAAGTCGTTGACAAGATTTATATGTTTCATATTCAAAATCCTAAACTATGAGAATGGTCTAAAACCTGTCCATATGTCTGTCTCTCTCTTTCCATCCATCTTCCATTTAAGCAGTAACATTTGAATCCTCTACTTCTGACACATCTCTTATACTTCATTTCTCTCTGCATAAATTCATTTGGTATGAAATTGAACACAAAACAGCACTTCTGAGCATGTGTTTTTCTTGAGATTTTTCTGTCATTATTATTTGTGAGGAAGGGTATTTTAGTGGAGTTTTCAAATGCAGCATGATTAAAAAACATATCAATACCTCATTATTTCCACGAAAGCACTTGAGTGGGAGGTAGCAGTAATTTCAAAATTAGGGGTACCTGAAGTTCTTGTGATACTCATCAACACAAAGCCATGCTTCCTTAGGCTTGGTTTTGAAATAGTTTCTCAGGTCGCCACTGAGTCTTGTGTCTGGTTCTCTTTCAGAGTCTGCCCTTCATGTCAGGGCAGCTGTTAAATTGTTTTTGCTGTATTATGGTTTTTGTGAAATCACACAATACTTCTCAGTGTGATAGTTTGATAAGTGAATTTCTTTATAAAGATGACCTCTTTGTCAAGTTTTAAAGGAAACTATTCTAAGATAACCAATAACCTAGAACATTTGTGTATCAAATAATAGAGTAATATAGTGGTTAGCTCCCAAAAGAATAATTTTGGTAGGGAAAATGTATACTTTGCATGTGTAAATGTACAAGGTTTGATGAAAAAATGTTTAAGCATTAAAGCTATCTCCAAAAAAGAGTGTGGACTAGGAGGAAATGGGAATTCCTCTGGTTAAAATTATCTTAGGTGTACCAACATCTAGGTGTACGTTGGTCCCACCCAAAATGAAGCTTCAAAATGAGTTCCTTTGATAGGCAGGATTCCTCTGGACCACCTTCATTGAATCTCATTTAGATTCTGTGTAGAGGGAATGACGTGATTCTTAACATTAGTCCATACCAGATGAAAAGAAAAGCTTATGTATGTTTCAGAAGACTTTGTGATCTGATACAGTGTTTCAGATTCCTCATTTTGGCATCCAGTACCTGATTGGGAAATTCTGTGCTCTTTTCTATACCCCAGGCCCTTATTTCCTCATTAGATGGATTTTCTGAAGAAAAATTAGATATTTGAACTCGTAACAGAGGGAGGTATTATCAAGTTCTTGATAAAAAATAAGTGAAAGCTATTATGGATAATGGTGTTCATAAACATATATGAACAATAAAATCAACTGATACAAAAATAAGACATAATTTTTGCTAGAAGGTCCGATCATTTTAATTAGTAAATAGGATCCTCTATGCATAAGGGAAAAGCAGATCATCACCAACATATTGTGATTTGTTCCATCGCTCAGTCATGTCCAACTCTTTATGACCCCATGAACTGCAGCACACCTGGCTTCCCCGTCCTTCATTATCTACCAGAGTTTGCATAAACTCATGTCCATTGAGTTGGTGATGCCATCCAACCATCTCAGCCTCTGCTGCCTCCTTATCTTCCTGCCCTCAATCTTTGCCAGCATCAGGGCTCAAGAACCCCATTGTGATTTGAGGGTTGTTGATGACCTACCTCTCTAAAATCATCTCCTCTACTAACAGTAGTTCCCCAAATCCTCATAATGGCAATATTATATTTAGTCTGTAAACATAGTAGTTGGATGGAGCAAGGCTTTCATTAATAAACAGCATCCTCTGTCATATTAGCAGGCAGTGTTCAAGCAAAGTTAATTATCGTCAGTCAGATAGTAGTTCCTAGAGGAACTATGATCTAGGACAAGGATATTTGGGGATAAAAGAGAGTTATGGGGAATGGATTGTTGTCTAGGGTAGATAGGCTCTGGTGAACCACCTCTGTTGGGTTGGGATGAGATGAGGGGTAAGAGGCAGTGTGCTTTGGGCTGTCAGGTCCAAAGATGCCAAAAAGGAAGGTGAAAGTGAAGTGAAATCACTCAGTCGTGTCCGACTCTTTGGGACCCCATGGACTGTAGCCCACCAGGCTCCTCCATCCATGGAATTCTCCAGGCAAGAATACTGGAGTGGGTTGCTGTTTCCTTCTCCGGGGGATCTTCCCGACCCAGGGATTGAATCCAGGTGTCCCGCATTGCGGGCAGACGCTTTAACCTCTGAGCCACCAGGGAAGCCCAAGCAGTGTCAAATACTGACTTTCTGTCCTGTGCAGTCCTTCCTTTATGCAATTTCTGAGGAAATATGACAATCCATACATATAATGAATTTTGCCAAAATGCTTGTATATTTGGGAGTTAGCATTTAGTCCAAAGATTGTTATTAAAACGTAAACCACATATTAATATGTATTGACAATCTTTTGAAGGTATTTCCTTAGAATGGGAGAAATTTAGAACTACAGGGGCCCTTAGAGAGCATCTAGGACTCTGTGGTTTTCAAATTGTGTTCCCTGGAACCCTGTGGTTCTGAGAAAATGTCTTAGGGCCACTGTAGGGGCAAAGAAAAAGAGTAACAGAGACAGCTCTAGATCCCCTGCCCATGGTTCAGGTAGAACAGATAGACTCTAGTCTGTCTTCTCTATTATGTCTTTGAATAAGCTATTATTTTTTTCTTTTTTTATTGGAGGATAATTACTTTACAATATTGTTTTGGCATCTGCCATACATCAACATGAATTAGCCACAGGTATACACATGTCCTAACAATAACATATGAATAAGTTACTATTTTTTATTCTACTAATTTTAAAAAATGGTTTAAAAACCACAGATCTATTTGAATTCCTTTGTTTTACAGATGGAGAGTTAGAGACAAATATTCCTCCTTCAGAATCCGGGGGAAAGGCCAATGTGGCTTAAATTGGAATTTAGAAATATAGTTAACTTTTAAATATAGCACATGTTACAGATTAATATAAATGGGTGCTAATAAGCAGAATGAAGTAATGAAAATTTTAATTTCAGACTAATTCTACATCAAGTAATAAACTCCCAGAAACAAAAGATCCTGTTAATATTCACAAATTATAGGACACAGTTCAAAGCATATTGAAGGTATTCTAAGTTTATTGATTTTGGTTTATGAAAGCTACTTACTTTAGACTTGAATTGTTTTTTGTAAATGTCACCTTGAACATTTACATAGGAAAGCATCATTTGCAAAGTTGTGCTTAGTTAAGATTTTTAATATCTGAATTACTAGAATTGACCGTAGTCATATTTTCACTGTGCCTCTTGAATGCCAAACATATTGACAGTCCTGTGATTTTTCTCATGCCTCTTCCCCTCATGACTACTATTACCCTCCCCTTTGTTTCTCTGAATCTTAACTGTTCTTAAAGATTCCACTGCTCAGCCATTAAAAAGAATTCATTTGAATCAGTTCTAATGAGATGGATGAAACTGGAGCCCATTATACACAGTGAAGTAAGCCAGAAAGATAAAGACCAATACAGTATACTAACGCATATATATGGAATTTATAAAGATGGTAACGATAACCCTATATGCAAAACAGAAAAAGAGACACAGATGTACAGAACAGACTTTTGGACTCTGTGGGAGAAGGCGAGGGTGGGATGTTTCGAGAGAACAGCATTGAAACATGTATACTATCAAGGGTGAAACAGATCACCAGCCCAGGTTGAATGCATGAGACAAGTGCTCGGGCCTGGTGCACTGGGAAGACCCAGAGGGATCGGGTGGAGAGGGAGGTGGGATGGGGGATCGGGATGGGGAATACATGTAAGTCCATGGCTGATTCATGTCAATATATGGCAAAAACCACTACAATATTGTAAAGTAATTAGCCTCCAACTAATAAAAATAAATGGAAAAATAAAAAAGATTCCACTGGTTTCATCTGGTCCAGGAAGTCTTCTCTGACCACCCCAGCCCTTAGTAATCTTGCTTCCATTCATCAAGTAAAGCAATTGCTCTCTGGGCCTGTCATCTGAAACTTAGCATATGCTGACTTGTCTTGGTCTTTGATTTGGTGTGTTTGTCTTAATCACCTCTCAGTGCCCTAGCCACATGATGTACTTGAAGTAGGTGCCATCCTGAATCTCTTTGATTCCATCTCTCTCAGAAGATATCTTGTTTGTAGTACCTGATCAGTAAAGATTTGTTGGTTGAATGTCATCATAATTTTGTTTTTTATTTTTTTAAAGATTTTTTTTGACATGCACCATTTTGAAAGTTTTTACTGAATTTGTAACAATATTGCTTCTGTTTTATGTTTTTGGTTTTTTGAATGTGAGGCCTGTAGGATCTTAGCACCCTGACCAGGGAGCATACCTGTACTCCCTGCATTGGAAGGCAAAGTCTTAACCACCAGACCACAAGGGAAGTCCCCATCTCTTACTTTAAACAGTCTTAGAGAACTCAATTTGGCTTCCCCAGTGGCTCAGCCGGTAAATAATCTGCCTGAAATACAGGAGACACAGGAGATGTGTGTTCGATATCTGGGTTGGGAAATTCCCCTGGAGGAGGGCATGGCAACTCACTCTAGTATTCTTGCTTGAAAAAACCTGTGAACAGAGAAGCCTGGTGGGCTACAGTCCAAAGGATTGCAAACAGTCCGACATGACTGAACACACACGCACGTACACACAGAATTCAGTTAGGCATATTGTCTCAATAAAAATTGGCTAAGGAGTTATACATTCTCAGTTCTCAGAAGCCTTTCAAGGTATTATATTTTTAAAAATTTTAAAATAAACAATTTAGCAGACAGATTAAATAGGGAATTGTACAAAAACCAGAATTACTTTTCTATTTCTTAGATCATGTCCAACATGCCCCTTAGCTTATTGTGAACATAATGCTTTTGTTTTTCTAAGTAATAAAATAAGTGTTTTAATTAACTATAAGAAAAATATGTCATCCTAAAGAAAGAAATTTCTAAAGTATATTTATGTCCATCTCTGGACATATTTTGAACCTAATTTGAACTGTAGATTATTGCAATAATCCAATAAAACCCTTTATCCTAGGTAGAAATATATATTCTTACCACATTTTATCATAGGTAGAAATGTATATTCTTACCAAAGTTTCATGTTAAGCCAATGGGAACAATTTCTTCTTTCCACTACAGTCCTGACCCTGGGGTAAATATTTGATCTTTCTGTCTGTTCAATGATATGATTATGTTTATAGGATTTGTAACAGAGTTGGAAAATTATCAGAATTATCTAGTGTTTTCAAAGTGAGAATAAGTACCCTCATATCTAATGTGAACTAGGCTTAAGAATTCAAAAAGGTAGCTTTGCATTAAAATGAGGTATAAAGGTGAAAGTGAAAATCACTCAATTGTGTCCAACTCTTTGCAATCCCATGGAGTATACAGTCCATGGTATTCTTCAGGCCAGAATCCTGGGGTGGGTAGCCTTTCCCTTCTCCAGGGGATCTTCCCAACCCAGGGGTTGAACCCAGGTCTCCCGCATTACAGGCAGATTCTTTGCCAGCTGAGTCACAAGAGAAGCCCCAAATGAGGTATATTGGGTGGTAAAAAAGGATCATTCTTTTGTGCTTTTGTAGACAAAGTACTGGATAATGACTGGATTGCTTAAATTGGAAGTCCCAGTAGGGAAGCAGTTTTATATCTTTAATTGAGCAACAGTTATCTTTGACTTTTAGAATTTCAAAAATGTGTGTGGCTTGTCATGATGATTAAATAATGGCTTGGAGTTCAGTGGGTGCTTACAGGCTCAAAGTACACTCACTTCTCTGTTGGCATTTTGGGAGGGGTCAAGATGAGCTCTGTGTTTTTGGAGTTAGGCAGTCTCTTCATTGATCTACATTGGCTAAAATAGGAAAGGAACCCTCTATGCTTGAGGTAAGGCCACCCCTTGGTCCCTTGTTGGCTGCAGTCACTAGGGAGCCTAGATGCCTTCTGACTACTCTGAGTAAAACTGTTCCTCTGTGGAACTTGATACATTTGTGAACAGGACTCAAATGTGTACCCCTAAACCCTGCATGTTTCTGGTAAGAAGCCTGTTTTTCCTTTATTTCCTCTTATAAACTAACAGCTTGCCACTGCCAATACCAACCACCTCCTCCTGAAGCCCCATCTGCATTGAGAACACTGGCACTGATTTAATTATGTTATCTCTCTTAATTATCACAAGATGACCAGATGATCCTTTGTCTACCCACTTCTAATCTACACATTCTTTCACAAACCCCTTTTCTGAGCCTGTAGTCTATGCCTCCCCAACTACCTTTCACTGAGCCCTCTGGAATTCATGGTTAGTCATCAGAAGATCTATATCTTCAACTGCTTTTCTGAAAGCTCTTTCCCCTTTTTGCTTGAATTGAAAAAGCTGGGTTTTTTCCTGATGATACAGCTTTTCCTGTAGTCCTTCTGTGTGATGGTTAGTTGCTTTCCAACATTATTCATATAAATAGGCCTGGAAATGGGGTAGATGACATCCTTTATCCTCATTGCTCTTTTCAGGCTTCTTTTTTTAACCAACTCAAAACTTCCCAGTGTGGATCTTATGTCATTAGACTTTATCTCCTTGATACTTTCATCAGTTAATCTATAGGTCACTTTCTCCCATTTCTTGAAGATTTTAGCTCCTGGTTCACTATCGTTCTCTCCAATGCTACTCCCATCTTATTTTCTGAAAGTTTTATGAGTAAAGATGATCTTTCCAGTACCAGTGACTTTTAAGTCCTTCCCCTCCACTCCTATTAAATAATATTTGTCCTCCATCCTACCTTTAGACATTCACTTCCATTGTCATGTACCTTGCCTTGTCATGAATAATTGTTGCAACCCATGAGTAATCCTAGTTTTAGGCATCCTACTTTGATGATTGTGTTCTTTCTTATATCCAGTGATCAAAACAATCACTGCCCTCCTGATACCTAAGTTTTAGAGGAAAAGACAGAAAATAAACAAATATGTAATATTGTAGATGGTAGTAAGTGGGTTATAGAGAAATAAAGCAGAGAAATGGAGTAGGGGGTGCCAGAGGATATGATTTGCATTTTAAATAAAGCAATTGGGTAAGCCTTTGCCAAGAAAATGGATTTGAGCAAAGTTCTGTAGCTATCTGGGGGAGAGGAGTGTTCCAGGCAGAGGTTATAACATTCAGCAAGGAAACGGTGTGACTGGAGTAGAATAAGCAAGAGAAAAAGCTTCGGACTCGAAGTCAGAGAAGTTACTGTAAACTGAATGAGTAGTGTTTTGTAGGCCCTTTTAAGGATTTTGATTCTTTGAATGAGATGAGGAGCTCTGGAGATTATTGAGCAAAGAAGTGAACTGATCTGACCTGAGTTTTCACAAGAGTATTCTGGCTGTTGTAATAAGAATAGGCTAAAAATTGGCAAAGACTGGAAGCAGTGAGACCTGTTAGGAAGCTATTACAATAATCTAGGTGAAAAATAATGGTGGCTTGCCTTCAGTCGGGCTTCCCAGGTGGCACTAGTGGTAAAGAGCCCACCTGTCAATTCAGGAGTTACAGACGACATGGGTTCGATCCCTGGGTTGGGAAGATCCCTTGGAGAAGGAAATGACAACCCACTCCAGTATCCTTGTCTGGAGAATTCCATGGACAGAGGACTCTGGTGGGCTATCGTCCATAGGGTCGCAAAGAGTTGGACATGACTGAAGTGACTGAACGCACACATGAAATGAGACAAGCATCTCATTTCCTAATATGGCATAAATCTTATTAAGATGACC
Source organism: Muntiacus reevesi (assembly GCF_963930625.1). Classification (NCBI taxonomy): domain Eukaryota; kingdom Metazoa; phylum Chordata; class Mammalia; order Artiodactyla; family Cervidae; genus Muntiacus; species Muntiacus reevesi. Next base: position 128,907,304 of record NC_089271.1, on the reverse strand, counting down.
TTGCTAAACTTGGAAAAAAGAACCTGTAGAGAGGCAAAAGGGTGAGAAGATGTGCTCTAGTATGTCAATTTATTCTCTCATGGGTTGTTGTGGCAGGGATGCATGAATTTCCCATGGGTCAGTTGGTCACTGCAGAAGGTAGCTAGACCTGAGCTGTCTTGCTGATATACCATCTGAGAGGGCTACTCATTAACAGGGCTGTAGGTTGCTCTTAAGCTTCCCAGGTGGCATACTGGTAGAGTCCGCCTGCAAATTCAGGAGATGTGAGAAATGCGGGCTTGATTCCTGGATTGGGAAGATCCCCTGGGATAGGGAATGGCTACCCACTCCAGTATTCTTGCCTGGAAAATCCCATGGACAGAGGAACCTAGCAGGCTACAGTCCATAGGGTCACAGGAGTCAGATACAACTGAATGTCTAAGCTTACACAGGTTACTCTACAGTGGGTGGGAATGGTGGAAGATAGTGAATAGGAGGCAGATGATTCACATTAGGGAACTGTGCAATAGTCTTTTGTACTGTTTCCCCAAAATCTCATGCCTCACTTTTGATGCCTGATAGAGAATCTATGGTCAGTAAGCATTAGCCAGAAAAATGGTGACAACTTGCAATGTGGGGACTATAGTTGTGGGCAGTTAAGAAAAGATATTTGTATTTCCTCCAATATTTGCCTTTGAGTATTCCAACACCAGAGAAGTGAGGCATTGAATAGAAAGAGGGAGGAGGAATCCCAGAACCAGACTTTTAATTCCCTTACCCTGTGATGCTGGAAAGGAAGGGGGAGTATAAGTGAAGCCCATTCCTTATTCCTACTTCTCACAGTGAGTCCTGGGGCCATAAGCTGGCCAGCCTGGGGGGTAGAGGTTAGTGGCAGGGGCAAGGAAGGGATTAAATTAAATTGAATATGATATTAAAGTTTTAAACTGGATTGACATGTAATAGCTGAAAATGACTGAGTATTTTTGAAACATGCCCTGGAGGCAGTAAGATACCAGAAAAGCTATTTCTATAGGGTTAAGGAAAGCAGTGATTGGAGAAAATTAGAATGACTCAGTTCAAAATGCTTCATAAATCAATTACACACAGAGGATTTACTATATGTAGTTTATATGTTTTATCACATTTAATCTTCATGGGCAACTTAGTTTTCACACATATACATTCCAAAAAAAAAAAAAAAGTACTCAGAGAATTTAATGATATGTCCCATCTTACAAGGGTAACAAGTGACAGAGCAGAGATTCAAACCCAGGTAGTATGAATTTAGAATCTAAGTTCTTAACAATCATATTCAACAGAGTAGTGGAATGGGAATTAAGGACTCCACTGCTGACAAACCATGTAATCCTGGTCTGGTCACTTATCTTTTTGTTCCTTAGTTTCTTTATCTTTAAAATATGGAGAATAAAAACTTCCTTACTCCAGTGGGTACATGTTGGAATAAAATGAGATGATAAATGGAACAGAATTTGCAAAGTAAGGCATTGTCATGTTATCATGTATGTATTTGTAGTATTCTGTAATAAGGCACAGAGGAAGAACAGGTATTTAAAGAAATGGAAAGGCTTAATAATATCCTTCTTAACTTTTTCTCAAGCCCCCCTCTCCCCTATCCCAATCCTCACTCCCACTCTTGGAAGATCAGCTAAGAAATCTTCTTGACTTCCTTAGTGGCTCAGACAGTAAAGCATCTGCCTACAATGCGGGAGACCTGGGTTCAGTCCCTGGGTCCGGAAGATCTTCTGGAAAAGGAAATGGCAACCCACTCCAGTATTCTTGCCTGGAAAATTCCATGGATAGAGGAGCCTGGTAGGCTACAGTCCATGGGGTTGCAAAGAGTCAGACATGACTAAGCGACTTCACTTTCACTTTCCTTGTGGATTTAACTTAGTCAATTTGAGATAGTAAATGACATGGGATGACAGTGCTGGGATGCTTCATGAATCTAACAACATTCCTCCTCCCTTTGAGATTTCCTCAGGAGTGGCTATCTTTAAGCTCTCAGTTTTTAATAGGTCCCAAGCTTCTCATTCTCCTTGTATGCAGCTAATTGGGTCATAAGTTGTCCACACTTATTGACAATTAGTGATCTCTTCACTCTCAGTACTGGGCTGCTTGGCATTTGCAAGTTGATTGCATTAATTGAGCCAACTCATCAAGTAAGGACGAGGAAGAAAGATTTCCTGTATGTGCTTGCTTATTCTCTCTCATAGTTTTAGTCTGGTGGAATAGTCTTCAATGTGCTTCAGGTCCTCTCAGTTAGCAGGCTGAAGTGGAATGCAGTCTCTCTGATAAAAGCAATCTGAAACTATAGTGGAGCTGTTGGAATTTCACCTAATTGAGCCAATTTTTCTCAGAGAATGTTTGGTTAGTTTTGCTTTGTTGCTCAGCAGGACACTGCAGCCCTCATTAGCACTAGTCATATTCCTTGTAAACGGGGGTCACTTGTCACCAGAGAGTATTGAATAAAACAGTATGGTGATCTCTATGCAAATCCATCCTTTCTTGTGAAATAACTGACAGGGCATGTTCTAGTATTGGTAGGGCAAGATGTCATTATTGTCTATACAAGGACAAACTATTCTGAAAAATGCTCTGTATGGGATGAACAATTCTTAATAAGTTGGAATGAATTAACCACCACATTTATTGTATAATGTCACAGCCTTGTTTTCAGACTGATGTTCTCCCCATTTTTTACTTCATTTTCTCCTTTAGTTTGATTTAAATTCTAGCTATCTATAATGTTCATTATTTTCTTTACAAAAGTACTTATCTTTGGTATAAATCCATGGTTTGCCTTGTTCTGGAATTCATGTACTCAATATAATCATTACTATTTTTTGCTTCGATTCTAGGAGCATTTTCTTTTTTCCTGGATTATATTCTGTGAAATTCTCATTAGTATATGTCTGTTGGTCACCAAACTTTCAGCTTCCTTTGTCTGAAAATTTATAATTTGCCTGAAGATCATTTTCTGGATACATAACTCTAGGCTAACAGTTATTTGACCTCAGCGCTTTTAAGATATTATCACATTATTTTCTAGTTATTACTGTTACTCTTGTATAGTTCACTGTCCATTTACTTTTTAATTATTTTTGTGTGTGCATTCTGTCTTTTCCCCCTGGCAGCTTAATTATTTTCTTTGTCTCTGCTTTTGTACAGTATCACTGTGATGAATTGTTGTTAGATTTTATCTTACTTGAAATTTATTGTGGTTTCTGTATCTGAGGATTCATTTATATAACAGTTTCGAAATATTCACAGCTATTATTTCTTTGAATATTGCCTCTTCCTCATTCTTTTTTCTTTCTGTAATATAGTAGATGTATATAAGACATGTCTATCTTCCTTGTTTCTTTTTTTAAAAAAATATATTTATTTATTTGGCTGTACTGGGTCTTTCCCTGATAACTCAGTTGGTAAAGAATCCACCTGCAATGCAGGAGACCCTGGTTCAATTTCTGAGTCAGGAAGATCTGCTGGAGAAGGGATAGGCTACCCAATTCAGTATTCTTGGGCTTCCCTTGTGGCTCAGCTGGTAAAGAATCTGCCTGCAATGTGGAAGACCTGGGTTTGATCCCTGGGTTGGAAAGATCCCCTGGAAAAGGGAAAGGCTACACACTCCAATATTCTGGCCTAGAGAAGTCCATGGACTGTATAGTCCGTAGCGTCACAAAGAGTCAGACTCGACTGAGAAACTTTCACTTTCACTGGGTCTTAGTTGCGACATGCAGGATCCCTAGCTGTAGCATGTAAACTCTTACTTGTGGCATGTGGGACCTAGTTCCCTGACCAGGAATCAAACCAGGCCCCCTGCATTGAGAGCTGGGAGTCTTAGCCACTTGATCACCAGGGAAGTCCTTTTTCCATGTATCTTAACCTTTCGTATTTCCCATCTTTTGTTTCTGCTATATGCTATGCTACTATTTCAGCTATTTTCTAGTTTACTAATTTTATCTTCAGCTATACCTGTTCTGTTTTTACACTGTTCAGTTCAGTCACTCAGTCATGTCCAACTCTTTGCGACCCCATGAACTGCAACACACCAGGCCTCCCAGTCCATCACCAACTCCCAGAGTCCATTCAAACCCATGTCCATTGAGTCAGTGATGCCATCCAGCCATCTCATTCTCTGTTGTCTCCTTCTCCTCCTGCCCTCAATCTTTCCCAGCATCAGGGTCTTTTCAAATGAGTCAGCTTTTCACATCAGGTGACCAAGGTATTGGAGTTTCAGCTACAACATCAGTCCTTCCAATAAACACCCAGGACTGATCTCCATTAGGATGGACCGGTTGGATCTTCTTGCAGTCCAAGGGACTCTCAAGAGTCTTCTCCAACACCACAGTTCAAAAGCATCAATTCTTCAGTGCTTAGATTTCTTTATAGTCCAACACTCACATCCATACATGACTACTGGAAAAACCATAGCCTTGACTAGATGGACCTTTGTTGACAAAGTAATGTCTCTGCTTTTTAATATGCTGTCTAGGTTGGTCATAACTTTCCTTCCAAGGAGTAAGCATCTTTTAATTTCATGGTTGCAGTCACCATCTGCAGTGATTTTGGAGCCCCAAAAAATAAAGTCAGTCACTGTTTCCACTGTTTCCCCATCTATTTCCCATGAAGTGATGGGACCAGATGCCATGATCTTAGTTTTCTGAATATTGAGCTTTAAGCCAACTTTTTCACTCCCCTCTTTCACTTTCATCAAGAAGCTCTTTAGTTCTTCTTCACTTTCTGCCATAAGGGTGGTGTCATCTGCATATCTGAGGTTATTGATATTTCATCCGGCAATCTTGATTCCCGCTTGTGCTTCTTCCAGCCCAGCATTTCTCATGATGTACTCTGCATATAAGTTAAATAAGCAGGGTGACAATATACAGCCTTGACGTACTCCTTTTCCTATTTGAAACCAGTCTGTTGTTCCATGTCCAGTTCTAACTGTTGTTTCCTGACCTGCATACAGGTTTCTCAAAAGGCAGGTCAGGTGGTCTGGTATTCCCATCTCTTTCAGTATTTTCCAGTTTATTGTGATCCACACAGTCAAAGGCTCTGGAATAGTCAATAAAGCAGAAATAGGTGTTCTTCTGGAACTCTCTAGATTTTTCCATGATTCAGTGGATGTTAGCAATTTGATCTCTGGTTCCTCTGCCTTTTCTAAAACCAGCTTGAACATCTGGAAGTTCACATATTGCTGAAGCCTGGCTTGGAGAATTTTGAGCATTACTTTACTAGCGTGTGAGATGAGTGCAAGTGTGCAGTAGTTTGAGCATTCTTTGGGATTGCCTTTCTTAGGGATTGGAATGAAAACTGACCTTTTCCACTCCTGTGGCCACTGCTGAGTTTTCCAAATGTGTGGGCATATTGAGTGCAGCACTTTCACAGCATCATCTTAGAGGATTTGAAATAGCTCAACTGGAATTCCATCACTTCATCACCTCCACTATCTTTTTTTTTTCACCTCCACCATCTTTTTATACTGTTGGTTGATAATTATTTTAAAAATTTTAGTGATATATTGTTTCTAGATTTTTAAAAATTTTTTTCTGGTCATTAAAAAATCTCTTGTTCCTTACTGATACATTTGAGATAGTATTAAAAATTAAATTCATTTTGTATTGTTTATCAAATAAGCACATTTCTGAAAATTTTTTGAGGATGGATTTGCAGTGTTTGTGCATGTGCACTTGTACTGCCTTTTGATTCTAGTTTCTTGTTTTCTTGTGTTTCTATAATTGTTAATTGGGAGTCCATGTTAAATGGAAATGTATTTGGGAGAATTTCCTGACATCTGTGATCAAAGTGCTTTTATCTAAAGAGGGCTTTGGTTAACTTTTATTAAATACTTGGGTTTTCTATTAACCCTGTAAAAGTTTTAAATCAACTTTCACGTTGGGGTTTTTCATATAAGAAATAGTAGAAATTCTGACTGCACTTCCATTTAAGGTCTTTGTTGTTAGATTCTCAGGGAAGATACGTTTGTTCCTCTGCCCTGCGTTAGGATTGAGAGTGGAAGGTATCCAGGGTGTCTGCTTCTGTGGGATGGGCTTTTCTCTAGTTCATGTTGTTTGCAGAGGAGGTAATCTTTTGCAGTCCTACTTTTGTTTGGGCTTCCCTGGTAGCTCAGCTGGTAAAGAGCTGCAAGGCTGGAGACCCTGGTTCAATTCCTGGGTCAGAAGTTTCCCTGGAGAAGGGATAGGCTACCCACACCAGTATTCGTGGGCTTCCCTGATGACTCAGATGTTAAAGAATTCACCTGCAATGCAGGAGACCTGGGTTCCATCTCTGGGTTGGGAAGATCCCCTGGAGGAGGGCATGGCAAACCACTCCAACATTCTTGCCTGGAGAATCCCCATGGGCTGCAGTCCATGGGGTCAGGAAGAGCCAGACACGACAGAGTGACTAAGCACAGCACAACTTTGTTTGGGAGTCCTAGTCAGACTTCTGCCTTTGTATATGCACATTGTCTTCCAAATCCTTTGCCATGTGCAGTCATGAAAATTATAGCCATTAAAACAGGATCAACAGCAATCAGTATATGTCTTGACAGCATTGGGGACCTCAGTGTTTTCTTATTTACCACTTTTGTAAGGACTTTGAAGATTGTTTTACTTTCTTCTCAAATAACATATATCATGTATAATTTTGCCAGCAATTTTAGTTGTTTAACAGCAAGAAGGCTTTTTAGGATTCATGGTATTAATTTTATAAATGAACATGCAAGCCAATATTTTCAAATGTACAAGTATGTACTCTGTGAGGAATGAAAAATGAAACTAAATCATCTTTCTATATGAAGTTTTCCAATTTAAGTGGGAAGGAATTAGAAATAGCAAATATTCATAAGTCATATGATAGAATACTGAGTTTGGCACTAAATGCCAAGAGGAAGTTCATTGTGAGTTGAAAAATAACTTCTTGGAAGAACTAGATTTTAGAGAATTTGGATAGGCAGAAAAGCAGGAGCTTCCATCTTATAAAAATATAAATAAATATAAATGTGTCAAATATGCCATATGAGACATCAGGAAATAACATCTTAGTGTTTTACTCAGAGGCTAGAGAGAACATAGAGTTGTATTAATTTTTATTCACTTTGAGACAGCATACTTAGAAGAATTTTATGTCATTATTATAGAAATGTATCATCTTTTTTTAATATATGAAGTACTGTCAAGAAATTAGATTGTTTCTCTGTATATATATATATATGTCCATCTGATTAGATCTGGAGTCTTGTATAAAAAATAATTTAAAAAATCCTCACTGTTTTATACAGCTGCCTCTATTAGTAGAGAGAACTGGATATATTACCAAAAAAGCCAAATTGCTTATCCTTAATAAAAAAATCTCACCATATATATTTTAAGAAAACTTCTCAGTATATGTATTCTTGAATTTCCCACAGTGGCCAAGCTGACTGACTTTAAAGAAATCCAGTTAGCATTTATTTACAAATATCATTTCAAAGTTAGTGGTTACAGTTAACTATATTAATTTTTAGAAAATGCAGATATGCAAAAAGAGGAAATAATTCTGTCATGTAATTACGTACGTGTGATAATCAATGACAGCATTTTGGTTAATATCCTTCTGGTTCATTTTTAAAAATTGATATTATGGCACTTATATTTCATGTTTTTTATATGACAGATTATTTCCAGTTTTGTATATGTATTTTAATCTTGCTCTGTTTTATCATCATTATCTGTTATTAAGATTTATAGTCTTTATATAGTCAAATGTTGCATCATTTCCATTATAGTGTATGACTTTTAGATCATGTTTAGAACTGTATTAGATTACCTTAACATATGTGTAATAAAATCATATTACAGAATTAAAAATATTTAAAAGTAAAATACTGTAAAAATTTTTTAATAACTTATTTTATACTTAATATATGGTGAATACTTTCCATTAAATTTAATATTTTTCACTAATATTTTTGTTGTTTGTATAAAATAATTTTGCATAGATGAGCCATAGTTTATACTAGTCTTTGGTTTCTGACTGTTAAGTCTTTTCTGATTTTTGACTTATGGAGAATACTCCAGGGAATATCCATATAGCTTGACCTTTGAACATATCAAAATAATTGCCTTAGGAGAATCTCTGTAAAATATGATTAATATATCAAACAGTATGCACTTAAGGTTTTGATAACTATTGCCAAATTACCTTCAGGAAAGATTGTGCTGTTTATACACTCTCCACCAATGTCTAGGACCGCCCATTTTCTCATATATTCGAGAATACTGGCAGTTTTAATAATATAAGAAATACTTGAGTCATTTTAGAAGTAAAAGATTGTAATTTATTCTTAAATTTGTCCTTCATATGACTTCTAATGGGTTATTTGAAAACCTTCATTGATTTTTTGTAATTTTAAAACCTGTTTAAGTCCTGGTGAAGAGAGTATTTTATTTTCTTTAGTCTCAAATGGGGATGCTAATAATCAGGGATTGCTTCCTCAGTGTCTCAGTGGTAAAGAATCCTCCTGCCAATCAGGAAATGCAGGTTCAGTCCCTGGGTCGAGAAGATCCTCTGGAGAAGGAAATGGCAACCCATTCCAATATTCTTGCCTGGGAAATCCCATGGACAGAGTAGCCTGGCGCGCTATAGTTCATGGAGTCGCAAAGAGTCAGACAAACTTAGCAGCTAAATAGCAACAACACAATAATCGTGAAGACTCAAAGATTAGAATAAGCTATGGAAGTGAGTAATCTATAAATTAATTTCCTGAATTTGTGTATTTATTCAATATATATTTACTGAGTACTTTCTATTTGCTTGACACTTTTCTAGGTATTTGGAAGGCAAAATGTCTGCCCCCGCCAAAAATATAATTAAATAAGTAATATAAGATCTCTTAATGATTAGGACTAAGAAGAAAAATAAAGAAAGTTAGAAGATAAAAAAAGATGAATACCATACGTGTTTTATTTAGGATGATCAAAGAAGATTCCTATCACATATTGACATCTGAGCACAAACTTGAGTGAATTTAGGAAAGAAGGCATATGACTGTTTGGGGGAAGAGTATTCTAGGCAGAGAAAACAAGTGTAAAAGTCCACTCTATTTTTAACAATTATTATAGTCAGCTTAGTTATTCACAAAGGTATAACCCTTTTCCCTTTTGAAACCATCTTGATAGCTTTTCTTCCTAGTCAGCTTAGTTCTGAAACTAGTGACTAGAGATGAAAATCAGTCAACTCTTCCTAACCATAGCTGCATGATAATCTGAAGTTTAAGAAAATACATAGGAAAATAACTGTTTTAAATTGAATTTGGTATAATGGTGATAGTTTTACTGACTTCATTTTGAGTACCATGTAATTACCAGGAAATGGTTTCTGTAAAAATGCTGAGTAATCAAGAGCAGCTTATGGCTATATAAACTTATAAGTGATGGAAATTATTTCTTTTAATAAAAACTGATAAATGGAGGATGTATAACAGGCTATAAAAAGAGGCTAATAAGAGCTGGGCACAATTATAATTTATTCCTCAGAATAATTTTGTATATAAGAAAATGGCTGACAGGTCGGCCATATGGCAGAGCAAGAACAGAAGCACATTGATTTCAGGGAAGATTTTATAGAAAATATCATCACTTGAATGAGTCAGAAAGTGTGCTATGGTGTTAATTTCACATTGGATGGCAGATGGAAGTGAGCTTCCATATAAAGTGCAATCTTGGGTTTGAATTTCAGAGTGTTAACTGGCTGCCCTTTTTCCATATGATTCTGTTCATAAGGAGATCCATGCTCAATATTTGTACCAATCTATCATTCTGTAATTTTTGCCCTTGTGTTCTTACCTTGTTCCATTTTGTTACCTGTGTGGTTTTGAACTGTTTTAGCTTTCCGCACATTTTCTCTGCATTAAGTATAAAAAGTCCTTAAGGGATAGGAAAATACATACTCAGATCAACAACTATAGCACTGTTTTGTTAGGCCCACTAAAATATATGATGTAAGGCTGTTTCCTTAACAGGTAACACTCATGCTAAACAGATGAAAGAATGAATAGTTCAAAGGAATTGTAGATGAAGATACAAGATTGAAAGTATATTTCTATAAACCTAACATAGAGCTTGACTAATATTGATGGGATAAAGCTGTTACCACTGACCCCATCTCTTGAAATGTCATGATTTTCGTGCTTTGGGAAATGTCTTTTCAGTGCTCATCCTCTCAAAAGTACATAGTGACATTTCCAGATCATGTGATAATGTGATGGCATCATCATTCTGTAAGCTAATAGGAAGTGTGCTTATGTATTCAAGTATTCTATTATTTGTAAAATTTGTTATAATTTTAATACCATAAGTATTGATAGATATAGGCCATGTCAGCTAAAGCTGTTTGGAGTCTTCAGTAATTCTAAAAGTATAAGGGACTTCTTAACTAGAACATTTGAGAACTGTTGACATATAAATTGTAATATCTCTACTTCTCCATTCCTCTCTATCCCTGCCCTCCTTAGGCTCTACTTTCCAGTTTTACTGAAATATTAGAAATTATCTAAGCTTATCTTAATTTGTATTAACAGTCGTGTGTACATGGCTTTTCTTCTGCTTAGAATGTCCTTCTTTCCCTTTACTTGAAGAACTTCTAATGATTCTTAAAATTATAAAAATTATAGTGCAACCCTTTGCTCTGCTATGAAGCTCTGTAAGAATTACCTTGATAGACATAGGTACACTATTCGGTAATATAGCACCATTTGCAGTTGTCAGTGGTAGCATGTGTGATGCTTTGAAAATGATTTTTGATCAAAATGGCATTTTCTACTATTTTCCCCAAAGAACATCAGTTTTGACAGTCACCTTATTCATGAGAGTGACCTTGTGGAAGTCTGAGACTTGAGGGGCGAAGTTCTAGCACACCCCTGGAAGAAAATCAATCTGAGATTGGACACATTGAGGAGCGTAAGAGGAACAATTTTACTTTACCTGCATCATCTCTCCCCAGAAGCAGCACAGCCCAGTGCCAAGAGAGAATTTCTTGATCCAAGAATTCTCCCATAGGGGAAAGTGAAAGCATATGAATGAACATCCAGCTTGTCCAACTGTGTAGGATGCTGCCAAAGAGACCTCCTTGTCCTCACACTATCCAGATTAAAGTGTATGTGCTTCATGACTGAGGGATGGGGAGCAACTGGGAGAATAGCCCGAGATCTGAGAGGGCATCAATGGGATGTAGATCCCATTAACCTCTTCGTAGATTCCATCAGTCTGTCTATTTTCCACGGGGTACACCTTGCCTGTGTATCTCCCCAACTAACCCATGAGCACCCCCAGTGCTTTATGTAACTTACCCACACATCTCCTTTGCCTTGTGGCTGGCTCCATGTGCACTTCCCTGAAAGTAGCAAGACTGAGCATTTACTGATGGCTGGTGAATGCATCAGAAAGCTAGCACAACTATGTGGAATGGGAGAAAGTATAGAAACTTGAGCATTCAACACTGTCCTAAGGAAAGCAAATAGGAAGCTGTCAGCTTCTGGTCTGACTTTGCAGAATTGACAGAAGGCATACAATCTTTAGAATTCCTTCAAGAAGGAATAAGACATATGGAGCACGAGTATCCATAGAAAAAGTCCGAGAAAGCCCCAGAATTCCTAACAGGGCTGACTTAAGGCACACTGTCAAACCTTTAGGTAGCCAAAGGAAAAAAAGAAGAGTCAATCAGAAATGAAAGTGGAAACATTACAATTGATGTCACAGAAATACAAAGAAAAATAATAAACTACTATAAATAATTATATGCCAAAAAATTGGATAACCTAGAAGAGATGAATGTATTCCTAAAATAGACAACCTGTTAAGATTGTATCATGAAGAAACATAAAATCTGAGCAGACTAATAATGAGTAAGAAGATGGAATCAGTAATCAAATAACACCCAACAAAGAAAAGCCCAAGACCACGTGGTTTCATTGGTGAATTTCAACAAACATTTAAAGAAAAATTAGCACCAAACCTCACATGCTTCCCAAAATATTGAAGAGGACAAAATATCCTGAAACTTGTTTTATAAGGCCTGCATTCAGTTCAGTTCAGTTCAGTTACCCAGTCGTGTCTGACAGTTTGTGACCCCATGAACCACAGCAAACCAGGCCTCCCTGTCCATCACCAACTCCCGGAGTCCATTCAAACCCATGTCCATTGAGTTGGTGATGCCATCCAACCATCTCCTCCTCTGTCGTCCCCTTCTCCTCCTGCCCTCAATCCCTCCCAGCATCAGGGTCTTTTCAAATGAGTCAGCTCTTCACATCAGGTGGCCAAGGTATTGGAGTTTCAGCTTCAACATCAGTCCTTCCAATAAACACCCAGGACTCATCTCCTTTAGGATGGACTGGTTGGATCTCCTTGCTCTGCAAGGGACCCTCAAGGGTCTTCTCCAACACCACAGTTCAAAAGCATCAATTCTTCGGCACTCAGCTTTCTTTATGGTCCAATACTCACATCCATACATGACTACTGGAAAAACCATAGCCTTAACTAGACGGACCTTTGTTGGCAAAGTAATATCTCTGCTTTTTAATATGCTGTCTAGGTTGGTCATAACTTTCCTTCCAAGGAGTAAGCATCTTTTAATTTCATGGTTGCAGTCATCATCTGCAGTGATTTTGGAGCCCAGAAAAATAAAGTCAGCCACTGTTTCCATTGTTTCCCTATCTATTTGTCATGAAGTGATGGGACCAGATCCCATGATCTTAGTTTTCTGAATGTTGAGCTTTAAGCCAACTTTTCACTGTCCTCTTTCACTTTCATCAAGAGGCTTTTTAGTTCCTCTTCACTCTCTGCCATAAGGGTGGCATCATCTGCATATCTGAGGTTATTGATATTTCATCTGGCAATCTTGATTCCAGCTTGTGCTTCTTCCAGCCCAGCATTTCTCATGAAGTACTCTGCATATAAGTTAAATAAGCAGGGTGACAATATACAGTCTTGACATACTCCTTTTCCTATTTGAAACCAGTCTGTTGTTCCATGTTCAGTTCTAATTGTTGTTTCCTGACCTGCATACAGGTTTATCAAGAGGCAGGTCAGGTAGTCTGGTATTCCCATCTCTTTCAGTATTTACCACAGTTTATTGTGATCCACAGAGTCAAATGCTTTGATATAGTCAGTAAAGCAGAAATAGATGTTTTTCTGGAACTCTTGCTTTTTCGATGATCCAGTGGATATTGGCAATTTGATCTCTGGTTCCTCTCCCTTTTCTAAAACTAGCTTGAACATCTGGAAGTTCATGGTTTATGTACTGCTGAATCCTGGCTTGGAGAATTTTGAGCATTACTTTACTAGCGTGTGAGATGAGTGCAAGTGTGTGGTAGTTTGAGCATTCTTTGGGATTGCCTTTCTTAGGGATTGTAAAGAAAACTGACCTTTTCCAGTCCTGTGGCCACTGCTGAGTTTTCCAAATTTGCTGACATATTGAGTGCAGCACTTTCATAGCATCATCTTTTAGGATTTGAAATAGCTCAAGTGGAATTCCATCACCTTCACTAGCTTTGTTCATAGTGATGCTTCCTAAGGCCCACCTGACTTCACATTCCAGGATGTCTGGCTCTAGGTGAGTGTGAGTGGTCACAGCTTTGTGATTATCTGGGTCATGAAGATCTTTTTGCACAGTTCTTCTGTGTATTCTTGCCACCTTTTCTTAATATCTTCTGCTTCTGTTAGGTCCATGCTATTTCTGTCCTTTATTGAGCCCATCTTTTAAGAAATGTTCCCTCAGTATCTCTAATTTTCTTGAAGAGATCTCTAGTCTTTCCCATTCTGTTGTTTTCCTCTGTTTCTTTGCATTGATTGCTGAGGAAGGTTTTCTTATCTCTCCTTGCTATTATTTGGAACTCTGCATTCAAATGGGTATATCTTTCCTTTTCTCCTTTGCTTTTTACTTCTCTTCTTTTCACAATTATTTGTAAGGCCTCCTCAAACAGCCATTTGGCTTTTTTGCATTTCTTTTTCTTGGGGACAATCTTAATTCCTGTCTCCTGTACAGTGTCACGAACCTCCGTCCATAGTTCATCAGACACTCTGAACTTGTGTATAGATAATCATAAAGACTCTATCAACAACTATTATAATACATGAGTATAGTAAAGTTGCAAGACACAAAATCAACAGACAAAAATCAATTATTTCTATACACTAATAACTATCTGAAGAAGAAAACAATTCCATTTAGAATAGCATCAAAAACAATAAAATACTTGAGTGAATTTAATGAAGGTAGTTAAAGACCATACACTGAATCTCTGAAACATTGATGCAAATAATTGAAAAAGATACAAATAAATGGAAAGATACCTGAGGTTATGGGTCAGAAAAATTAATATTGTTAAAATATTTATACTACCCAAAGCCATCTATAGAGTCAGTGCAATTCCTATGAAAATTCCAATAGCGTTTTTCATAGGAATAGGAAACAATTCTAAAATTTTTGTGGAACCACAATAGACCTGGAATACACAAAGCAATTCTGAGAAAGAATGACAAAGCTTGAGGCAACATATGTCCTGATTTTCAAGTACATTGCAAAACTATTTTGATCAAAACAGCGTGGCACTGGCATAAAGGGAGACCTATAAGGGTGGCACTAGTGGTAAAGAACCCACCTGTGATGCAGGAGACACAGTGAGACATGGTTTCGATCCCTGGGTTGGGAAGATACCCTGGAGAAGAACCTGGCAACCCACTCTACTGTTCTTGCATGGAGAATCCCATGGACAGAGGAGCCTGGTGGGCTATAGTTCATAGGGTCCTAAAGAGTCGGACATGACTGAAGTGACTTAGCGTGCATGCATAAAGCAATGGAGGAGCTTCCCAGATGGTTCAATGGTGAAGAATCTGCCTGCCAATGCAGGAGATACAAGAGATACAGGTTTGATCCCTTGGATCAAGAAGATCCCTGGAGAAGTAAATATCAACCCACTCTAGTATTATTGCCTGTAAAATTCTTTGGACAGAGTTTTCTGGCTACAGTCTATGGCATCACACAGAGTCAGATATGACTTTGCACACATGCATAGACCAGTGGAACGGAGAGCCCTCGAAATAAACACATGTATATACAGTCAGTTAATAATTGGCAAAGAGTTTCCCTGGTGGCTCAGTTGGTAAAGAATCTGCCTGCAAAGCAGGAGACCTTGGTTTGATCCCTGGGTCAAAGATCCCCTCGAGAAGGAAATGGTAGCCCACTTCAGTGTTCTAGCCTGGGAAATCCCATGGACAGAGGATCCTGGTAGGCTATAGTCTGTGGCGTCACAAGAGTCAGATACGACTTAGCAGCTAAACCACCACCAATAATTGACAAGCCAAGAATATTCAGTGGATAAACTCTCTTCATTTAATGGTTGTGGGAAAATTGGTATTCACTTATAGAAGAATTGAATTAGATCCCTATCTCACACCACTGTTAAAGTAAACTCAAAATGGGCTTAGGTTAAGACTTAAAATCATAAAATTTCTAGAAAACATAGGGATAAAGCTCCTTGACTTTGGTCTTGGCAGTGGTTTTTTAGATATTAAACCAAGAACATAATCTATGAAAGCAAAAATAAGTGGGACTAGATCATGCTCAAAAGGCTTTGGAAGGCAAATAAAAAATTGAGAAAATGAAAAGGCAACCTATGGAATAGGAGAAAATATTTGCAAATCATGTATCTAATAAGTGGTCATACAGAATATTTAAGGGACATATGATTCAATAGCAAAATACCAAATAATCCTCTTAAATAATGGACAATGGAATTGAATAGATATTTTTTTCCAAAGATGGCATATAAACAGCCATCAGGTATGTAAAATATTGGTCAACATCACTGTGCTGTGCTTAGTCATTCAGTTATATCTGACTCTTTGCCACCGCATGAACTGTAGCCCACCAGGCTTCTCTGTCCATGAGGATTCTTCAGGCAAGAATACTGGAGTGGGTTGCCATGCCCTCCTCCAGGGGATCTTCCCAACCCAGGAATCAAACCCAGGTCTCTCACATTGTGGGTGGATTCTTTACCATCTGAGCCACCAGGGAAGTCCAAGAATACTGGAGTGGGTAGCCTATCCCTTCTCCAGGGGATCTTCCCCACCCAGGAATTGAACCAGGGTCTCCTGCCTTGCAGGCAGATTCTTTATCAGCTGAGCCACCCAGGAGCCTGGTCAACATCACTAATCATCAGCAAATTGAAGTCAAAACCACCTCACACCTCTTAGAATGGCTATTAACAGAGACAAGATGATAAAACACTGATGTGGAGAAAATGTAATCTTAGTGTACTACTTGTAAAAGTATAAATTGGTACAGCTACTATGGAAACCAACATGGAGAGTCCTAAAAAATTCAAAATAAAACTATCAAGCAATCTCAGAATCCTACTTTTTGAATACAGTCGCCTGTCTATGGTGCCACAGCCATAGGTGGAAAATATTTTTAAAAAAATTTTCAATATATTCTAGAAGGCCAAACTTGCATTTGCCATGGGCTGGCAACTATTTACATTACCTTTATATTGTATTTACAACTACTTACACAGCATTCATATTGTCTTAGGTATTATAAGTTATCTAGGGATGATTTAAAGTATATGAGCAAATGTGTGTAGGTTATGTGCAACTGCATCATTTTATTTAAGAGATTTGAGCACTTCAGATTTTGGTATCCACAGGAGATCCTGGGATCAATACCCTATGGATACCAAAGAAAAACTGTGCATCTGAAGAAGATGAAATTACTATTTTTAGGAGATTGCTGCACTCTTAGGTTCATTGTAGCATTATTGTAGCAGGACATGGAAAAACACATGTATCCATTGACAGATGAATAGATAAAGAAAACTTGGTATGCATGTGTGTCACACAGAGTGGAATGTCACTCAGCCATGAAAGCAAGAAATCCTCCTATTTGCAGCTACATGTGTGGACCTTGAGGACATTATGCTAAAAAGGTCAAAGCTAAAGAAGCAGTAGAATGACATGCATCACTGGGTCTGGGAGATGGGGAGATGTTGGTTAAAAGGTTCAAACTTCATTTATGACATGGATAACTTCTGGGGACTCTAATGCACAGCATGGTGGTGATGGATTATAGTTAATAGTACTGTATTATATACTTGAAAGTTATTCCTAGAGTAGATCTTAAACATTCTCACCACTGAAAAACCTAAATGGTAAGTATATAAAGTGATGGATGTATTAATTAACCTTATTGTGGTGACCATACACAATATTTATGTGTATTGCATCATCATGTTGCATACCTTAAAATTACATAGCTTTATTTAACTTATGTTTCAATAAAGCTGGGATAAAAAGATGTGACTTTTGTTTACATGTTGGTCTCCTAAACAAATTTATTAAGAGTGTGAACTCTGATTTTAAGGCATGTTTTCTCAAGAAATACACAGTAAACATTGCTTGAATTAATAATAATAAAAATAATCATATATGGTATTTATTAAGCACTTACATGCAAGTATTAGTCTATGAGCTCTAATAGTATTGTTTTATTTAATCCTAGCCACAGCTTTTTGGGATAAGTACTGTTTTCAATTAAAATGATTGAAAAAAACCTGGCATATGACAAGGTCCAATTACAGTTATCATAATTATCATAATCATCGCCAGACTCCATGAAGAAACTGAGATGCAGATTGGTTAACTAATTCCTCCAAAGTTACACAGATAAAGTGGCAGAACTAGTTTGAATCCTAGAACTGTAGCTCCAGTACCCAGGCGTTGGATTACTACTCTTATACTGCGGACCTACAAACATGTTAGTTAATAATGGCAAAGGAAATAGCTATGGAAATGACCTCATGGTTTGACTGATCCAAAATTAGCTAATTTATTTCTGGAGAAAGGGTCACAGCCTCTTTAACCAGAGAATGAAGAAAAAATTCATTAAGATATGCACGGTGCAGAGTAGTTATGCACTACAGAGAAAAGAGTGCTAGTTTGACAGAACATTTACAATAGTAGCAGTTGAAATCTAATTCTGTGGCCATTTTCAATAGAATCCAACAGAAGTTTAGATAGGAAATAGATAGCCAGTTACTGGATTCTAGTAAACAGGGAAATATATATTGATAAGTTCTTTTTCCTACCTATTCCCCCATAAGCTTGGACAGCAGCTGGCTCTTATGATAGACCAGACTAATAATCAAGGAGAGAAAACAAATTCAACAGTGGGGAGAATGAGTTTGGATTAAGCACTGCTCTTTAGACATTGCTTGGCTCTATGCTTGGAAATTAACTTCAGAGATGCCTTTATGAGTAGGATAGTCAAGTCATACCCAGGAAAGGCATGTAAGTATAACAAGTGAAAAGCGGGTCAACAGTTATATGTTCTAGATTTAGGTTTCAGTGGTTTTCAGACTCTGATCTTCAGAGCTATAGAGGGTTTTGAAAACCCCTCTCAAGGGCTATCAGAGTACAGCAGGGGTGAGTAGGCAACATTTCAGGCCACCTACTTCCATATTAACCAAATTACCTCCACTTTAATCATCTTACATATTGGGCTTCTGCATGGCATTTCAGTTGACCAGAATGTCTCCTGCTGAAGTTATTTTCAAAATCATTTACCTTCAGTCATGATATACTTTCACATAATTTCCCAGTAATTGTCTTAGCTATCCTGTTTTATAGTTGAGAAAGCAGAAGATGCAAGAATTGAGGTAATTTGGCTAGGATCACAAACTAGTAAATTGTGGAGCTGGGACTCAAATACATTGTTATTAATTCCAAGTCTTATTATCTTTCCATTTCACCAGTGATGGCTACTTGTGGGTCAGCATATATACATTTTTGACAAAAAGTATTTTTACAAGTTTATTGTTAACAAAATTGTTACATATATGTTTGTGTGTGTGTGTAGTGTAATGATTTGATATCTGTATATATTTTGAAAGGATTCCCACCTTTCAAAGTCAATTAACACATCCTTTTTTGTGTGAGAATGGTGAAAGATATACCCTTAATAAATTTCAGTTTATGATCCAGTATTATCAACTGTAATTAACATGCTGTACAATAGATCTTCAAAGGTTATTCATCTTACAACTAAGAGTTTGTATCCTTTTACTATCCTCTCCACATTTCCCCTGCCTGTCAGCTCCTGACAACCACCATTCTCTCTGTTTCTATGAGTTTAGCTGTTTTCTTTTTTGATTCTATATATAGATTGGAATAATGTAGTATGTCTTTTTCTGTCTGGCTTATGTAAACCCTCCAGGTTTGTACAGAATTTTGCAAATGACAAGAATATTTTTAAAGGTGAGTAATATTCCATTGGATCATCAAAAAAGCAAGAGAGTTCCAGAAAAATATTTATTTTTGCTTTATTGACTATGCCAAAGCCTTTGACTCTGTGGATCACAATAAACTGTGGAAAATACTGAAAGAGATGGGAATACCAGACCACCTGACCTGCCTCCTGAGAAACCTGTATGCAGGTCAGGAAGCAACAGTTAGAACTGGACATGGAACAAAAGACTGGTTCCAAATAGGAAAAGGAGTACGTCAAGACTGTATATTGTCACCCTGCTTATTTAACTTATATGCAGAGTACATCATGAGAAATGCTGGGCTGGAAGAAGCACAAGCTGGAAGCAAGATTGCTGGGAGAAATATCAATAACCTCAGATATGCAGATGACACCACCCTTATGGCAGAAAGTGAAGAAGAACTAAAAAGCCTCTTGATGAAAGTGAAAGAGAAGAGTGGAAAAGTTGGCTTAAAGCTCAATATTCAGAAAACTAAGATCATGGCATCCAGTCCCATCACTGCATGGCAAATAGATGGGGAAAAAGTGGAAACAATGTCAGACTTTATTTTTTTGGGCTCCAAAATCACTGCAGATGGTGACTGCAGCCATGAAATTAAAAGACGCTTACTCCTTAGAAGGAAAGTTATGACCAACCTAGATAGCCTATTAAAAAGCAGAGACATTACTTTGCCAACAAAGGTGCATCTAGTGAAGGCTGTGGTTTTTCTAGTGGTCATGTATGGATGTGAGAGTTGGACTGTGAAGAAAGCTGAGCACCAAAGAATTGATCCTTTTGAACTGTGGTGTTGGAGAAGACTCTTGAGAGTCCCTTGGAGTGCAAGGAGATCTAACCAGTCCATCCTAAAGGAGATGAGTCCTGGGTGTTCATTGGAAGGACTGATGCTGAAGCTGAAACTCCAGTACTTTGGCCACCTCATGTGAAGAGTTGACTCATTGGAAAAGACTCTGATGCTGGGAGGGATTGGGGGCAGGAGGAGAAGGGGACAACAGAGGATGAGATGGCTGGATGGCATCACCAACTCGATGGGCATGAGTTTGAGTAAACTCTGGGAGTTGGTGATGGACAGGGAGGCCTGGTGTCCTTGGATTCATGGGGTGGCAAAGAGTCGGACATGACGGAGTAACTGAACTGAACTGAATATTCCATTGTGTTATATACAAAAAACTACATATTTTTATCCTTTTATCCATAGGTAACAGTTTGTTTCCATATTTTGGTTATTGTAGATTTACTACAAAAAAAATATGGAGTTGCAGATATCTCTATGATCTAGTGGTTTCATTTCCTTCAGATATATACTCGTAAGTGGGATTCCTGGATCATATGGTATTTTAAATTAAAATTTCTTAAGGAACCTCAATAGAGGTTTTCATCATGGCTATACAGATTTACATGCCCACCAGCAGTGCACAATGTTCCCTTTTCTCCATATTCTCTCCAACACTTGTTATCTCTTGTCTTTTTGATAATAGGTATCTTTACAGATGTGAGGTGATATTTCATTGTGGTTTGGATTTTCATTTCTCTGGTGATTAGTGATGTTGAGCATCTTTTCATATACTTATTGACCATTTATATGTCTTCCTTGAAGATATGTCTATTCAGATCATTTGCCCTTTTTTTATTTGGTAACTGGTTTTGTTAATGAGTTGTATGAGTTCCTAATATATTTTGGATATTAACACTTAATATATTTTGGATATTAACTCCTTATCAGATATGTGGCTTGCAAATATCTTTTACATTCTGTAGGTTCCCTGTTTATTCTGTTGATGATTCCCTTTGAGCAAAAACTTTTTAGCTTTGATATATTTCCACTTGTTTATTTTTTGTCTTTTTTGGTTTGCTTTTGATATCAAATATACAAAATCATTGCTAAGACCAGTGTCAAGGAACTTATCCCTTGTGTTTTCTTCTAGGAGTTTTATGATTTCGTGTCTTACCTTCACATCTTCAATCATTTTGAGTTGGTTTTGTGTATGGTATATGATACCATCCAATTTCATTCATTTGCAAGTGAATATCCATTTTCGCCAGTACTGTTTATTGAAGAGACTATTCTATCCTGTGTAGTTTTGTTGAAAATTAATTGACCATATATATATATGGATTTATTTCTGGACTTTTTATTTCATTGCATTTATCTAAATATCTGGTTTCATGCTAGTGCCCTTTGACCTAATAGTGGAACATGGATATAAATGCTTAGGGAAAGAACATAAAGCATGGTCTTGGCCTCAGAGTAGATTCTGTTGTCTCCTATCACCATATATATTCACTTACCAGCATCTGTATTCATTTTCTTTGCCTTCCTGCTAGTTAGAATATATGAATTCCCTGTGTTCCTAAGAAAACCAATCTTTCTAATTTTGCACTAGATCGTAACCCTTTTTACCTTGTCAAGAACATTACGTTAGCTGTTCTCCTACATGATCAATTTTTCTTTCTCTGTGGTTATTCCCTTTAGCACACCAATGTGCCCTTTCTCCCATCTTAAAAGAAACCAGTCTCTTAAATCTAGTCGCCTATGTTCTACCACCTTCCTCCTGATTTTTCTGTTCTTCTTTGCTATGAAGTCCTCAAAGTTTAATACACTTTAATCTCTAAATCCTGTATTATGTTTGATTTTGATTGTTTCTCTCACCTAGAATGTCAGTTCTACATGGCATGATTTGTGTTTGTTTTATTCCATGCCGTATTCCCATCACCTAGAACAGTACCTGGAACACAGTAGGGACTCAATAAATACTAGATGAATAGTAGTTAATTTTCTTTTAAATGTATTAGTCAGCGTCTGTGTAAATAAGTGTTGGTCTATATTGTGTCCTCTGATAACAATGTGTTGAGAGTAAATGGTGTTAATATAGGGTTCATGTGATAAGGTGAGACTTCCTAGAGGAGTTTACAAAAACCTGAGACTTCTTATTCTGAGTTTTTTCACATCTTGTTTGACTGGTGTTTTTTCTATGATCTTTTCCTTTCAATTAGTGCTTCAGGTTCTCTGTATTTCTCCTGGGCATGGTTAATCCTGGAGACACAAGTTTTGGAGGTAGTTCTGTTTTGTGACTCTTGCTGACAGAGCTATGAACTCTAAATAGAACTGGAGCAAGTGAAGGTCTGCTTTTCATTCCCTCATTTTCATCTTAGAGGCCTCTTAGCTCCTTTGTTAGTACCAGGGATAGGAAAGTGAAACCACAACTTCATTATATTTCTCTTTTCTGTCTATGAATAACAAGGATATGAAAAGCTGTCTGATAAATAATAGGACATAAATTTGCCCTGGATTATTCTTGATGAAAGAACCTCCCATGCTAAAATGACTGTTCTAAAATAATATTCTTCCTCTTGATATAATGTAGGAGGATTTTTTTTATTTTTGTTTCTGGAGGGTCTCTGTGGTTCTGAGCCAAATGAAATTCTCAGCACTGTCAAAACGCCAAGGTTGGCCCTAAAAATATCACAGTCTTATGGGAGAGCCTAGTCTCTGAATTGTGCAGGATGGCAGAGATTATCGAGTTTACCTCACAGGGGAATTTTAAAAATAATGTTAAATTATATATTTTGTTTTAATTCCTTAACATGTTGTGGAAATGCAAATCAAGCAGGTCCAAGGTTTTAGCAGTAATTTACTCATGTCCATCCCATGTATAGGGTAATGGGAGTATTAGTAAACCTGACATCAGATACTCCTCCTTGTGTGTGGGCAGGAAAGAGAACTACCTCCAGGTAGTTTTCCAGATAATGATGCACAATGCACTAGGATGAAGTTCCTATTGTGTTCTAAAGTTGCAAACATTGATCATCAAACCTAGTAGGATAGAGCTCTAGAAGCCTGAGAGATGGACATCAGACCAGTAACTGCTATATTCCTGTATCAGAAAATAGTGCTATTACAGTTGTGTAATGACAGGAAATATTAACACTAGATATGTTGACATTTGGCCTTGGAGTACAAACAAAGCAGGCCAAAGGCTAACAGAGTTTTCCCAAGAGAATGCACTGGTCATAGCAAACACCCTCTTCCAACAACACAAGAGAAGACTCTACACATGGACATCACCAGACAAAATCAGATTGATTATATTCTTTGCAGCCAGAGATGGAGAAGCTCTATAAAGTTAGCAAAAACAAGATTGGGAGCAGACTGTGGCTTAGATCATGAACTCCTTATTGCAAAATACAGATTTAAGTTGAAGAAAGTAGGGAAAACCAGTAGACCATTCAGGTATAACCTAAATCAAATCCCTAACAATTATACAGTGGAAGTGAGAAATAGATTCAAGGGATTAGATTTGATAGACAGAGTGCCTGAAGAACTATGGACAGAGGTTTGTAACATTGAACAGGAGGCAGTGATCAATACCATCCCCAAGAAAGAGAAATAGAAAAAGGCAAAATGGTTGTCTGAGGAGGCCTTACAAAAGCTGAGAAAAGAAGAGAAGCTTAAGGCAAAGGAGAAAAGGAAAGATATACCCATTTGAATGCAGAGTTCCAAAGAATAGCATGGAGAGATAAGAAAGCCTTTCTCAATGATCATTGCAAAGAAATAGAGGAAATCAGAATGGGGAAGACTAGAGATGTCTTCAAGAAAATTAGAGATACCAAAGGAACATTTCATGCAGAGATGGGCTCAATAAAGGACAGAAATGGTACGGGCCTAATAAAAGCAGTAGATATTAAGAAGAGGTGTCAAAAATACACAGAAGAATGGTACAAAAAAGATCTTCATGACCCAGATAACCACAATGGTGTGATCACTCATCTAGAGGCAGACATTCTGGAATGCAAAGTCAGTGGGCCTTAGGAAGCATCATTATGAACAAAGTTAATGGAGGTGATGGAATTTCTGTTGAGCTATTTCAAATCGTAAAAGATAATGCTGTGAAAGTGCTGCACTCAATATGCCAGCACATTTGGAAAACTCAGCAGTGGCTACAAGACTGGAAAAGGTCAGTTTTAATTCCAATCCCAAAAAAAGGCAATGCCAAAGAATGCTCAAACTACCACACAATTATACTCATCTAACACACTAGCAAAGTAATGCTCAAAATTCTTCAAGCTAGGCTTCAACAGTACGTGAACTGTGAACTTGCAGATTGTTCAAGCTGGATTTCAAAAAGGCAGAGGAATCAGACATCAAATTTCCAACATCCATTGGATCATCAAAAAAGCAAGAGAATTCAAGAAAAACATCTACTTCTGCTTTAATGACTACGCCAAAGCCTTTGACTGTGTGAATCACCACAAACTGTGGAAAATTCTTCAAGAGATGGGAATACCAGACCACCTTACCTGCCTCCTGAGAAACTTGTATGCAGGTCACAAAGCAACAGTTAGAACTGGACATGGAACAAGAGACTGGTTCCAAATAGGAAAAGGAGTACGTCAAGGCTGTATATTGTCACCCTGCTTATTTAGCTTATATGCAGAGTACATCATGTGAAATGCCAGGATGGATGAAGCACAAGCTGAAACCAAGATTGCTGGGAGAAGTATCAATAACTGCAGATATGCAGATGAAACCACCCTTATGGCAGAAAGTGAAGAAGAACTAAAGAGCCTCTTGATGAAAGTGAAAGAGGAGAGTGAAAAAGTTGACTGACTTAAAGCTCAGCATTCAGAAAACTAATGTCATGGCATCTGGTCCCATCACTTCATGGCAAATAGATGGGGAAACAATGGAAATAGTGAGAGACTTTATTTTTTTGGGCTCCAGAATCACTGCAGATGGTAACTGCAGCCATGAAATTAAAAGATGCTTGCTCCTTTGAAGAAAAGCTATGATCAACCTTGAGAGCATATTAAAAAGCAGAGACATTACTTTGCCAACAAATGTCCGTCTAGTCAAAGATATGGTTTTTCCAGTAGTCATGTATGGATGTGAGAGTTGGACTGTAAGAAAGCTGAGTGCTGAAGAATTGATGCTTTTGAGCTGTGGTGTTGGAGAAGACCATTTAGAGTCCCTTGGGCTGCAAAGAGATACAACCAGTCTGTTCTAAAGGAAGTCATTCCTGAATATTCATTGGAAGGACTGATGCTGAAGCTGAAACTCCAATACTTTTAGCCACCTGTTGCAAAGAACTGGCTCATTTGAAAGACCCTGATGCTGGGAAAGATTGAGGGCAGGAGAAGGGGATGACAGAGGATGAGATGATTGGATGGCATCACTGACTCAATGGAGAAGAGTTTGATTAGCTTCCGGGAGTTGGTAATGGACAGGGAAGCCTGGCATCCTGCCGTCCATGGGGCTGCAAAGAATCGAACATGAATCAGTGACTGAAGTAAATGTTGACACTTGGATTATTGCCATGTTTCTGTTTACTGAGATACATAAATTGAAGGCATACTTGCTTTGAAATGTTAGAGGATTGCCTTGCTTGCTGTGCTAAGTAATCACGTCAGGAAGTCCACAGTCTTTTTACTTGAATCAAAACACTCAACCTCCCTGGAAGCGATAGGGGTAAAGCTTCTGCTGCTTTCCCTAGGAAGAATGTGATTTTATGTTTATTTCCCTATTGTTTAGGAACTGGATTCCATTTTTTTTACTAACTGGCTCCATTCTAGGTACCACTTATTCTCTGAGTGTATTTTATTTTACAGTGTAAGATTACTTTACAAATAGAGCATTTCTAATCCTGATTAGGGCAATAGTGCAGGCGTTGGGAAAAGTTCCTATGTTGTCAGAATTTAGACAATTTGTATGTGGGTGTGGGTGTTTATATATATGGGTAAGTTGATATTTATTTTGTGACTGTCAATAATTGTGGTCAATTTCTCCTACTATGGTGAGTATTATCCAAGATCTCATTCTGTGTCATTTGGTACTTAGTACCCTGGAATTAGAGGATCTATAAAATGTGTACAGTTTCCTCTTCCTCTGATAGATCATGAGAGTAATGTCATGAAATTAGACCCAGTGACAGGCGTGAATGTTTCCTGAAACAATACATCAGAAAGGAATCTCTGCTTAGTATAGTAGTTGATCACGAGCACGCACGCATTGTGCTCAGCTGTGTCCAACTCTTTGCTGCCCCATGGACTTTAGCCTGACAGGCCCCTCTGTCCATGGAATTTTTAAGGCAAGATTACTGGAGTGCCTTGCCATTTCCTTCTCCAGGGGATCTTCCATGACCCAGGGTTCGCGCCCATGTCTCCTGTGTCTTCTGCAGTGGTAGGCAGTTTTTTTTTTTTTTTTTTTTTTTTTTTTTTTTTTTTTACCACCACTCCACCTAGCATTCAGTAAGTTCTCATTGAATAAATGAATGAAGTAATGTGCTTAAATCAAACACTTACTGAGTTCCTCGTAGTACCTGTTAATATATAGTGGGTTCTTTACTTACCAGTAAAGAACTACACATTGAGACTTTCTCCCTTTGATTGGGAAAACAAACACATAATAAGGCTTAAAAACAATTATAAAACAGAGTAGTACAAATTTAGCCATCTGGCTAATTCAAGGCCTATACGTGTCAACCTGAATATTTGGGATCCTGCCGAGAATTCATCTACATAGCTATAGGATTTGGAAGCTTAGTAGCTGAATGTTTTGGCTTAAGATTTTTATAATATCATTTGCTGAATCTCTATTCTTAGATCTGACATAGGAAAATGATATGGTGGCAGTCTTGGTTCTTGATAGTGTTGCGTAATTATTCTTCTCAGTCCCAACACATTGACAGGTATATGAATATGTGTATACATACAGTGGACATTGTGTCCTAAACAAGACCTACATAAACAACTCTTCAATTGGCGTTTCCTCCTCTATTACCAGTGCTATATTTGAATGCACTGTTGCATTATTTTGTGCATAAGTGAGTTTAAAATACCTGTAACCTGCCACATTTTATGTCTTGTTCCAATCAAATGTTTTTAGTTGTGCTTTATTGGCAATTCCAGTGACTTGGAAATGTACTGATACAAGTAGATCCTTACTAGTGGACATTTTGATTGTTTCCAAACCTTTGTTTTTCCCAAAATTTCTACAATGAGCATTTCCATGCATGCTTAGAAATAGTTTCTCTAGAGTATTTTCCTAGAAATGGAATAGCTGGATCATTGTATATACATGTCTTCAATTTTATTAGATATTGTTCTGTATATCTATCTGTCTATATATATCAATATCAGTTTACCTCTACCTGAGGTCTGTAAGCAGTTACCTTTCTCTCTATCAAATGCTTGTATTATCTTTTTGTATATTATCAATACGAACTTTTGTTGTCTTATTTAAGAAATTTTTATTTGCCACAATGTTACAATTATTCTGCTATAATTGTATTCATGATGTATGCTAGGGCTCAGGTTTTATATTGTTTATATGTGTAACCACTAGTCTTACTTTAGTAAGTAGCTCATCATCTTTCCACTGATTTGCGATGTCTTCTTTATCATAAACCATCCTTACATGTATGCTTACATGTATGCTTGAGTCTACTATTCTCTTTTTTTAGTCCCATTAGTTTATTTGTCTTCCCGGGGTCAATGTCACATTGACTTATGAAGCATTATAGTAAATCATGATGTATTACAATAGCTTTGTATTTACTTCTTGTTTTTCCTCAAAATTGTTTCTTAAATATCTTTTACAAATTGTGCAGTCAGCTTCTCAAGTTCCAGAAGAAATTCTATGATTTTAAATTGAGATAGCATTAATTTTATAGATTGATTTGGAAAGGTGATATAACTTCATGGTGTTGAATATTCCCATCTATGATATAATATAACTTTCAGTATATAAGTATTCTAGAAACATATTTACTTTCCTCCCCAACATTTCAAGGAGTTTATAGCAGTTTAACTCCAATCAGCTCCTCACATTGTATGGGCTGTGTGGTGCTTAGTCGCCCAGTCGTGTCTGACTCTTTGTGACCCTGTGGACTGTAGCCCGACAGGCTCCTCTGTCCATGGGATTCTCTAGGCAAGAATACTGGAGTGGGTTGCGGTGCCCTCCTCCAGGGGATCTTCCCATCCCAGGTCTCCTGCATTGCAGGCTGATTCTTTACTCTCTGAGCCACCAGGGAAGCCCAAGAATACTGGAGTCGGTAGCCTATCACTTCTCCATGGGATCTTCCCTACCCAGGAAGTGAACCAGGGTCTCCTGCATTGTAGGTGAATTCTTTAACAGCTGAGCTACTAGGGAAGCCCCTCACACTGCATATGTAATAGCTATTAAATATATTCATTTCACTTTCTTTTAAACTATGGTTGATTCTTATTATGTATGTTGCTTGTAGCTAATTTTATTTACATTTAATCTTATTTTTCACCTCTTTCTTCATTACTGTTTTTTTGTATTTTAATCCTTCCCTTTGGGCCACATTTCCTTTCTTACTGAATTGTGTTATTTAGTATTGCCCAGGGAGTGTCTATGGGTAACAAAATTAATATTTCCTTGTCTGTAAATACTTTTAATGTCTAGGTGTGTATTTTTCTTTCATTCTCTTTGTACCCTTCAATTCAATTTTGGAAAATTTGCCACCAATATCTGTTCAAATATTGCCTATGTGACAGTGTTTCTAATATCTGTTTCTATGATTCATATTCAGTTCAGTTGCTCACTTGTGTCTGACTCTTTGTGACTCGATGGACTGCAGCTTGCTAGGCCTCCCTGTCCATCACCGACTCCCGGAGTTTTCGCAAACTCATGTCCATTGAGTCAGTGATGCCATCCAACCATCGCATCCTCTGTCGTCCCCTTCTCCTCTCACCTTCAATCTTTCCCAGCATCAGGGTCTTTTCAAATGAGTCAGTTCTTCCATCAGGTGGCTAAAATACTGGCGTTTCACCTTCAACATGATTCATATTACACCTTCTTAATTTGTCCTTCTCATCTCTCAAACTCCCTTTCAAAATTTCAACCTTTCCATTTTTGTGTGTTGTATTTTGGATAATTTTTTCAGACCTAGCTTCCATACTACAAATTTTTCTTCACTTATGTCTTTCTCATTTGTTGTTTGACTTGCTCCTGGGGTTTTTAGTGGCAACTCTTTTTTTTTTTTTTTATGTAAAGAGTTCTATTTGGTTATTGTTTAAAATGACGAGTTCTTTTGCTGATGTCTTATTGGTTCCTTGTGGTTTTTATTCCCTCATTTATTTCTTCAATCATTTTAAATATACTTATTTTATGGTTTATCTCAGATTGCTCTGTTTCAAGTTCTTAGAGGTACTAATCTTTCTGTGTGTTTTGACTGATATCCTTCTCCTAATAGATTGTTTCTTCATGTGGTTTTAATTCTTTTATTAGAAGCTCATCTTTGGTTTACTTGGAGGAGTAGGAGATGGGAAGCATTGAATTTCCATGTGTCCCTGATTGTAGAGGTGTCATATCCAAAGTAATTTTATATGTGCTTCTGTCTAGAGCCCAGGAGTTTCTCTGTTTTAAAAACTTCATCATGTTAATTTCATTCTTCACAGTTTCCCCTAATGTGTGTGTATTTTAAATTCAGATCTGACACTTGCATGGCACATGTGTGGCAACTTTGATTTCTTACGAGAGACCTTTGCCCCACTCTGAACCATGGTTAATCAAAATTTGAATTTTTCTCCCCATTGCTGATGGGTGGAGACTTTCTAGTTCATCTTTGACTCAAAGGACAGTGCTACAGTGTTTTTGTCTTCATTTCCCTCAATAGGCGTTACAGCCCTAAACCCTAAAACCTATAATTATTCAGCTAATCCCCTGGGCTTCCTAAACTTCTGCTCAAGGATTAATTGCTCTTGTTTTCTTAAAGTTGTGCATACTTTTTTTTTTTTTTACAACTAGGATTTTTACTTTCTTTTTTCATACTTGAGCATTTAATTTTTTAAAATATATGTTTTACCCAACAGTTCCATGTATTTTTAGCTGACGTGGGGTGTCCATGTACACTCAGTTATCCATATTACCATAACCATCTCATTGTACATTTATTTCACTGCAGTTCACGCACTCAAAGGCCAACACCACCGGGTTGGGTACCAATGTTGCTGTGTATGCATGGATGTGATCATGAGCATGGGATTTCTTTGTTGTAAATGTGGTTTATCTACTAGATTCTATATCTCATTGCTTCTCATTCCATTTCTCACATGAGGTAGTTTACTTTCCTGGATTATTTTTTACACTAGTATTGTTACTCTCCATGTTTTTTTTCCCCTTTCTTTCTTTCTTTTATTGGTGAGGGTTGGATAAGTATTATACATATGCACTTCCATTCATGTATTTTTTCCTCAGTCCTTTGATGTGTAACATGGGAAAGTACTCATATGTATGATTTCTAAAGCCCATTAAACCTCTGAAATTTAATAAACTATTGTTGTGCGGTACTGTTCCCCTTTAAGAAAGAACTAGATTTTAATTTTCATAGGATTGAGGTTCATCTTGCCATTTGCTTATTCTGATCTGTCTTATTGGAGTTGATGGAGTTGCAAATCAAGTTTCCTTTGAGAAATAGAAATGACCTCATTTAATTTAGATAGTTTTTTATGTTAATGTGCATTATTTATAAAGGATTCACTTTGAGGAATTCAATTTGCAGCATGAATAGTTCAATTTCCAGGTATAGTATGATTTGGGACACAGTGAAGCATTTGGATTACAAAAATCCAACAAATATTTGTAAAAACATCTGGAGTCACCCCCCCCTCGAAAATCCTTTAAAAATTTGTCAGAAAATAGAAGGTAAAAGTGGCATTTAAATATCTCAGAATTGAAAGTTAAAGTGATAGATTTTGCGTTTGTCTTATTGACTTTGGAGGTTTCTAGTTATCTTGGAAGAAAAAAGGTATCCAGAAATTGCATTTTCTGTAAAAGTGCATTTAACTGTACCTTAATTTTATGATTTTTATTATGGTACTTGCTTATAAGTCATACATAAAAGGGAATGCTATTAGCTGTAGGTTCTGTGCTTTGAATCATGCAGTGTACTATTCTTTGTTATTCTTTGTTTAGGCTTAGGATTGCATTTATGATTCCAGATGGCAGTTATTATAAGAGGCAATTTGCCAAAAGTATACCAAATTAATATTCATTTAATGTGCAGAAAAGTCAAAGGACGTCATCTTTTACTTCCATTTAATATTGCCTTTCAGATGCTCCCCATGCATACTTTGTAGTCCTTCATTTTTCCTGGCATGCACACTCTTCTGTCAGATTTTCCTCATTCACACATCTCCTTACACGACTTCCTGGCTTTTAGTGAAGTCTGGAAATGCATCAATCAGTGAAAATCACCAAATTGTTCCCTATGCACAAAAGCGAGTTGCCAGTCACAGTTAACTCAGTTGGGAACCTTAGAGGATTTGAGGCTTTTTATGCAGCGTTAAGGTTACTTGCCTGCACATAATATTGCAATTATTAAATCCTAGCAGTGCTACTTGGAATAAGAGACAAATGTATATGTCTTTGAGGAGCTCATGTTCCCCATCCACAAGGCAAGTGTAATCTACACAAACTATTTATATA
Organism: Muntiacus reevesi; assembly: GCF_963930625.1. Taxonomy (NCBI): domain Eukaryota; kingdom Metazoa; phylum Chordata; class Mammalia; order Artiodactyla; family Cervidae; genus Muntiacus; species Muntiacus reevesi. Next base: position 128,875,553 of record NC_089271.1, on the reverse strand, counting down.
AAGATAATTTGGCACACTAGAGTATACTAATTATTAAGGCACTGACTATTTCAGTAGCATACTAAAAACAAAAGTCTGAAGCACACTCTCTTCTCTGGGTACCACAGCAAGGACAAGCATTGAGAGGCTTTTCTTAAAAGTATCACTGAGCAAATCTAACCTTTTGGGTCCCTTGCGACAGAAGCCATTTTAACATTGTTCTCTGGTGTTGTTTCAATAAGGGTGAAAATAACAAAAGAGTTCCCTGGGAATGGGAATAGAATTGCAGGAAACCATGACATAAAAAATCAATTGCCCTTCTTTATTTTTATACAATGAAGCAACTTAAAATGTCTCTGCTTACTAATAAGGTTGTAGTCCTCTGATATTTCTGATGAGATATGGTCCGAGTATTAGAAGTAATATTCCATGTAGTGGATATGTTTTACTGTGTAGGTATTTTTAGCAAGAGGTCCCATGAAATCCTCCAGCCCATGGGGTAACTGACCTAGACGCTTCAGGTTATCCCTACCCTCCATCTTTGTCCCTTAAACTGATTCTGTTTTGGTATCCACGGACATCTCTTGCTTGTTTTTCGTATAAAGGCAGTCACTCAGTTGTGTCCGACTCTTTGCAACCCCATGGACTATAGCCTGCCAGGCTCCTCTGTCCATGGAATGCTCCAGGCAAGAATACTGAAGTGGGTTTAGTTGCTATTTCTTCTCCAGGGGATCTTCTCAACCCAGGAATTGAACTCAGGTCTCTTGCATTACAGGCAGATTCTTTACCATTTGAGCCACCAGAGAAGCCCCTTACAAAGGCAGAGCACTGACAAAGTGATTTTCAAGCCTTCTTAAAGCCAGTTAGTTCAGTTCAGTCACTCAGTTGTGTTTATTCTTTGCAATCCCAGGGACTGCAGCATGTGAGTTCTCCCTGTCCATCACCAACTCCTGGAGTTTACTCAAACTCATGTCCATTGAATCGGTGATGCCATCCAACCATCTCATCCTCTGTCATCCCCTTCTCTTCCCACTTTCAATCTTTCCCAGCATCAGGGTCTTTTCAAATGAGTCAGTTCTTCACATCAGGTGGCCAAAGTATTGCAGTTTCAGCTTCAGCCTCAGTCCTTCCATTGAATATTCAGGGTTGATTTCCTTTAGGATGAACTGGTTGGATCTCTTTGCTGTCCAAGGGACTCTCAAGGGTCTTCTCCAACACTACAGTTCAAAAGCATCAATTCTTCAGCACTCAGCTTTCTTTATAGTCCTACTCTGACATCCATATATGACTACTGGAAAAACCATAGCTTTGACCAGATGGACATTTGTTGGCAAAGTAATGTCTCTGCTTTTTAATATGCTGTCTAGGTTGGTCATAACTTCTCTTCCAAGGAGCAAGCATCTTTTAATTTCATAGCTATAGTTACCATCTGCAGTGATTTTGAAGCCCCCAAAAATAAAATCTGTCACTGTTTCCCCATCTATTTGCCAGTAAGTGATTGGACCAGATGCCACGATATTAGTTTTCTGAATGTTGAGTTTTAAGCCAACTTTTTCACTCTCCTCTTTCACTTTTATGAAGAGGCTCTTCAGCTGTTCTTTGCTTTCTGCCATAAGGGTGGTGTCATCTGCATATCTGAGGTTTTTGATATTCCTCCCAGGAATCTTGATTCCAGCTTGTGCTTCATCTAGTCCAGCATTTAAAAGCCTATATCTCATTATTAACACAAAATCTTCACATTTTTTGGATAATACAATGATAAGGATTTCTTCTCTGTCACAGCATACTCTCTGAATCTGTCAGGATATCAACAGGAAATAAATGGAATATTCATATTATAATAATTTGAGGTGGGCTTATTTACAACGGGGCTGTTTACAAATTGCCAACATCCATTGGATCATAGAAAAAGCAAGAGAGTTCCAGAAAAACATCTGCTTTATTGACTACACCAAAGCCTTTGACTGTGTGGATCACAACAAACTGTGGAAAATTCTTAAAGAGATGGGAATACCAGACCACCTTACCTGCCTCCTGAGAAATCTGTCTGCAGGTCAAGAAGCAACAGTTAGAACTGGACATGAAACAACTGATTGGTTCCAAATTGGGAAAGGAGTATGTCAAGGCTGTATATTGTCACCCTGCTTATTTAACTTATATGCAGAATATCATGTGAAATGCCTGGCTGGATGAAACACAGGCTGGAATCAAGATTGCCAGGAAAAATATCAATAACTTCAGATATGTAGATGACACCACCCTTATGCAGAAAGTGAAGAGGGACTGAAGAGCCTCTTGATGAATGTGAAAGAGGAGAGTGAAAATACTGGCTTAAAACTCAATATTCAAAAAAGATCATGGCAACCAGTCCCATCACTTCATGGCAAATAGGGAAGCAATGGAAATAGTGAAAGACTTTATTTTTGGGGGCTCCAAGATCACTGCAGATGGTAACTGCAGCCATGAAATTAAAAGACGCTTACTCCTTGAAAGAAAAGCTATGATCAACCAAGACAGCATATTAAAAAGCAGAGACATTACTTTGCTGACGAAGGTCCATCTGGTAAAAGCAATGGTTTTTCCAGTAGTCATGTATAGATGTGAGTGTTGTACCATAAGGAAAACTGAGTGCAAAAGCATTGATTCTTTTGAACCGTGGTGCTGGAGAAGACTCCTGAGAGTTCCTTGGACTGCAAGGAGACCAAATCAGTCAATCCTAAAGGAAATCAGTCCTGAGTGTTCATTGGAAGGACTGATGCATAAGCTGAAACTCCAGTACTTTGGCTGCCTGATATGATGACCTGACTCATTTGAAAAGACCTTGATGCTGGGAAAACTTGAAGGCAGTAGGAAAAGGGGACGACAAAGGATGAGATTGTTGGATGACATCACTGACTCGATGGACATGGTTTGAGCAAGCTCTGCAAGTTGGTTATGGACAGGGAAGCCTGCCATGTTGCAGTCCATGGGTTCGCAAAGAGCTGAACATGACTGAGTGACTTAACTGTTCACAAAGGTGTGGACAGGGTATATGGAACCAGAATAGACAGTGCACAAACCAGGGGAAGTTGACACTGTCACCACCCCTAGTCCTGAGAGACAGGAGAGAGAGAGAGTGGTTACCGGAACCCAGATGGAGAAGGTTCATGGCAAAATGGCTTTAAGGCCAGTGACTTTCTTTTGAGAGAGATGCAGCTATCCAGAGTAAAACCTCATAAGAAAAGAACCAAGGGAATGGGTACCCTGACATCACTCTCCTCTTTCCTGCTGGTCTTCTGCTGATACTCCCCATTGTCTGACCCTCACTGAAAGCCAGAGGGCAGGTGATTTCAGGGAACAGACTCTGAAGCATGAAGCCAGATAATGACTAGAAAGTGAATCTGAGCCTGCAGTTTTATTTATGTCTATGATGTGACAGATTCGTTCTTTAGATTATTTCATTTAATTTTTATAATAACTCCATGAGGGAATATTTTATTGCCCCATTTTTTTGATGAGAAGTTGGAGCATAATGAGTCTAATTAATTTAACCTGGGTCACACAGATAAGTAAACTCAAATTTGGGCTCATATATATGATAATATCAGAGGAGGCAATGGCATCCCACTCCAGTGTTCTTGCCTGGAAAATCCCATGGACAGAGGAGCCTGGTAGGCTGCAGTCCATGGGGTCGCTAAGAGTCAGACACGACTGAGTGACTTCACTTTCACTTTTCACTTTCATGCGCTGGAGAAGGAAATGGCAACCCACTCCAGTGTTCTTGCCTGGAGGATCCCAGGGACGGGGGAGCCTGGTGGGCTGCCGTCTATGGGATCACACAGAGTCGGACACGACTGAAGTGACTTAGCAGCATGTGATACTATATTTCTTCTCTTTACAAAGCTCATTATTGTTAGCTTACAGCTATTGAGAGGTTATTTAGTCTAATTCTCTTCAGAAGTAGCTACTACTATTATCTCCATTTGTCTGAGGCACAGACGTTAAATAACTTACCAAGGTTATAGACCTAATAAGATATAATAGCTGCATTTAGACCCAGTTGTTTTTCAGTCACCCAGTTGTGTCCAACTCTTTGCAACTGCATGGCCTGCAGCATGCCAGGCTTTCCTGTTCTTCCATATAGCATGTTCTGGAAGGGATTTTTCCCTGACCAGAGATTGAACCTGGACCCCCTGCATTGGGAGCGCAGTCTTAGCCATCTGGGCTACCAGGGAAGTCCCTTAGACCCGGAAAGTCATGTTAAGCAACTTTGCTGTGCGTTGACCTCTCATTTGTTTTCCAAAGTGTCTGATTATATTTGTTCATCCTTTCCTCCACATGATGAAACTCTGATGAGAATAGCTTATATGATCCTTTCCCTTCTAACTTAAGTCTTTTCCCAGGCTTTAAATGAAAACAGTGTTTGTAAATACATTGCCCCACCTCTTTATACCTTTTCCAAAGAAGGAAGCAATTCTTTCCTTTTTTTTTTTTTTTAAATTTTTTTATTTTTCAGTGGGTTTTGTTATACATTGATGTGAATCAGCCATAGAGTTACACGAATTCCCCATCCCGGTCTCCCATCCCACCTCCCTCTCCACCCGATTCCTCTGGATCTTCCCAGCCCAACAGGCCCGAGCACTTGACTCATGCCTCCCACCTGGGCTGGTGGTCTGTTTCACCACAGAAAATATACATGCTGTTCTTTCGAAACATCCCACCCTCCCCTTCTCCCACAGAGTTCAAAAGTCTGTTCTGTACTTCTGCGTCTCTTCTTCTGCCCTGCATGTAGGGCCATTGTTACCATCTTTCTAAATTCCGTATATATGTGTTAGTATACTGTAATGTTCTTTATCTTTCTGGCTCACCTCACTCTGTATAATGGGCTCCAGTTTCATCCATCTCATTAGAACTGATTCAAATGAATTCTTTTTAACGGCTGAGTAATATTCCATGGTGTATATGTACCATAGCTTCCTTATCCATTCATCTGCTGATGGGCATCTAGGTTGTTTCCATGTCCTGGCTATTATAAACAGTGCTGCGATGAACATTGGGGTGCACGTGTCTCTTTCAGATCTAGATTCCTCAGTGTGTATGCCCAGAAGTGGTATTGCTGGGTCATATGGCAGTTCTATTTCCAGTTTTTTAAGAAATCTCCACACTGTCTTCCATAGTGGCTGTACTAGTTTGCATTCCCACCAACAGTGTAAGAGGGTTCCCTTTTCTCCACACCCTCTCCAGCATTTATTGCTTGTAGACTTTTGGATAGCAGCCATCCTGACTGGCGTGTAATGGTACCTCATTGTGGTTTTGATTTGCATTTCTCTGATGATGAGTGATGTGGAGCATCTTTTCATGTGTTTGTTAGCCATCTGTATGTCTTCTTTGGAGAAATGTCTGTTTAGTTCTTTGGCCCATTTTTTGATCGGGTCATTTATTTTTCTGGAATTGAGCTTCAGGAGTTGCTTGTATATTTTTGAGATGAATCCTTTGTCTGTTTCCTCATTTGCTATTATTTTCTCCCAATCTGAGGGCTGTCTTTTCACCTTACTTATAGTTTCCTTTGTTGTGCAAAAGCTTTTAAGTTTCATTAGGTCCCATTTGTTTATTTTTGCTTTTATTTCCAATATTCTGGGAGGTGGGTCATAGAAGATCTTGCTGTGATTTATGTCAAAGAGTGTTTTGCCTATGTTCTCCTCTAGGAGTTTTATAGTTTCTGGTCTTACGTTTAGATCTTTAATCCATTTTGAGTTTATTTTTGTGTATGGTGTTAGAAAGTGTTCTAGTTTCATTCTTTTACAAGTGGCTGACCAGTTTTCCCAGCACCACTTGTTAAAGAGATTGTCTTTTTTCCATTGTATATCCTTGCCTCCTTTGTCAAAGATAAGGTGTCCATAGGTTCGTGGATTTATCTCTGGGCTTTCTATTCTGTTCCATTGATCTATATTTCTGTCTTTGTGCCAGTACCATACTGTCTTGATGACTGTGGCTTTGTAGTAGAGTCTGAGGTCAGGCAGGTTGATTCCTCCAGTTCCATTCTTCTTTCTCAAGATTACTTTGGCTATTCGAGGTTTTTTGTATTTCCATACAAATTGTGAAATTATTTGTTCTAGTTCTGTGAAAAATACCGTTGGTAGCTTGATAGGGATTGCATTGAATCTATAGATTGCTTTGGGTAGAATAGCCATTTTGACAATATTGATTCTTCCAATCCATGAACACGGTATGTTTCTCCATCTGTTTGTGTCCTCTTTGATTTCTTTCATCAATGTTTTATAGTTTTCTGTGTATAGGTCTTTTGTTTCTTTAGGTAGATATACTCCTAAGTATTTTATTCTTTTTGTTGCAATGGTGAATGGTATTGTTTCCTTAATTTCCCTTTCTGTTTTTTCATTGTTAGTATATAGGAATGCAAGGGATTTCTGTGTGTTAATTTTATATCCTGCAACTTTACTATATTCATTGATTAGCTCTAGTAATTTTCTGGAAGAGTCTTTAGGGTTTTCTATGTAGAGGATCATGTCATCTGCAAACAGCGAGAGTTTCACTTCTTCTTTTCCTATCTGGATTCCTTTTACGTCTTTTTCTGCTCTGATTGCTGTGGCCAAAACTTCCAACACTATGTTGAATAGTAGTGGTGAGAGTGGGCATCCTTGTCCTGTTCCTGATTTCAGAGGAAATGCTTTCAATTTTTCACCATTGAGGGTGATGCTTGCTGTGGGTTTGTCATATATAGCTTTTATTATGTTGAGGTATGTTCCTTCTATTCCTGCTTTCTGGAGAGTTTTAATCATAAATGAGTGTTGAATTTTGTCAAAGGCTTTCTCTGCATCTATTGAGATAATCATATGGTTTTTATCTTCCAATTTGTTAATGTGGTGTATTACGTTGATTGATTTGCGGATATTAAAGAATCCTTGCATTCCTGGGATAAAGCCCACTTGGTCATGGTGTATGATTTTTTTAATATGTTGTTGGATTCTGTTTGCTAGAATTTTGTTAAGGATTTTTGCATCTATGTTCATCAGTGATATTGGCCTGTAGTTTTCTTTTTTTGTGGCATCTTTGTCTGGTTTTGGAATTAGGGTGATGGTGGCCTCATAGAATGAGTTTGGAAGTTTACCTTCATCTGCAATTTTCTGGAAGAGTTTGAGTAAGATAGGTGTTAGCTCTTCTCTAAATTTTTGGTAGAATTCAGCTGTGAAGCCATCTGGTCCTGGGCTTTTGTTTGCTGGAAGATTTTTGATTACAGTTTCGATTTCCTTGCTTGTGATGGTTCTGTTAAGATCTTCTATTTCTTCCTGGTTCAGTTTTGGAAAGTTATACTTTTCTAAGAATTTGTCCATTTCATCCAAGTTGTCCATTTTATTGGCATAGAGCTGCTGGTAGTAGTCTCTTATGATCCTTTGGATTTCAGTGTTGTCTGTTGTGATCTCACCCTTTTCATTTCTTATTTTGCTAATTTGGTTCTTCTCTCTTTGTTTCTTAATGAGTCTTGCTAATGGTTTGTCAATTTTGTTTATTTTTTCAAAAAACCAGCTTTTAGCTTTGTTGATTTTTGCTATGGTCTCTTTAGTTTCTTTTGCATTTATTTCTGCCCTAATTTTTAAGATTTCTTTCCTTCTGCTAACCCTGGGGTTCTTCATTTCTTCCTTCTCTAATTGCTTTAGGTGTAGAGTTAGGTTATTTATTTGGCTTTTTTCTTGTTTCTTGATGTAAGCCTGTAATGCTATGAACCTTCCCCTTAGCACTGCTTTTACAGTGTCCCATAGGTTTTGGGTTGTTGTGCTTTCATTTTCATTCGTTTCTATACATATTTTGATTTCTTTTTTGATTTCTTGTATGATTTGTTGGTTATTCAGAAGCGTGTTATTTAGCCTCCATATGTTTGAATTTTTAACAATTTTTTTGCTGTAATTGAGATCTAATCTTACTGCACTGTGGTCAGAAAAGATGACTGGAATGATTTCAATTTTTTTGAATTTTCCAAGACCAGATTTATGGCCCAGGATGTGATCTATTCTGGAGAAGGTTCCGTGTGCGCTTGAGAAAAAGGTGAAGTTGATTGTTTTGGGGTGAAATGTCCTATAGATATCAACTAGGTCTAGCTGGTCCATTGTATCATTTAAGGTTTGTGTTTCCTTATTGATTTTCTGTTTAGTTGATCTATCCATAGTTGTGAGTGGGGTATTAAAGTCTCCCACTATTATTGTGTTACTATTAATTTCCTCTTTCATACTTGTTAGCGTTTGCCGTACATATTGCGGTGCTCCTATGTTGGGTGCATATATATTTATAATTGTTATATCTTCTTCTTGGATTGATCCTTTGATCATTATGTAGTGTCCTTCTTTGTCTCTTTTCACCTCCTTTAAAACTCATTACTGGGCACTCCATTGCTCTCCAAAGAGAAGAAATCAAGATTCACGCACCAGAACACTGACGCAAGCTTCGCTAATCAGGAAACCTTGACAAGCCAATCATCTAACCCCACCTACTGGGTAAAACCTCCACAATAAAAAGGAACCACAGACCTCCAGAATACAGAAAGCCCACTCCAGACACAGCAATCTAAACAAGATGAAAAGGCAAAGAAATACCCAACAGGTAAAGGAACATGAAAAAACTCCACCAAGTCAAACAAAAGAGGAGGAGATAGGGAATCTACCTGAAAAAAAATTTAGAATAATGATAATAAAAATGATCCAAAATCTTGAAAGCAAAATGGAGTTACAGATAAATAGCCTGGAGACAAAGATTGAAAAGATGCAAGAAATGTTTAATAAAGACCTAGAAGAAATAAAAAAGAGTCAATTAAAAATGAATAATGCAATGAACGAGATCAAAAACACTCTGGAGGGAACCAAGAGTAGAATAACGGAGACAGAAGATAGGATAAGTGAGGTAGAAGATAGAATGGTGGAAATAAATGAAGCAGAGAGGAAAAACGAAAAAAGAATCAAAAGAAATGAGGACAACCTCAGGGACCTCTGGGACAATGTGAAACGCCCCAATATTCGAATCATAGGAGTCCCAGAAGAAGAAGACAAAAAGAAAGGCCATGAGAAAATACTCGAGGAGATAATAGCTGAAAACTTCCCTAAAATGGGGAAGGAAATAGCCACCCAAGTCCAAGAAACCCAGAGAGTCCCAAACAGGATAAACCCAAGGCGAAACACCCCAAGACACATATTAATCAAATTAACAAAGATCAAACACAAAGAACAAATACTAAAAGCAGCGAGGGAGAAGCAACAAATAACACACAAAGGGATTCCCATAAGGATAACAGCTGATCTATCAATAGAAACCCTCCAGGCCAGAAGGGAATGGCAGGACATACTGAAAGTAATGAAAGAGAATAACCTACAACCTAGATTACTGTACCCAGCAAGGATCTCATTCAGATATGAAGGAGAATTCAAAAGCTTTACAGACAAGCAAAAGCTGAGAGAATTCAGCACCACCAAACCAGCTCTTCAACAAATGCTAAGGGAACTTCTGTAGACAGGAAACACAGAAATGTTGTATAAACGTGAACCCCAAACAACAAAGTAAATGGCAATGGGACCATACTTATCAATAATTACCTTAAATGTAAATGGGTTGAATGCCCCAACCAAAAGACAAAGATTGGCTGAATGGATACAAAAACAAGACCCCTATATATGCTGTCTACAAGAGACCCACCTCAAAACCAGAGACACATACAGACTAAAAGTGAAGGGCTGGAAAAAAATATTTCATGCAAACGGAGACCAAAAGAAAGCAGGAGTCGTAATACTCATATCAGACAATTCTTTCCTTTACGTTGGTATTCATAGGCTTTTGTTCTTGTCTGCACCAGCATTTCATCTCTAGGAGTAGGGAATTGAATTGTGTACTGCACAATTAGGACAGCAAGGTAGCCTTATACCTGAGCTGGTTGTGAAAAATGTCTCACTTAAATATTTTAATAATCTGATGCAAGATACACCTTTCTCTTTTTTTTATAGAAATAAACCCTAAACCACCACCATCACCAGCACAACAAAATATTGGAGAGTGAAAGTCACCCAGTTGTGCCTGACTCTTTGTGACCCCATGGACTATACAGTCCATGAAATTCTCCAGGCCAGAATACTGGCGTGGGTAGCTGTTTCCTTCTCCAGGGGATCTTCCCAACCTAGGGATCAAACCCAGGTCTCCTGCATTGCAGGTGTATTCTTTACCAGCTGAGCTACCAGAGAAGCCCAAGAATGCTGGAGTGGGTACTCTATCCCTTTTCTAGCAGATATTCCTGACCCAGGAGTTGAACCGGGGTCTCCTGCATTGCAGGCAGATTCTTTACCAACTGAGGTACTAGAGAAGCCCCAAATATTGGAGAGGGAGTTTCTAAATCTGTTTTAATAGAATTAAGTGTCTGAAATATTATTGTCAGAGTTCCCAAAGTAAATTAACATTTTTCTAATTTTTATTATTTTAAATACCTGAATAACACACAGTAATTTTAGCAAATACAGATAAATGGCAAGAAGAATGTAAAAAGTGATCCATAATCTCACAATCTAGAGATAAATACTGTTTACATTTGGTAACATTTCTTGGGATACTATCTTTGTATATATGAACTTATTTTGATGGATGTTTAAAGTATATACTTATAAAATAATTGTTAAAATATACAAATTATTCATGCTTATTGGAGAATAAATGTAAACAATGCAGTTTAAAAATGGAGTCAAAATACAAATTAACACAGAACTAACCAAGATTAATGTTTTGGTGATTATCTTTCCAAGTTATTTTTAATGCATATGCCTGTGCGTATATACACCTGAGCACATTTTACAAAAGTAGCGTCATGGTGTATATGTTGTTTGTGGCCTGATTCATGAATTCATAATATTGCCCTATTTGGAGGTACTACCTTAATTTCTTTTTAAATTTTTTTCTTAAAAATTGAAGTATAGTTGATTACAGTATTGTGTTTTGGGTGTACATGAAAGTGATTATATATGCATGTGTGTGTGTGACTGAGTGCATGTGTGTATATTTTAAGATATTGAATGCAGTTTCCTGTGCTATACAGTAAATCCTTGTTGTTGTTCATTGTTCGGTCATGCAATTGTTTCCAACTGTTTGTGACCCCATGGACTGTAGCATGCCAGGCTTCTCTGTCCCTCACCATCTCCCGAAGTTTGCCCAAGTTCATGTCCATTGCATCAGTGATGCCATCCAGCCGTCTCATCCTCTGATGCCCTCTTCTCCTTCTGAACTCAATCTTTCCCAGCATTGGGGACTTTTCCAGGAATCAGCTGTTCACACCAGATGAGCAAAATACTGGAGTTTCAGCCTCAGTATCAGTTCTTCCAATGAATATTCAGAGTTGATTTCCCTTAAGATTGACTGGTTCAATCTCCTTTCTGTCCAAGGGACTCTCAGGAGTCTTCTGCAGTACCATAGTTTTAAGGCATCAATTCTTCAAGAAGCACTCCACCTTCTTTATGGTCCAGCTCTCACAAGCGTACATGACTACTGGGAAGACCTTAGCCTTGACTGTATGGACTTTTGTTGGCAGAGTGATGTCTCTGCTTTTCAACACACTGTTGAGGTTTGTCAGAGCTTTCCTGCTGACAAGCAAATGTCTTCTGTTTTCATGGCTGCAGTCACCGTCCGCAGTGATTTTAGAGCCCAAGAAGAGGAAATCTGTCACTACTTCCACCTTTTCCCCTTCTATTTGCCATGAAGTAATGGGGCTGAATGCCATGATCTTAGTTTTTTTAATATTTAGTTTTAAGCCAGCTCTTTCACTCTCCTCCTTCACTCTCCTCAAAGGCTCTTTAGTTCCTCTTTGATTTCTGCCACTAGAGTGGTATCATCCACATATCTGAGGTTGTTGATGTTTCTCCCACCCATCTTGATTCCAGCTTGTAACTCATCCAACCCAGCATTTCTCATGGTGTGCTCAGCATATACAAACAAACAGGGTGACAGCAGATAGTCGTGTTGTACTCCTATCTCAATCTTGAATCAGTCAGTTTTTCCAACAGGATTCTTACTGTTGCTTCTTGACCCACATACAGATTTCTCAGGAGACAGGTAAGGCGGTTTGGTTTTCCCATCTGTTTAAGTGCTTTCCTCAGTTTATTATGATCCACGGAGTCAAAGGCTTTGGCATAGTCCATGAAACAGAGGTAGATGCTTTTTTTGTTTTTCTAGGTTTCTCTGTGATCCAGTGAAAGTTGGTAATTTGATCTCTGGTTCCTCTTTCTTTTCTAAATCCAGCTTGGACATCTGGAAGTTTTTGGTTCACATAATGTTGAAGCCCAGCATGCAAGATTTTAAGCATGACCTTACTAGCATGTGAGATGAGTGCAATTGTCCAATGGTTAGAACATTGTTTGGTACTACCCTTCTTGGGAATTGGGATGAGGATTGACCTTTTTCCAGTCCTGTGGTCACTGCTGGGTCTTCCAGATTTGCTGACATAATGAACTCAACATCTTGAAGGCATCATCCTTTTGGGTTTTGAATAGTTCCATTGGAGCTCCATCATATCCACTAGCTTTATTAACAAGTGTTTCCTAAGGCCCACTTGAGTTCACTCTCCTGAATATCTGGCTCTGGGTGGCTGACCACACCACTGTGGTCTGGTTCATCTGGATCTTTTTTATACGGTTCTTCTGTGTATTCTTTCCATCCCTTCTTGATCTCTTCAGAGTCTACTAGGTCTCTTCTGTTTATGTCCTTTATTTTGCCCATCTTTGGACAAAACATTCCTTGATATCTCCAATTTTCTGGAAGAGATCTCTAGTCTTTTGTTGTTTTCCCCTTTTGTTGTTTTCTAGTTTTATACATTATTAATTGAAGAAGGCCTTCTTGTCTCTCCAGGCTGTTCTTTGGAAATCTGTGTTTAGTTGGATATACCTTTCCCTGTCTCCCTTGCTTTTCATTTCTCTTCTTTCTTTAACTATTTGTAAGGCCTCCTTAGATAAGCACTTTGCCTTCTTGCTTTTCTTTTTCTTTGGGGTGGTTTTGTTCACTGTCTCCTGTACAATATTATGGACCTCTGTCCACAGTTCTTCAGGCACACTGTTTACAAGTTCTAATCCCTTGAATCTATTTGTTACCTCCACTGCATATTTGTAGGGGATTTGATTTAAGTTGTACCTGGCTTGCCTAGTGGTTTTCCCACTTTCATTAGTTTAAGCCTGAATTTTGCTATGAGAAACTGATGGTCTGAGCCATAGTCAGCTCCAAGTCTTGTTTTTGCTGACTGCATACTTATTGCTTATCTATTTTATGTATAGTAGTTTGCATCAGTTAATTCTATATTTCTATTTTATCCTTCCTGTTCCCCATTTCCCCCTTGCTAGCCATAAGTTTGTCTATGTCTGTGACTCTATTTCTGTTTTTTAAATGGGTTCATTTGTAACATTATTTTTTTAAGATTCCACATATAAGCAATATTATATTTGTCTTCCTCTGTTTGACACACTACATTCAGTATGAAAATTTTGGGTCCATCCATGTCAATGCAAATAGCATTATTTCATTCTTTTTATGGCTGAGTAATATTCCATTGTATATATGTGCCACACCTTGTTTATCCATTCGTTTGTCAATTGTTATTTAGGTTGCTTCCATGATCTGGCTATTGTAAATAATACTTCAGTGAACATTGGGTACATGTATCTTTTTTAATTAGATTTTCTCTGGATATATGCCCAGTAGTGGGATTGATGGATCATATGGTAGCTCTGTTTCTAGGTTTTTTGAGAAACCTCCATACTGTTTTCCATCATAGCTGTACCAATTTTCATTCCTACCAACAGTGTAGGAGGGTTCCTTTTTCTCCACATCCTCTCCAGCATTTATTGTTTGTAGATTTTTTGATGATTGCCTTTCTGACCATTGTGAGGTGATATCTCATTGTAGTATTGATTTGCAATTCTCTAATAATTAGTGATATTGTATGTCTTCTTTGGAGAAATGTCTATTTAGGTCTTCTGCCCATTTTTTTTATTAGGTTGCTGATCATCTATTATAATACTGTGGTAAAATATGTATATGAATTTAAGTTTTCCATCTATAAAGTTCTTTTGAAGTTTTTGTACTGGAATGAGCAATCTTTACAAATTTTTAGAGCACAGTTGATCAAAACAACTTAGGTATATCAATGTTTTGACAAATAATTTAAAAATAAAATGCTATTTGAAATGCATTTCTTAATGAAATGATAGCTGCTTTTCAACTAGCTTTTTTCAATTTGTAAATGAGTTTTATTACTTTTTCCTAAGTTTAAAAATATTTTGGAGTATGTAAATATAGAGGAATTTGTTCTCATACACAATTAAATGTGAATGGAAAGAATTTTGTTATAGAAGTGTCTCTTAATCCTTTGAATTCCTTTTTAATTATAGGTCAAAAATCGCATACTAACTTATCATCAAAACTTGTTTTGAATGATCCAGCAGCTGACAGCTCAATTAGATTCTCCTTCAATTTTGTTAAAAACAAGGAATTACAAATTACCTAACTTGGGATATTACTCAGTCATCAGTGATTCATTTTATCATCTTCATTAACATAATTTCACCCTGCCCCTTTGTTTGGCACACCACAGCTTTTTCATCCTGTGGCAATATACTGTAGTAAAATCAGTGATGACTGAGAGCTATCCTTTATTTTTTCTGAATGAGAGAAGGATTTTGTAAGTGGAGAACTGAAAAAAGAATCTGCAGATTGCAGGTGCCATCTCAGGCAGATAGCTATTAGCAAAGTATTCATATGGAAGTTAAAGTCTGAAGTTGATTATCTTAAAACTCTCCATTTTCCCACAAACTCATTGGAAAGTTTTCCATGTACCTTGAGAGGTATATGTGCCATGTTTTATGATCTTTGGTTTCAAATGTGATATACCATTGTTTCATCTCCATTAGTCTTTTTTCCGTCAATAAAATTGTAAAGTCCTTGATGGCATAGATTACATGTTTATATCTTCCCACCTGATATGATTCTCGGCATGCAATAGGAGCTCAATAAGTATCGTATTAATCTGAATATGTACTTGACGCTATTCTTTCTATAAAATGAGAACTGAGCTAAAATATAAGCATAGTGAAAGAAAGTGAAGGCAGTTGCAGGAGACAGCAGGTTTGCAGAATACGGGGACAACAAAAGAAGCAAATGAACAATAGAATGCAATCGACCAGAGGCATTTTCTGGATCACAATCATGGTTAAACATCTCCTATTTTCACAGGAAAATCAATAGTAATTTTAGATCCCTTTTTTTTTTCAGTGGTGTTGGTGATTTGAGCCAACTTTCTGCCTATCTGAATGCTACTCATGCTTCAGGAACCATTGCCCATTCCCTAAATCATTCCTGACCTCTGAGCTTTTTTCCAATATCTCTGAACAACTATTTATAACCTATGATATATAATTTTTGAATTTACTTATGTATTATACTGTATTGTTTGAAGTTCTATCCTAACTTTGCCTGGTTTCCTTGATTAGTTTGAAGGCAGGGATTAAGTTTTATTTTGTGTGCTAAATATTTTGTAAATATTTGAAGTTTGAAAGTCCTCCTCAAGTGTACTATAGCATGACTTTGAATGTCAGAAACATTTGAGGGAGGCCCTTAGAAATATTAATCCTAATCTATAAATAACTTGGTTGAGAATCAGATAAACACCTCCCTTCATTTTGTATTATCTGTAAGGTTTTTCATAAATTGTTTATTTTATTACCAATTTTATAGCGACTATCCTATTGTTTACGGTAAGAGGCATCAACAGTACCCTTGCTTACAGTCATTTAGCAGCTGTGTAATTACCAAACATAGGCCTAAGTGTGCTGCAGATTTTGGTCATTGTAGCTGAAGATCCATTAGTTTGTGGGTGCTATTAAGCTTTCAATGTTTATTATAAAGACTTCTATTTTAATGTAAGATCTAATCACTTTGAAGCCATTTCCTGCCGTTGTTGCCCCTAAATATGATCATTTCTATTTATTAGCAAGGAAACATTTCCCCACATTGTATCTTCTTCCTTGTGTAAAAACTGAGACATCCCATGGAGTTATAGCCAGACAGGGAGATGAGCAAACTTTGAAGTCATTAAGACTTTCTTGAAGTGTAAGTGTCTGTATAAGCACTTTCTGATAACCATTTTCTCTTTTCCATTAGGTGAGTGTTTCTCAATATATAGGTTTGAATTTTAAAAGTTAATGAATTTTCTTTAACTTTTATGGTAACATTGAGGTTAGTCAAAGATAAAACAAGCATAAAATAAAGACAGTGGCTCTGAAAGGAATGAGAGTAGGAATTGATTTACTTATGATCCTACCCTTGAAAATTATTGCTCTGGTTTGTAAACTTCCTGAGATAATATGTCTCCCAAAGAGGTAACATTGTCTGGTACAGTACAGGCATTGGACAAATGTTTTTGAATGACTGAATTAAAAGAATAATAAATGTAGATTGCTATAATACTTTCTATAACTTGATAACAACATATGCAGCTATTAATAATGATAATTCAGAGCTATGTTTGGAATGATAAAATGCTCCTTACATATTATTGAGTGAACAAAGAAAATTAAAAATAAATCTTACCAGCGAAATTTTGTTTACATGTATCTATATACACATATTTATCTGTGGGTTTATAGGGTTCAAACTTTCAGGCTACAGCTTTAGATGTGTTAAACTAGTTCTGTTCTCTTGTAACTAAATCAAAATACCAAAACTGAATTTGTGATATTATTAGCTACCATGGTCATTTTGTGATTTGGAGAAATATTGCTCCTTGACTAATGAATAAACTTTCATATCCTGAGAAGAAAAGTATCCTTTGCAAAATTCCTGAGAATTTCTCAGTCACATGTTCTCATGGTCACTCCTGCCATGAATTTCCTGCTTGCTCTGAATTTTGTCTTCCTCGTATCTCCCCTGTGATTGATATTCTGTTTGGGCTCACTTAATGAAAAGGAAGTTTTCTTTGTAGCAGTGCTAATAACTTAGATTTGAATATCAGTCCTCTTGCCAGTCAGCCAGTTGTATATCTCACCTTGTACATTTTGTCCTCAGGCTCAGTCCTTCTGTCTTCTTGACAACTCCCTCACTCTTTTCACATCCCCATGGTCCTCCATCTAAGAAAACAAAACTAACCCAATTCCCTTTACCTTATTATGCAGAACAGTGTATAGTTTATTGATTAGTGGATATCTTTTTGAATTCAAAGACTCATTAATGTATTATGCTAAAAGGGACATTCACTAGGGATCTTATCTGCCTCAGAACTGGCAAGGCTTTGAAATTATTTTCCCTTACTGTTTTCCTCATCAATCTCCAAAAGTTGGGGAATGTCACAAAACCTCAAAGATAGGAATTAGGCAGAAGTAGCTATATGAAGTTTCCATTTAAAACACCATTTAAAAACAGTAAATACAGATGGCTAATTTCATTCATTTCTTGTAAATGGTTCTGACTTCCCTTCCCAGAAAGCAGATTTAATTTTGTTTTCATGACACCCTGCTCTCACTCCTGTCTTTCACTTACAGTTACTATTGTTTTTATAATTAAAGCAAGGCAGCAAGTAAAAGGGTAAATAGGTGATGATATGTTCTCATCTGTCTAAACTTTCCTTCTGAAAAGTATGGCTTGAGTTTATTTCTTCTGTTTTATGAATACAGATACATTTTTCAATGAACTTGAATTATGATATAGGATGATATTGGTATGATAGGTTGTCATTTTCAAATGCTTTGGTAATGAAGGTTCTCATTTGTTTAAATAATGTTATAGTATAAATGCAGATCATAGTTGCTTGCATGTTTTTTCTCTTCAGTATTAATAAATTGATTCAGGCTTGAGGTAACACGCCCCATGCTGACTTAGTTGTTAGCAATAGGAATCCCCACCCCCTTTCATGGACCACAGCCTTGTCATGGCAAAGGGGTTTGCATAACTCAGTGAAGCTATGAGCCATGCCATTCAGGGCCACCCAAGATGGAAGGGTCATAGTGAAGAGTTCTGAGAAAACATGGTCCACTGGAGGAGGAAATGGCAACTCACTCTAGTATTCTTGCTTGGTGAACCCCATGAACAGTATGAAAAGGCAAAAAGACATGACACTGGAAGATAAGCCCCCTGGTCAGAAGGTATCCAGTATGCTACTGGGGAAGAGTTAAGGGCAATTACTAATAGCTCCAGACAGAAGGAAGTAGCTGGGTCAAAGCAGAAATGATGCTAGTGGTGGATGTGTCTGGTGGTGAAAATAAAGTCTAATGCTGTAAAGAACAACTTTGCATAGGAATCTTGAACGTTAGGTCCATGAATCAAGGTAAATTGGATTTAGTCAAAAAAACACAGAAGGACCATCTGAGAAAGATCTTAATGACTCAGATAACCATGATCGTGTGGTCACTCATCTAGAGCCAGATATCCTGAAGTGTGAAGTTAAGTGGGCCTTAGGAAGCATTACTGCCAGTAAAGCTATTGGAGGTGACGAAATATATAGCCTTATCACACTCGTTTCCCAATTTTGAACCAGTCCATTGTTCCATGTCTGGTTCTAACTGTTACTTCTTGTCCTGCATACAGGTTTCTTGGGAGACAGGTAAGGTGGTCTTGTATTCCTGTCATTTTAAGAATTTTACACATTTTGTTGTGATCCACACAGTCAAAGGCTTTAGCATACTCAGTGAAGCAGAAGTAGATTTGTTTCTGGAATTCTCAAGCTTTTTTCTATGATCAAACAGACATTGGCAATTTGATTTCTGGTTCCTCTGCCTTTTCTAAATCCAGCTTGAACATCTGGAAGTTCTCAGTATATGTACTGTTGAAGCCTAGCTTGCAGTGCTTAAAAGGCTGAAAATAATGAAATGACAAGAGATCATATTTGAGATATTCAGATGTTACAAACTATACAATACAAACTTGAGAGTTTCCTTTCCTAGTTGGCAGGCCACATTTCCTATTTTCTGATGGTGTGATTTTTTTTTTTATTAGTTCAGAAACCGAAAAGCACAAGCCTCTGAAATCAGTAAGAAGCCTTTTAAAGGTACATGCAACCTTCAGACTAATTGACAGTTAACTTCTAGTAGAACATGTGGTAACCTAGCTGTAGACCGTTCCTTTAAAATTTAGAGCATGACGACCTATAGATTACAATCAAGTTTTAGATTAATATCTAATTATCATTCAGAATGGTTCTGTTTTGTGATACACAGACTGTAGAGTGGCCATTTCCTGGGAACTTATTAGAAGAAATGCAGAATCTCAGACTCTAACTCAGACCGACTCAGTTAGCAGTCTGCACTTTAACAACACCCCCAAGTGATTCGTTTGCACATTCAGTTTGAAAAACACTAATATATTGCAATATTCTAGAATGAAGATGACTAAAATAACATAATGGAGAGATTAGGCCGTGCAGATTAACTGCAGCTTTGCCTGTCATTGGCACTAATCATCTGTCTCTCAAAGGAAAAAAAAGCTAAAACTGAGATGTAAACTAGAATACCATCCTCTACTATCACTTGTAATCAATGCTAGGATGCACCCTCATTTCCTTAAGTAGACCTATACTTGTGAAACATTAAAATCCCCATGGTAGGACTTCCCTGGTGGTCTAGTGGTTAAGACTCTGTGCTTCTACTGCAGGGGGTGTGTATAAGTTCGATCCCTGGTCAGGGAACTAAGATCCCGCATGCTGTGTGATGTAGAAAAATAATAATTACAAATTTTAAAATTAGAAAATTAAAAGCAGACTACAAGATTAAAAACAAACAACTGATAGTATTGATGAACCCATAAATTGATAAAATATGTTTGGCACATTACTCTCAAGTCAGAGCTTTCTACAGTTATTCTTAGTGTATTGAGGAATTTGGGGGAGGAAGGAGAAATGCAGAGGGGAGAGGTCAAGGCTAGACAGGGAAATGGTAGGCAACCCCATCCTTGGAGGCTGAGTGAGTCTGGGGACCTAGTATTTCCATTTCCTGGTTTAGAACATGCATAACAAGCTCTTCCAGTCAAAGACTTAAGGATTTTCTTTCAGATTTCGGGAGTATTATTTCTTTTAGACCTTTTCAGTAAACAGAACAAAGAAATATATGTATGTATACTCATGTGCATCTATTTACTTGTTCAATTCAAGTATACATGTATAACAGTATCAGGATTGTTAACCTATACCCCTATGAGAAAGAACACTATCAACTAGATTACAGTGCCTTTTTCTTTTGCTTTTAGTCTTGCAAATTCCGTTCATTTCCAAAGTTACTTAAGTCAGGGGATCTTAGTGAGGTGGTTTCATACATTTGTAATATAATTAGATTGCTTAGTCAAAATTTACATTCCATTCTTGATGTCAACAAGTTTTTTTTTTTAATATGCATACATTGATTCACTTTTGTGCTGTGATGTTCTATGGCTTTTGACAAATATAGCATCATGTATTTACCATAACATCATACAGAATAGTTTCACTGCCCTAAAACATCCTCTATGCCTGGAGAAGGAAATGGCAACCCACTCCAGTATTCTGGCCTGGGAAATCCCAGGGACAGAGGAGCCTGGTGGGCTATAGTCCATGGGGTCTCAAAGAGTCAGACATGGCTTCGGGACTGAGCACAGTCATTTTTAGGAACAGGGTAGGCCACACAAAACACATCAGTGGCTCCTAGTTTGTGGCCTCTGGTTTAAAATCCTTCTTTCCCACTTGGCTCTCTATTCCACAGGGGCACATGCCCACAGGTCTGCTAACCTAGTGTCTGGATTCAACAAATGGAAAAATAGAAATAGAAGACAGACCCACCTTCCCCGTTGAGCACCAAGTTCAAAAAGAATACACTGGCAAGGAGATGGCATTCTGTCACTCCCCACCTCTTTTTTGATTGCCCACTGGAAATGTCACCATTTCCCTTTAAGCCCTACTCCCAGTTGACTTCCATAAGCTTCCTTATCCTCTATCCTGAAGTCATCACAATGGCCACATGGATTCTGGCCATTTCCTGTTTTCACTGAGATTCAGTTTGTTTTCTTGAACAAATTTTCCTCAATTACTGCAGGTCTTTGTTCAATTTCCATAATTCTGAACAAGTTTACTCTGAAAGCTTTTGCCATGGTTATTTTTATTTTATTTAGGCGAAATTTTTTAGAGGCCCTTATTCTTCTATTCCTACTCTGTCATGCAAAAATAATTATATATGTATATATATGTGTGTGTGTTTGTGTGAATTAGAATAGTTTCTTACTTTATCCCAATTGATCATTTTGTACATGCACTGGAATGTGGTCACCCTACTTTCAGAATTACAGTTTCTCCTTGAACAACACAGGTTTGAACTACAGAGGGATGGGATGGGGAGAGAGGTGGGAGGGGGGATCGGGATGGGGAACACATGTAAATCCATGGCTGATTCATGTCAATATATGGCAAAAATCACTACAATATTGTAAAGTAATTAGCCTCCAACTAATAAAAATAAATGGAAAAAATAGTAAATACTACAGTACTACATGATCCATGGTTGATTGAATCAGCAGTTGTGGAATTGTGGATACAGAGGAACCAGACCATGTATATGGAGGGCTGACTATAAGTTATTTGCAGATTTTTGACTGTGTGGAGGTCAGTGCCCCTAACCCCTGTGTTGTTCAAGGGTCAATTGTACTGTTATATTAATAAAAGGAAGAATCAAAATGCATAGATGGAATTTACAGGGAAGAAGCTGTTGTCCTGAAATTCAAAAATCAGAATTGCTTCAAAGGCAGGACAGGCCACTGTGTCAAGTGAGAAGCTTCCTAGATTATCTTTTAAGGATACCTCAGAGAATATCCTTCATGGCCACTGATGCAGTTACAAAACAAATAAATTATAAAATCTCTTTCAGTTGTTTCTCCTTGGAATCTGATTTGTTATTTTGGTATATTTAATATACTGATCAAATTCCATTTGTGTTTGTGTAAGTGTGCAAACAATATATTTTAGAAAAATTATAAAGTGAGTATATGCAGATATTTACACAGAAAGTCTGTCACATGCACCTATACATTTGAAGATTGAGACTAATACCAAAACATTGTAATAGAAATATGCTACTTGAAGAGATAAAATAAACCTAGATTAAATGTCATTTTTTTTCCTGCTTGTAACCTTTGTGTTAAAAATGAGCTATCAAGTATTTTAATGATCAACCTTTCCTTGGGGTTATATATTACCCTGTTAATTACTATTAAAGATATAGAAATTACTATAAAACATGTCCAATTCTGTGAACCCTCAATCATTCCAATAAAAATAGAACATATCATAAAACTAAATGTGATATTCTGACATTTTTAAAAAGAAGAATATGAAATGTTACAACATAATTTTCATTTTCTTGGTAATTTAACCACTGCACTTCTGCTATGCTCTCTCTGTTTCAGTTGTGTTCCTCATGACTTCTTTGGTGTTTATATACTTATCCTGGCCAATGTCTTCCTAGCACAGTTTTACTTGTACCCTTATTTGTGTAGGATGGCTCCTAGATGGATTTGCCTGTGTCATCTAGAGGGCAGAACTCAATCACTCTGTCAATACTAAAGCCAGCTTGTCAACCATAAGCCAGTTGGTGTTTTGTAATGGAAAAAATAAAGAACATTTGCTTCTCTGTCTATAAACTAATTACACTAAAGCACCAAGTTGGTGCTTTCATGTACAAAGCTGCTCTAGCTAAGCTCATATGTTACTCAAAGTATCCTGTGCATTTTTAAAAAATTTGGCTGCATCAGGTCTCAGTTGCAGCATGTGGGATCTTTAGCTGTGGCATGTGGAATCTAGTTCCCTGACCAGGGATTGAACCCTGGCCCTCTGAATTGGGACATGGCATCTTAAGTACTGGACCACCCTGCATTTTAATGTGTCCATAAAACAAATATTTTTGTGAAATTTCACTTCAAGATACAACTTGAGTTGTGGTCTATTACAGAAATGAAAAAACTCCAAATGGTCATTATGCTGAGGTATGAAAGCATACTTTCAAGATGAGGATAATTTAGTCTGGGAAAATTGAGTCTGAGAAGAGAAAAAAATGATTTTGTAAAATCCTGGAGAAAGGGAATTTGACATTGCTTGTGTGGTGTGTGTTCAGTCACTCAATTGTGTCCAACTCTTTGCTACCCCATGAGCTGTTGCCTGTGAGGCTCCTCTGTCCATGGGATTCTCCAGGCAAGAATACTGGAGTGGGTTGCCATTTCTTTCTCCAGGGGATCTTCCTGACCCAGGGATCAAACCTAAATCTCCTGTATCTCCTGCATTGGCAGGCAGATTCTTTACCACTGAGCCACCTTTGAAACTGTGTATCTTTTAAATATGTAAATATATTTTTCTCATAAAAATTAAAAACACAAAAAAGTAGAAGGGGAAAGTCCCGCCTCTCAAGTTTCCTCAGTTCTCTTCTCTTGCCCATAGAAATATATCCCTCAAGTTATTTTCCATGATTTTTTTTGTAGATAGTTATTTGCACATACAGACACATACACTTACTTTTTGTTCTGTGCCTTGATTTATCTGGTGATATCTCCATGTTATTAATAAGATCTGGTTTATTCTTTACAACTACTTCAGTGTATATACAATAATGCATTTATTTACATTTCTACTACTGGAGGTACATCTAGGTTTTAAAACTTGCTACTATAAATAATTATGTATTGGACAGCTGGATTGTGTTCTTGTTTCTTTAATCCTATCTCATAAACTGTGCTTTTTATGGACATCTTTAATCCATTGTCTTCTGTTGTGATCTCTAATATATTTGGAGTTATTTTTTATATCATGTTTTTTTTTTCTTTTATACATGAAATACATAGTTTATTTTATACACCAGTGTGGTGAGCACATTCTTAGCTGTAATAATAGTGTCTGGATTCACTCATGCATCTTTGCCTTGCTTCTGATCTTAGATGAAAGGTTTTTATTTTATTTTTTACCATTAATTAGGTGTTAGCTGTGGGTTTGTCATATATGGCCTTTATTTTATTTAGCTGCATTTCTTCTATATATAGTTTGTTGAGCATTTTGAAAGAGTGTTAAATTTTTTCAGATGCCTTATCTACATGTATTGGAATGATCATGTGATTTTCATCCTTCATTCTGTTAATGTGGTGTGTCACAGTTATTTATTTGCATATATTGAAGCATCCTTGAATTCCAGGGATAAATTCCACTTGGTCATGGCATATGATCCTTTTGACACACTTTTGAATTTGGTTTGCAAGTATTTTGCTAAGGAATTTTTCATTTATATTCATAAGGAAGGTTGGCCTATAGTTTTTATGGGTTTTTTGCTTGTTTTTCAGTGTCCTTATTTGATTTTGGTATCAGTCTCATAAAATGAGTTTGGCATTGGTCCCTCCTTTTCAGTTTTTGGAAAAATTTGAGGACCAGTGTTAATCCTTCTTCATTTCTTGCTAGAATTAACTGGTATAACCATCTGTTTTTAGAATTGTCTTTATTGGAATGTTTTTGATTATTGACTCATTTTCAATAGCCTTACATGTTATCAGTGTATTAAGATTTCCTACTTCTTGATTCAGGCACAGTTCAGTTCAGTTCAGTTCAGTTGCTCAGTTGTGTCCAGCTCTTTGCGACCCATGAATCATTGCACACCAGGCCTCCCTGTTCATCACAAACTCCCGGAGTTTACTCAAACTCATGCCCATTAAGTCGATGATGCCATCCAGCCATCTTATCCTCTGTTGTCCCCTTCTCCTCCTGCCCCCAATCCCTCCGAGCATCAGGGTTTTTTCCAATGAGTCAACTCTTTGCATCAGGTGGCCAAAGTATTGGAGTTTCAGCTTCAGCATCAGTCCTTCCAATGAGCACTCAGGACTGATCTCCTTTAGGATGGACCAGTTGGATCTCCTTGCAGTTCAAGGGACTCTTGAGAGTCTTCTCCAACACCACAGTTTAAAAGCATCAATTTTTCGGTACTCAGCTTTCTTCACATTTCAACTCTCACATCCATACATGACCACTGGAAAAACCATAGCCTTGACCAGACGGACCTTTGTTGGCAAAGTAATGTCTCTGCTTTTTATTTATTTATTTATTTATTTATTTTAAAATATTATTTTATTAGTTGGAGGCCAATCACTTCACTATCTCTGCTTTTTAATAAGCTATCTAGGTTGGTCATAACTTTCCTTCCAACGAGTAAGTGTTGTTTAATTTCATGGCTGCAGTCACCATCTGCAGTGATTTTGGAGCCCAAAAAAATAAAGTCAGCCACTGTTTCCACTGTTTCCCCATCTGTTTGCCATGAGGTGATGGGACCAGATGCCATGATCTTAGTCTTCTGAATGTTGAGCTTTAAGCCAACATTTTCTCTCTCCTCTTTCACTTTCATCAAGAGCCTTTTTAGTTCCTCTTCACTTTCTGCCATAAGGGTGATGTCATCTGCATATCTAAGGTTATTGATATTTCATCTGGCAATCTTGCTTCCAGCTTGTGCTTCTTCCAACCCAGCATTTCTCATGAAGTACTCTGCATATAAGTTAAATAAGCAGGGTGACAATATACAGCCTTGATGTACTCCTTTTCCTATTTGGAACCAGTCTTTTGTTCCATGTCCAGTTCTAATTGTTGCTTCTTGACCTGCATACAGGTTTCTCAAGAGGCAGGTCAGGTGGTCTGGTATTCCCATCTCCTTCAGAATTTTCCACAGTTTATTGTGATCCACACAGTCAAAGGCTTTGGCATAGTCAATAAAGCAGAAAGAGATGTTTTTCTAGAATTCTCTTGCTTTTTTGATGATCCAGCGGATATTTGCAATTTGATCTCTGGTTCCTCTGCCTTTTTTTGTTTTTATTTTTGCTTTTATTTGTTTTTCCTTGATATTTTTTTTTTTTTTGGTGGGTTTTGTCCTACATTGATATGAATCAGCCATAGAGTTACACGTATTCCCCATCCCGATCCCCCCTCCCACCTCCCTCTCCACCCGACTCCTCTGGGTCTTCCCAGTGCACCAGGCCCGAGCACTTGACTCATGCATCCCACCTGGGCTGGTGATCTGTTTCACCATAGATAATATACATGTTGTTCTTTCGAAACATCCTACCCTCACCTTCTCCCACAGAGTCCAAAAGTCTGTTCTGTACTTCTGTGTCTCTTTTTCTGTTTTGCATATAGGGTTATCGTTACCGTCTTTCTAAATTCCATATATATGTGTGAGTATGCTGTAATGTTCTTTATCTTTCTGGCTTACTTCATTCTGTATAATGGGCTCCAGTTTCATCCATCTCATTAGAACTGATTCAAATGAATTCTTTTTAATGGCTGAGTAATATTCCATGGTGTATATGTACCACAGCTTCCTTATCCATTTATCTGCTAATGGGCATTTAGGTTGCTTCCATGTCCTGGCTTTTATAAACAGTGCTGCGATGAACATTGGGGTGCACGTGTCTCTTTCAGATCTGGTTTCCTCAGTGTGTATACCCAGAAGTGGGATTGCTGGGTCATATGGCAGTTCTGTTTCCAGTAGTTTAAGAAATCTCCACACTGTTCTCCATAGTGGCTGTACTAGTTTGCATTCCCATCAACAGTGTAAGAGGGTTCCCGTTTCTCCACACCCTCTCCAGCATTTATTGCTTGTAGAATTTTGGATAGCAGCCATCCTGACAGGCGTGTAATGGTACCTCATTGTGGTTTTGATTTGCGTTTCTCTAATAATGAGTGATGTAGAGCATCTTTTCATGTGTTTGTTAGCCATCTGTATGTCTTCTTTGGAGAAATGTCTGTTTAGGTCTTTGGCCCATTTTTTGATTGGGTCATTTATTTTTCTGGGATTGAGCTTCAGGAGTTGCTTGTATATTTTTGAGATGAATCCTTTGTCTGTTGCTTCATTTGCTATTATTTTCTCCCAATCTGAGGGCTGTCTTTTCACCTTACTTATAGTTTCCTTTTTAGTGCAAAAGCTTTTAAGTTTCATTAGGTCCCATTTGTTTAGTTTTGCTTTCATTCCCAATATTCTGGGAGGTGGGTCATAGAGGATCTTGCTGTGATTTATGTCGGACAGTGTTTTTCCTATGTTCTCCTCTAGGAGTTTTATAGTTTCTGGTCTTACATTTAGATCTTTAATCCATTTTGAGTTTATTTTTGTGTATGGTGTTAGAAAGTGTTCTAGTTTCATTCTTTTACAAGTGGTTGACCAGTTTTCCCATCACCACTTGTTAAAGAGGTTGTCTTTTTTCCATTGTATATCCTTGCCTCCTTTGTCAAATATAAGGTGTCCATAGGTTCGTGGATTTATCTCTGGGCTTTCTCTTCTGTTCCATTGATCTATATTTCTGTCTTTGTGCCAGTACCATACAGTCTTGATGACTGGCTTTGTAGTAGAGTCTGAAGTCAGGCAGGTTGATTCCTCCAGTTCCATTCTTCTTTCTCAAGATTACTTTGGCTATTCGAGGTTTTTTGTATTTCCATACAAATTGTGAAATTATTTGTTCTAGTTCTGTGAAAAATACCATTGGTTGCTTGATAGGGATTGCATTGAATCTATAGATTATTTTGGGTAGAATAGCCATATTGACAATATTGATTCTTCCAATCCATGAACATGGTATGTTTCTCCATCTGTTTGTGTCCTCTTTGATTTCTTTCATCAGTGTTTTATAGTTTTCTATGTATAGGTCTTTTGTTTCTTTAGGTAGATATACTCCTAAGTATTTTATTCTTTTTGTTGCAATGGTGAATGGTATTGTTTCCTTAATTTCTCTTTCTGTTTTTTCATTGTTAGTATATAGGAATGCAAGGGATTTCTGTGTGTTAATTTTCTATCCTGCAACTTTACTATATTCATTGATTAGCTCTAGTAATTTTCTGGAAGAGTCTTTAGGGTTTTCTATGTAGAGGATCATGTCATCTGCAAACAGCGAGGGTTTCACTTCTTCTTTTCCTATCTGGATTCCTTTTACTTCTTTTTCTACTCTGATTGCTGTGGTCAAAACTTCCAGCTCTATGTTGAATAGTAGTGGTGAGAGTGGGTACCCTTGTCTTGTTACTGATTTCAGAGGAAATGCTTTCAATTTTTCACCATTGAGGGTGATGCTTGCTGTGGGTTTGTCATATATAGCTTTTATTATGTTGAGGTATGTTCCCTCTATGCCTGCTTTCTGGAGAGTTTTAATCATAAATGAGTGTTGAATGTTGTCAAAGGCTTTCTCTGCATCTATTGAGATAATCATATTTTTATCTTTCAATTTGTTAATGTGGTGTATTACATTGATTAATTTGCGGATATTAAAGAATCCTTGCATTCCTGGGATAAAGCCCACTTGGTCATGGTGTATGATTTTTTTAATATGTTGTTGGATTCTGTTTGCTAGAATTTTGTTAAGAATTTTTGCATCTATGTTCATCAGTGATATTGGCCTGTAGTTTTCTTTTTTTGTGGCATCTTTGTCTGGTTTTGGAATTAGGGTGATGGTGGCCTCATAGAATGAGTTTGGAAGTTTACCTTCATCTGCAATTTTCTGGAAGAGTTTGAGTAAGATAGGTGTTAGCTCTTCTCTAAATTTTTGGTAGAATTCAGCTATGAAGCCATCTGTTCCTGGGCTTTTGTTTGCCTGAAGATTTTTGATTACAGTTTTGATTTCCTTACTTGTGATGGGTCTGTTAAGATCTTCTATTTCTTCCTGGTTCAATTTTGGAAAGTCATGCTTTTCTAAGAATTTGTCCATTTCATCCAAGTTGTCCATTTTATTGGCATAGAGCTGCTGGTAGTAGTCTCTTATGATCCTTTGTATTTCAGTGTTGTCTGTTGTGATCTCTCCATTTTCATTTCTAATTTTGTTAATTTGGTTCTTCTCTCTTTGTTTCTTAATGAGTCTTGCTCATGGTTTGTCAATTTTGTTTATTTTTTCAAAAAACCAGCTTTTAGCTTTGTTGATTTTTGCTATGGTCTCTTTAGTTTCTTTTGCATTTATTTCTACCCTAATTTTTAAGATTTGTTTCCTTCTGGTAACCCTGGGGTTCTTCATTTCTTCCTTCTCTAGTTGCTTTAGGTGTAGAGTTAGGTTATTTCTTTGACTTTTTTCTTGTTTCTTGAGGTAAGCCTGTAATGCTAGGAACCTTCCCCTTAGCACTGCTTTTACATTGTCCCATTGGTTTGGGTTGTTGTGTTTTCATTTTCATTCATTTCTATACATATTTTAATTTCTTTTTTTGATTTCTTCTATGATTTTTTGGTTATTCAGAAGCGTGTTATTTAGCCTCCATATGTTTGAATTTTTAACATTTTTTTTCCTGTAATTGAGATCTAATCTTACTGCACTGTGTTCAGAAAAGATGACTGGAATGATTTCAATTTTTTTGAATTTTCCAAGACCAGATTTATGGCCCAGGATGTGATCTGTTCTGGAGAAGGTTCCGTGTACACTTGAGAAAAAGTTGAAGTTGATTGTTTTGGGGTGAAATGTCCTATAGATACCAGTTAGGTCTAGGTGGTCCATTGTGTCATTTAAGGTTTGTGTTTCCTTGTTAATTTTCTGTTTAGTTGATCTATTCATAGTTGTGAGTGGGGTATTAAAGTCTCCCACTATTACTGTGTTACTCTTAATTTCGTCTTTCATACTCATTAGCGTTTGCCGTACATATTGCGGTGCTCCTATGTTGCGTGCATATATATTTATAATTGTTATATCTTCTTCTTGGATTGATCCTTTGATCATTATGTAGTGTCCTTCTTTGTCTCCCTTCACATCCTTTATTTGAAAGTCTACTTTATCTGATATGAGTATTGCGACTCCTGCTTTCTTTTGGTCTCCGTTTGCGTGAAATATTTTTTTCCAGTCTTTCACTTTTAGTCTGTATGTGTCTCTTGCTTTGAGGTGGGTCTCTTGTATACAGCATATATAGGGGTCTTGTTTTTGTATCCATTCAGCTAATCTTTGTCTTTTGGTTGGGGCATTCAACCTATTTACATTTAAGGTAATTATTGATAGGTGTGGTTCTGTTGCCATTTATTTTGTTGTTTTGGGTTCACATTTATACTACCTTTCTGCATTTCCTGTCTAGAGAAGATCCTTTAGCATTTGTTGAAGAGCTGGTTTGGTGGTGCTGAATTCTCTCAGCTTTTGCTTGTCTGTAAAGCTTTTGAATTCTCCTTCATATCTGAATGAGATCCTTGCTGGGTACAGTAATCTATGTTGTAGGTTATTCTCTTTCATTACTTTCAGTATGTCCTGCCATTCCCTTCTGGCCTGGAGGGTTTCTATTGATAGATCAGCTGTTATCCTTATGGGAATCCCTTTGTGTGTTATCTGTTGTTTCTACCTTGCTTCTTTTAGTATTTGTTCTTTGTGTTTGATCTTTGTTAATTTGATTAATGTGTGTCTTGGGGTGTTTTGCCTTGGGTTTATCCTGTTTGGGACTCTCTGGGTTTCTTCGACTTGGGTGGCTCTTTCCTTCCCCATTTTAGGGAAGTTTTCAGCTATTATCTCCTCGAATATTTTCTCATGGCCTTTCTTTTTGTCTTCTTCTTCTGGGACTCCTATGATTCGAATGTTGGGGTGTTTCACATTGTCCCAGAGGTCCCTGAGGTTGTCCTCATTTCTTTTGATTCTTTTTTCTTTTTTCCTCTCTGCTTCATTTATTTCCATCATTTTATCTTCCACCTCACTTATCCTATCTTCTGTCTCCGTTATTCTACTCTTGGTTCCCTCCAGAGTGTTTTTGATCTCATTCATTGCATTATTCATTTTTAATTGACTCTTTTTTATTTCTTCTAGGTCTTTATTAAACATTTCTTGCATCTTTTCAATCTTTGTCTCCAGGCTATTTATCTGTAACTCCATTTTGTTTTCAAGATTTTGGATCATTTTTATTATCACTATTCTAAATTCTTTTTCAAGTAGATTCCCTATCTCCTCCTCTTTTGTTTGACTTGGTGGGCCTTTTTCATGTTCCTTTACCTGTTGGGTATTTCTTTGCCTTTTCATCTTGTTTAGATTGCTGTGTCTGGAGTGGGCTTTCTGTATTCTGGAGGTCTGTGGTTCCTTTTTATTGTGGAGGTTTTACCCAGTGGGTGGGATTAGACGATTGGCTTGTCAAGGTTTCCTGGTTAGGGAAGCTTGTGTCAGTGTTCTGGTGCGTGAATCTTGATTTCTTCTCTTTGGAGAGCAATTGAGTGCCCAGTAATGAGTTTTGAGATGGGTCTATGTGTTAGGTGTGACCTTGGGCAGCCTGTATGTTGACGTTCAGGGCTATGTTCCTGAGTTGCTGGAGAATTTGCGTGGTATGTCTTGCTCTAAAACTTATTGGCTCTTGGGTGGTGGTTGGTTTCAGTGTAGGTATGGAGGCTTTTGGACGGTCACTTGTTATTTAAAGATCCATGTAGTCAGGAGTTTTCTGGTGTTCTCAGGTTTTGGGCTTAAGTCTCCTGCCTCTGGATTTCAGTTTTATTCTTCCTGTAGTCTCAGGACTTCTCCAACTATACAGCACTGATAATAAAACTTCTAGGTTAATGGCGAAAAGATTCTCCCCTGTTAGGGACACCCAGAGAGGTTCACAGAGTTACATGAAGAAGAGGAGAGGGAGGAGGGAGGTAGAGATGAGGAGGAGGAGAAAAAGGGGAACTCAAGAGGAGAGAGACAGATCTACACAGTTGTCTGTTCCCAGAGTGTTCTCCATAGCCCAGACACCCACAAAGATTCACAGAATTGGATTGGGAAGAGAAGAGGAAAGGAGGAAATAGAGGTGTTCTGAGGTAGAAAACAGAGAGTCAGGATTGGGAGAGAATAATCATCAGACTCCTGAATAAAAATGGGAACTGAATATTGGATTCTTAAATGTTAACAATTCATATCATATACTGAGAACGAAAAGACTTTCTCATTTTGACATAAAATGATTTCTTAAATTATCTGAAGCTTGTAGTTCTTAAATGTAAAACAAGTCGACGCAATATTATGAAAATACAGCCATTTTGATATAACTGCAAAGGTGATTATTGAAATATGAGAATGTGATTGTTTTTTTTTATATGTCTGAATTCAATTTTATTTTTATTTATTTATTTTTCATTTATTTTTATTAGTTGGTTTTTATTAGAACATATTTTAATATCTTTGCTAAAGAGTCAGACATGACTGAGCGACTGAACTGAACCGAACTGAGCAATCTCTGGAAGAATGCGATGCAAATTACGATTTTTCAGTGTCAAAAAATAATATGTATAGGGTAGTTGTTAAGAGGGCGGGTTCCAAAGTCATGCTATCTGTAGTCAAATCCTCTTTCCCTTCTGTGTGCCCCAACTTTCAAATCTGTAACTGGGTATAATCTTATTTCAAAATATAAGTTTGAGGAATAGATGATATAAAGACTGTGATAAGCTTAGCACATACCCGGCTAGTGGTAATTTGCCAATAATGTTACCTGTTGTATTTCTAACATACTCATCCAAGCTTTGTTTTCTAATAGGAGATAGAAATTCTTTGATTAAAACATAAAATTTGAATTCTATTGTAATAGATTTTTATGTAAGAATGTTAAAAGTCTCATTTAATTCTTTCTGTTTCCTTTTCACTCATGCAGTAATAGAGGGTTTATTATGCAGAATGTACTGAAGTGGGTTGATACTCTAAGTTTATTTGATTGATATAAATTCTTAATACATGCTCATTGTGGAGAATTTGACAATAAGGATGTATATAAAGAATAACATTAAATGTTTGGAATCATACAAAAATAATAATATCTTTGCTAGTGAAACTTAGCCTTAGTTTCCAATAGCTAGGACCACACTTGGAAACACTCTAAAAAACAGTTCATACTTCTGCTTTCGATCATCTCAGGAAGTAATCCCATGAATAGAGAAGCCTAGTAGGATACAGTCAATGGGGCTGTTAAGAGTTGGACATGACTTCACAGATTCACCACCACAACCACGACTGCATTCAGCAACCCCCTAAAAAGCAGTTCATACTTCTGCTTTTTTTTCATCTCGGTGACTACTATTATGCTGTTCCTCCTTTGATCAGAAAACATATTACTCAGTTTCTAAGCACCCTCTTCTCCCAAACAGCTATAAGAATTATCAACGGCCTTCTCCACCACTGGCTTTTTCTTCATAGTCTGTCTGGAGAGATAAGCGAAGCTGTGGCCATATTTTTTTTCCTTTGAGTCCAGGTCCTTATCCTTTAATCAAAATTAAATGTAGGATGGTCAGTTAGGAGTCACTCTTATAGTTTGCTTCTGTTTTGTCCTCTTCCACAGTAGGTCTGTTTGTGTTGCATTTAAAGGCCAGCTCAGAGTTATGAATAATGTTCTTCATCACATCTTTGAAAGGGGAGTTATCATTTAATGAGGCTAATGGAGGAGTAAGATAAAAAACCAGAGGCAGAATTTAAGGACATAATAGCTGATTTTTCCAAAACTAATTAAAGATACTAATTTAAAAAAGACTTAAGAAAACTTAGAAATCCCAAGAAAGAGAAAAATTAATTGAACACTCAGTACAGCATAATGAAAGTATAGATCACTAAAGATAAAAAAGTATAGGAAACCTTCAAAGGCAAAATATATTCATGAAAAAAGGCAGTGTTTGAATTAACAGTTGACTTCTCAATAGCAGCAATGGAAGCCAAAAGCCAGTGGAGTGATATTTTCAATGTGGCAAAATAAATTAATACACAGCCTAGAAGAATATGCTCAATGAATGTATTTTTCACAACTGAAGGAGAAATACACACTGAGTGGAGGACAAAGTAATTAATGTGTTCTGCATCTTTCATATCATCTAGAAGAAGGGAAGATATATTGATCCCCTTTAGAACTGAATGAGTTAAATATGCACACAATAATTTCTACAGAATCAACTAAAAGAATGCAAATGGAGTGTGCATCATTTAAACTAATGGAAAGAATAATGTAGTAACAAGAAAGAAAAGCAATTTCAAAGAAAATAAAAAAGGAAAAAAGAAAATAAGCTGGAGCAGGATAAAATAAATGTTATATATGAGCCCAATATGTGCTAAAATATAAATTAAATATATATTAAATGTAAATAGGCTAAGCATTCCTGTTAAAAGACTAAACTTCTTAGAATGGATTGAAAAGTTCAACTATATTCAGTTTATACCAGGAATAGTTTTAAACATAAGTATATAAAAAGGTTAAATTAAAAGGGTGAAATAGGTTATATCTTTGAATACTAATCAAAAGAGTAAATATAATGTTATAATGTTATCAAAAGTAATCTATAAAAGGAAAGAAAGAGTTACTATAATGAAAGTGTTGCTTTCACTAGGAAATCAACACTATGATGTTATGTTACACTTGATTACATAGCCTCAAAATATATAATGCACAAATTTGCAGAAAAATAGTGTGTAGATGAAATCCACAGTCATGGTAGGATATTATAGCGTATTTCTCTAAATTGATAGGTCAAAAAGTTAAGTCATAAAGAATATAGAAAAGTTTTGTATACCACAGTTAATAACCTTGATCTAGTAGACATCTATGTAACACTATGTCCAACTAATAAATAGTACAACCTTTTAAATCATAAAATATTCAAAATTGACCATATATAATGAGCTATAATGCAAGTTTCAGTTTTAAAAGATGCATGTTCTCTGACCTCAGTGAAATTGAATTAAAAATAAATTGCATAAAGATAGCTAGAAAAACCTCATATGTATGGATATTTTTTAAAAAAAATTTCTAAATTCACATTTAAAAGAAGAAATCACAGTGGATACCAGAGAGTAGTTTGCACAGAATGAAAACAAACTATCTTAAGGATCATGACAATCAGTTCAATTGGAATTTAGAAGGAAAATTTTCACCTTAAGTGTATATATCATAGAAGCAATTTCATTGCAAAATTATAATATATGAATATATGTTTAAAACTAGATAAATACCATTAGAATTATACCAAATAGAGTAGATGGAAGCAAATAATAAAATTAAGAGACGTATCAGTTGTGACCGACTCTTTGAGACTCCATGTACTCTAGCCCTCCAGGCTCCTTTGTCCATGGAATTCTCAAGGCAAGAATACTAGAGTGGATTGCCATTCTCTTCTCCAGGAGATCTTCCCAACCCAGGGATCAAACCCAGGTCTCCTGCATTTCAGGCAGATTCTTTCCTGTCCGAGACAGCAGGGAAGCCATTTAATGAAAAGGAAAATAACCATTCATTAGAGAAGATCAGCAATGTCAGAATTTGGTCTTCAAAATGACTAATAAAATTGACAAAATGTTGTTTATTGAGGAAAAAATAGTTAAAGGAAAATACCCATTGTCTGGAACAAAACCTGGGACATAATCAAAGATGCTGCATTTACAACCTTATAAATTTGGAATCAATATAAGATCACAAGGCCTACAATGTAATACAGCACATTAGCAAAATGAAAGACAAAACCAACATGAATGTCTCAATTGATGCAGAAAAAAATTATACAAATTTAAGACATTTTCATTATTCAAAGTCTCAATGAACTAAGAGTACAAGGCCAAACTACCTCAACATAATAATTTTCATAATTAAGAGGCCTACGGCTAACATCATAATCAGTGCTTAAAAATTGAAAGGTGTTTTCTTTCAATAAGGAAAGAACTCTTGCTCTCACCACTTCTATTTAACACAGTATTGGAAGTCCTAGTCAGTTTTTAGGCAAGAAAAAAAAAAAAATAGCATCCACAATGGGAGTGAAGAAGTACACTCATCTTTGTTTGCAGGTGACATGGCTTTATATGTAGAAAAACCTGAATATTTCATAAACACCCCTGTTAGTACTAATAAACAGTAATTAAACTGCAGAATATGCCAACTCAAAAATTAATTGCATTTCTATATTCTAATAACCATCTAAGAAAGAAATTAAGAAAATGATCACATTCCCTCTAGAATAAAAAAGAATAAAACATCTGGGAATAAACTTAACCAAGAAAGTGAAACACTTGTATAACTAAAAATGATAAAACATTGCTTAGATAAATTAAAGAAGATAGAAACAAATAGTGAGTTATTCTGTGTTCATAGACTGGAGGACCTGATATTCTTAAAATGTTTGTACTACCCAATGCAATCTCTGAATTAAATGTGACCCCTATCAAAATACCACTAGTATTTTTTGTTGCATAAGTAGAGAATTCCATCCTAAAATTCATATGGTATCTCAAGGGACCTGGAATCGTCAGAACAATCTTGGAAAAAAGAACAAGGTTGGAGACGTCACAATTCCTGGTTTCAAACCATGCTGCAAAGTTATAGTAATCAAATCAATATGGTATTTGCATAAAGACAGAGTTATAGACCAATGGAAGAGAACAGAGAGACTAGAATAAGCCCTCCTGTATGTGGTCAAATGGTCTTGTATGAGGGTGCCAAAATCACACAATGAAGACAGTGTCTTTGCCCAAAAGTTTGTATTAGGGAAACTGGATATGCATATGAAAAAAAATTAAATTGGATTCTTCATGCATTGAAAAATGGATTAAAGACCTAAATAAGACTTAAACTTATAAAATTTATAAAATAAACATTAGGGGGAAAACTGACTCTTTGTGGCCCTGTGAACTATAGCACATCAGGTTCCTCTGGCAGTGGGATTCTCCAGGCAAGAGTACTGGAGTGGGTTGCCATGCCCTCCTCATAATATTCTATAGGAAAAAAATGGATAACTACTCTTACCTACAGCAATGAGAATATATTTCCTTGGTATAATGCTAGGCAAGCAAGTCATTGAAAATGTATACAGTATTATCCCATTTATATAAATTTCAGAAACTAAAGACACTAAACTGTAGTTTTTAGGAATGAATGGATATATGGTAAATTGTACAGAAAGTAAAGCATGATAATCATATGAATGAAGATATTGGTTTCCTTTCCAAGAAGGGACAGGAAGAGGATATTGAGAGGGAGCTTTCTAGTGTACCAGCAATATTTGATTGCTTGATTCAGATGGTGGTAACATAGGCATTTGCTTTTTAATGACTTTTAAACTGTACATATTTTTTCTCTTTTGTGTAAATTATATTAATTGATTTCTTGTAATAGGAAAAGAAAAACCCTTTTCTGAACTGCCTGTTTCCTTTTGAGTTATTCTTTTTGTTTATTTTTGTCCTCTTTTATGGTGTTGGTTAGGGAAAGTTATGACCAACCTAGACAGCATATTAAAAAGCAGAGACTTTACTTTGTCCACAAAGGTCCGTCTAGTCAAGGCTATGGTTTTTCCAGTAGTCATGTATGGATGTGAGAGTTGGACTATAAAGAAAGCTGAGCACCAAAGATCTGATGCTTTTGAACTGTGATGTTGGAGAAGACTCTTGAGAGTCCCTTGGACTGCAAGGAGATCCAACCAATCCATCCTAAAGCAGATCAGTCCTGGGTGTTCATTGGAAGGACTGATGTTGAAACTGAAACTCCAATACTTTGGCCACCTGATATGAAGAACTGACTCATTTGAAAAGACCCTGTTGCTGGGAAAGATTGAGGGCAGGAGGAGAAGGGGATGACAGAGGATGAGATGGTTGCATGGCATCACCGACTCAATGGACGTGGATTTGGGTAGACTCTGAGAGTTGGTGATGGACAGGGAGGCCTGGCATGCTGTGGTTCATGGGGTCGCAAAGAGTCAGACATGACTGAGCAACTTAACTGAACTGAACTGATGGTGTTGGCTTTTGTCATGTTCTAATGAGCGTGTTTGATCATTCATATTTATACATATCTAGATTCAGTTGTTTAGGTAACCACTATTAAGTTTCCTCTGCAGTTTGATTTCCTCAAAAGGCTTGCTTTTTGACTGGAATGGCCGACCGTAAGTTTTACGTAAGGGTATACTCTATTTAGTATCTCTGTTACTAACCTCTTCCTTTTCCTTTGTCTTCCCCTTCTTCCCCATATACATCCTCTTCCTCTCTCTGACCTCCTCCTTCTCTTTCTTCCTCTTCTACTCCTCTGATGTCTGACTTCCGTAACAGTACACTCTCCTGCTATTGTTTCTACTCCTCTCTCCATTCTTTTCTTTCCTTTTGTCATGGGAGTATAGATATTTCTTAATTTTTAATCGACTTAAAAACAGTTGGACTCCAATGCCTTTATCTCTACCAATTTCAGTCTGAATTCTGGGGAACCAGAGAACTAATACCCTGACACTATTTGTGAACCATTTATGTAAACATTTGCTGAGCATAGATTAGGTTCTGGGTACTATGTAAGCACTATTTGGGAAGATAAAGATTTAAGCCAGTAAATACTGTCAAGAGCTGTAGATTCTCAGTTACTGCTTTGTGTTGAAATGTAGACTACAAAGGAGGTAGGGGTTCCTTCTGGGCAGGTGAGAAATCAGGAAGACTTATAAAGTTATGCATGACCTGAGTGTTGAAAATTGAGTGTTATTATGAAAAAAAAGGAAACAATGGAAAAGTGAAGAAAGAAAATGGGGAAAACATCAAATGAGGAAACCTGAATGCCCATAAAAAATGAAAATCTTTTGTATGAGTTACTGAGCAAGATGGTAATTAATTAAAGCAACAATATCATGTGAAACCTCTCTGATGGACAAATACTAAAGAGTCTGATTAGCCAAATATATTCAGTTTATCCCATCTGAGTGCATTTCCTTCTTGCTTCATGAAACTGACATGTATTGAGTACAACAATGGCTCCCTTTGTCCTACATCTTTTGGTTGGATTTAGCAGAATATCAGAGAATAGGAGGAAACACACCCAAAATAAGATTCTGGAATAGAAATTATTCTTATATTTGAGGAATGGGGTAATCATTTCTTTGCTGAAGAGAAAGGGTACCTGGGTAATCATTGGTATGTAGTGGCACACAGATAGGGAAATCATCTCTAGTACCTGTATGAATCATAGATGGCAGCCAAAATTTTCACTTATAGATCAAAGTATAACCATATTTATATTATTCCATGAATAGTAATATAGGTGATGTGATTTTATGTGTTCCCTGTGTTTGGAAACATACGTTTTTCATCTGTATGAAGGATAAGATCATACAATCGGTTTATTATTAAAATAATATTTTTTTTTTCAGTTTTAGCTTCTAATATAGTAAATATAAATAGATAAGTTCAAGTTTTGTCTAAGGCCACATAAGGAAAAGGTCTTTAAGACTCTTAGTAATTTTAAAGAGCAGTAATGCTTATAACATATTCATGGTTTTTGCACAGTTTTCTGACATAAACTATTGTACTGATACCTTCCAAGTGATAATAAATTCTCAAAATTTTGCTCATCAAAACAGTGATATTATTTCAGTATACTTTGTATTTTTAAGTATGTCAAACTTGGATCAAAACCACAGGTGAGAATCACTCTTTATCAAAGAATGTTAGAATTGGAATGCTAGAAATCATCTAGTCCAGTGATAATTTAAGATTGTCTACAGACCTGTATTTTAATTATTCCAGGAATCTGAGTCTTAGAAATTTTGGGGTCTTAACCCTAGCGATTTTGACTCAGAAGGTTTATGGGGGTGGTATGTTGTGCAGAAATCTGTGATTTACAAAAACTCTGCCAAAGTATTTTGATGCCTAGCCAAGTTTGAGATTCATAATCTGGTTCAACCCTGTTATTTCTAATGCAGGGTTTAGAAAACTATGACTGATAGGCCAAATCCAACCTATCACCTGCTTTTGTAAATAAACTTTTATTGAAACATAACCATACCTGTTTGCTTATGCATTGTTTATTCATGCTTTCGTACCACAACAGCTGAGTTGAGTAGTTACAACAGAGACTTTATGGTCCTCAGAACATAAAGTATTTAGTATCTGATCCTTTATGGAAAAAGTATGATAACCTCTGTGACAGAAGAAAAACAATAAATTTAGAAGTTATAAAGATTTTCATTCAGTAATAAGTAGTAGAATTTCAATTAGAAGTCAGATTCAGGGCAGTTTTCACCATACTTCATAAACTTTTCAACACAAAAATCTATGTTGAAGGTAATTTGTGCTAATGGTAAATTTTTGATACAATTATGTTAAATAGTAAACTGCCTTAGTGCATTTAAAATGTAGTCTGATTTGGAAGAGATAGATTTGAGGTCAACATTTTCTAGACCAAAGTTGCGAGGCAAAAGGGCCAAAAGATATTTTGCTTTCAACCTTACAGCCATGGCTCAAGTTTTTTTTTTTTAACTGCTGATTTGAAAGAAAGTGTTCAAGCAATAATAATTGCTGCCATTTATTTTTTGCTCTTGTATATGTCAAATACTCGAAATTTTTTATACATAATCACAATGATTTTGAAATTTCCTCTTGAATTCCTCCTCTACCCAAATGGTTTCAAGAACTGCTCTGCATTTTTCTGCTGTATAATCTGGGCTTCCCCATAAAGCTTAAATTTGAAGAACAGTTCTGGGATTAAAAAATAAACACTTGTGAATCACTGCATTATCTCATTTACTGATTATAGCTTCCCCATGAGGTTCGTATTATGTTAACTTTAGAGATGAGGAAATTGTTATCTGTGATATTGAGTCTCAAATGAAAGATAGAATTTGAACTTTTTGTTAGCCTTGGAAGGAAAGGATGTGTTCCTACTAACAAGTTGCTCTCATACTGAAGGAATGCAGTTCAGTAGAAAATTTAGGAGTTGTCCTAGGTTAGATGATTGAAGGAACATATTGATCTCAAGAATAAAATGAAAAATGAAGATGTGGACAGCTTTGTTTTGATAGCCCATCATCATATTTATAAATCTGTCTTTGTCAATGAATCTAACTAAAGTAATTTTGATTCGTATTTCTTGATGGTCATCATCTATTTGGTTCTATGAGTGAGACAAAGGAGATGAGGTCTCACGCCCTAACTGCCTGAGAAAAAGGCAACTGTGGTATGATAAAGCAGAGTTTGGTTGATTGCCTTTAGAAAAAAAAATAGTTTGGCCTTGTCACGCATTTTTTGGAAGCCAAGATTCAATTTTTGGTGGTTTGGCCAGGTAGCTGTCTTGAGCTTGTCTAGTTTAAGCAGTTTTTGCTTGCTAGAAGGCCCCAGTTTAAATCCTTTTCTTTTTAAAGACATGGACCACATCTCTCCTCCAAAACATCTCACTTAACCCAGATGTATATCTTAACAGAATTATTTCTGTTCCATAAAGATTCTGGTACTCTTGTGGTCACAAAGGTAATAAAATGAAAGAGTATGACTCTTAGAATTCAGCCTCATTACTTGGAAAACAGCACTTTCATATTTAAAAGATGAAAGCCATTGATCAAAGTGTAAGTTTGTATAGCTAAATGGAATGAGAATGAGCTTTGGAGTTTGAGAGGCATGGATCAAAATATTATTTTTACCATTGATTAGTGATGTGATATTTTGTTAGCTATTTTAGTGCTCTGTGTCAGTTTTCTTATGTGTAAAATGGAGATAATTTTATATTCTGTTCTAATGTGTGTGTAAATATAGTCACATTATGATGTAGATGTTATTATGCCCATTTTACACTCAACAAAATCTGACTATACATATGTTGAGATATACATCTATATTGAGATATATATCTATGTATGTAGATATATTATGAGATAGATATGATTTATATCTATCATGAGAAAATAAGTATAAAGAACCTAGAACTGTAATAACACCAATTAATTCATGTAAAAGTTTAGAAATAGAATTAGCAAGGTACCTAGTAAATGTTCAATAAATGATATATTATTTCTCTTGTTATTAAAACACAGGTGGTATTAAACAAACATCTGGGATTTTGAAAGAACATTTCTTACTTCTACCATGACAAATAGAATGTCCTCTGAAATCAATAAGTCCTTATAAATTAAAGTCAAAAATCACAATAATATTGTCAAAAAGGTATGTTTGTTTTTATTCAAGTCCTAAAAATATAGTTGTGGAGAACAGTTTTTTATTCAGTTATTTAGGTTAAAACATTAATTTTTTGGAAAGAACAGAAAAAAGTGGAAAATTTAAAGCACAACTGAATATTTCCATGGTTTGAATTTACTTTTCCTGATAGGTTGAATATATATTTTCTCATTTCAAGCATTTTTATTTATATACCTCACA
Organism: Muntiacus reevesi; assembly: GCF_963930625.1. Classification (NCBI taxonomy): domain Eukaryota; kingdom Metazoa; phylum Chordata; class Mammalia; order Artiodactyla; family Cervidae; genus Muntiacus; species Muntiacus reevesi. The sequence goes on along the minus strand of NC_089271.1, from coordinate 128,833,532 downwards.
TTTCCTGTTTTATATAGCCTCTAATAGTAATGAGGAAGCTAATCAAATTATTTCACATTGGAAGTAATATGTTTAGTCCTTAAATAGAAATATTACTAGCTTTAATGATATATGGAAGTATCCCCAAATCTTGTTGGAGCAAACATTTATTCTTAACTTTTTTTTTCTAATGTTTTTTAGTTTTCCACCTGAAAGAAAAAAAGAAAAAATACATAGAAATGATTTCTGTAGTGCTGGTTGCTTCTAAGGAACATTTGGGTTTATGAAATTTAACTTTGTTGTAGAAACACTTTACATTTGTCAATGATAGTTTAAAAGAAAATTTTGTTATTTTGAATATGATTTAGGAAGACATTCTGCTGTAATCACAGTCACCAGTTTCCTCAAAAAAAATTAGGAAATAAAGAAAAAAAAAATCCTTGGATGAATAGAAACAGCTGTCTTATTCAACAAAAGCTGAAACAAAAGCTTTATAAAAAAAATTTACTTGGCATGTTGTAACCCTAGTATTAGGATACATAATGTTTGAATTTCTTTCTTTGTGCATTTTTTGTTCACTTGAAATAATGCATTTGCATGTGAATGGAGGAAAGCAAAATTGTATTCCAAGGTTCATGAAAAGAAATTACTTATTGGCTCTTTAATTGGGCAAACACCATCTGAGCCACTTTCCCTATTTTCAGCCTCGACATTAACTGAAACCTTCTCTTCAGTGACAATAATGTTTGTCATGTGAAGTTCTAAGTTAGTCTAAATATTGCATCATAATCTATAAAGGAAGAGGCTATTTTAACACTTGGTCCTATGGTCATCCCTCTTTATAGGACTGACTTAAAAATTAAGAAGTAATGCAGAGGTTTTCTTTAGTACTGCTGCTCCTTTGTGCAAGATGCCCAGAGCCTTTATGAAGTGGTGGTGGTTCTCATGTTAGTTATAATTTGGTGACATAGTCTCTTCTCTCCCTCCTAATGTTCATAGATAGCATATTTGTCTCATATCTTCTTCCTTTCGGGCACATCCTCAAGTAGTTATATTGGCTAAGCAGTTATTAATAGCATAAAGCAATAAAATGGGTCCCATTGGGACTGTAAACAAAAGGCAAGCCCATTCCTCATCTGATGGGGACAACAGATAGGATTATTGACAATATATTATATTATATTTCCATATAGGATTATTGACCCTATATTGATTGATCTACCTTCTAGCTTCTCATGAAAAAGATAGAAGTATTTTTTGGGAAAAAAAATGTGACATTTCCTACTTTTTCAATGCTCATCCATGGGCTACATGTAACTTGAAAACTGACTGGTTTGTCACCTTCATTTTAGGGGCTTGCTTTGTGTTCTTGGATGATGATGGCTTAATACTATGAATGTATTCCTTTCCTTGTAATTTGTATCTTCATTACTTCTTCTCTTCATTCAGTTACATATTTCTGAAATATTTACTATGCAAATATATGACTTAGTAGACCTTGGTTACTGTTCTAGGCACTGGAAATGCAGCCTAATTTGGCTCCCTTTCTCAAGGATCTAAGAGTTTACATGTGAGTCAGAAAAGATAAACAGTCACAATACAGCATGATAAATGTCATGAGAGAGGGAGTTATAGTGTTTAATGGTGACATAGAAGACAAATACCCAACTTAGGTAATACGGTTTTAGCTTAGATGAGTAAAATGACTGTATCTCCTTTTAGCAGCTCTGAGAGGGGTTAGTGATTGCAGAATGTTCAGTAAACCTGATATGATGGTAGGGGAGAGATTTGTGGGAAGATGGGCCTTTCGGTTCCTTCTAAATAGAGCATCTTTGTCATTTGGCAATTGAAAAAGATGATGCGTTCATTTTACCCTTTGACGTCTATTGAGTGTTATTTCTAAAGTGAAATGCTCAAGAGTCAATAGACTGTTCCCTTTTTATATTGCTTTGACTAGGTGTCAGCAATTCCAATCGTATCAGATCATTTATTACTCAGAGAATATCCCTTGACAAACTCAGAGATTAATTTATTGTTGGTGAGCTACTCAGGAGATATTTCTACTTCTTCCCATAATAGAGAGAGATGCTTGCAGTTCAGGCCAGGGTTGTTATTATGGTTTTGTATGAAATATAAACATCTAAGGGAAGAGAATCAAAGTGAAATCTTGACTTGGTTTCAAATCAAAACCAAATCTCCATGCACTGTCAAAATTCTGGGCTTTCTTTATCGTAAGGACAGTTCATGCCGTGAAAAGATAAGAGTACCCAGTAAACAAGTAGCTTTTGTATAGCAGATAAAATGGCGAAATGAAAGCAGTTGACTGATGGATGGAAAATGTTATTTGTCTGCCTTGAGTTGATACTGTATTTTGTGGGAAGTATGGTAATACCTGCCCTGCAAGTGAGAACAGGCAAATTTCCTTAAATTGTCCATTTGGCAATGACTTGATAGAACTTCAAGGAAAAGCTAGTATTCTGTGCTGACTCATTTTGTGTATATATAAATATTTATTTATAGATCATTGCCTGCTGAAAAAGATACCAAGTTTGAAAGGAAAAGTACAGAAGTTTAAAGAACAGTGGTCAAAAATTAAGATAAATGTCTAATGTGGACTATAACACAAGTCAAAAGCAGGAAATAATCCAATTTGCAAAACCTTTTATTAAAAAACATTAAAGGTCTAGGTGTAAATGTACCTGTAACCTCCTGTATACGCCTCTTTTTTGCTGAATCATTTCTAAGGAAAACTCCAGAAACTTTGAACAGTAGTATTTGTTGGAGGTTGCAAATGGGATAAATATTTCCTTTGCAAGTCAGCAGGAGCTATAGGATGGGCAGAAGGCACAACTTCTCATGGTGTTACATGAACAAAAGCTCTCGGCCTCCACGAAATCCTCTGTAGAGCAGGTTACTTTAATATTTAAGGTCTCCAGCATTTTAAAGGGATCTTTCTTTAAACAAGTAAAGTTTTTTTTTTCCCCATTTTCCCACTCTCACCTGCCAGATAAGCTATTTGAAACTTACAGGAAATTCACTGTTTCCCCTTCTGGGCTTAGTATCAGCAGCAGTCTGAAGGTATCTGGGAGCCTCCATGTTATCAACATAGACTCTAGAACATGGTATTTTAATGTTGTCTCTGCTACTTGTTAGTTGTGTGGCCTTGAACTTGTTGAACTTATTGTACCTACTCATTTTAAAAGTAGTGGAAGTAATGCGTACCTCATTAGGTTGTTGTGAGGTCTGAAATGTTTATGCCGTGAATGTGGGGATGTGGTAAATGTGCAGTTAATATTAAGTCCTTCCTAGGAATCCAATGTTGTAAGCATTTTAGACCCAAAGAGGTCAAGTAGAATATAGTTAAAGGGGTAAGCATGCCAACTGGTGACCCTCTCAGCAATACAGGTGGTCCTCTGCTTTGTCTTTCCAGCAGATAAGCCCTGTTCCCTTATGTTCGGCTTTCCTGGAAAGTTGTGAGTTGAGGACTTTTCTTTGTATACAATTTTAAGGTGGCAATTTCCATGATAAGTTTCAGCATGTTCAACAAGTGCAAAAGTATTTTTCACCAGAAACTCATTTATAATTTACCCTATTGCTTGAGTCTGAGGATTTGCCTATAGGGGAGTGAAGGATACTTGTTTTAAGTTCAGGCTCTACTGAGCTAGGAATCCTCATGCAGAGAAAGCTCCTACTGAGTACAAAGGGAATTTTGCCTAAAAAAGGAACTGTAGGACTCGGCCAACTGTGTATAGATAGTTATTCTTTATTCAAGAGAATATTGAAGATACAGTGATCATAGTTTCCTTCCTACTTTGTCCCCTCAAATGGTGTCAGAAAACATACCTACAGAGATCTGCTTTCTCTAAGGGATACAACACTCATCTGGTCTAGTTCAACTAGCACAGACTTTAAAAAATTACAAGAAGCCCTTCTCTGAGAGAGGGAATGATATAGTATATTTGTAAACCCATAATTTTCACCCTACCAGTGGTATAGAATTGATATGATAAAAATGAAGCTATAATTGCTAAATTTTGAATTTAAAAATCATAACTGTGTTGAGAAGGGAATTATAATTTTCTCTGGTTTTTGGTGAAGGAAGGGCAGTAAATAAACCTACTTTTGTCTTCCTGGGGAATATCATGAAATATAATTATAAAATTGACACAGATATGGAGGGAGTGCCCGAGATGGTAGAGTAAGAAGACCCTGAGCTCACCTGCTCCCATGGGCATGCCAATATTACAACTATTTATAGAGTAACTATTGGTGAGAATGACTTGAAGACTAGCAGAAAAGGTCTATAATTCAAGATATGAAGAAGGAACCATAATGAGAAGGGTAGGAGGGGCAAAGATCCTATATAATGTAGACACATACTCCTAGCTGGTTACTCAAAAATAGGAGGATAATTACAGTTGCAGAGATTCTCCCCAAGGAGTGGGAGGTCTGAGTTCCACATTGGGCTCCCCAACCTAGGGCTCATGCATTGGGAAGACAGGTCTCTGAAAGCCAGCAGGGCTTATTTTTAGGAGAGCTAGAGGACTGCGGGAAATAGAGACCCCACTCTTTAAGGGAGCACAATATCCACAATATACAAAGAAATCATACAATTTGACATAAAAAACAAAACAACCTAATTGAAAAATTGGTAGAGGTCCTGAATAGACATTTTTCTAACAAAGACACACATATGGCCAATAGACATATGTAAAGATGCTCAACATTGCTAATCATCAGGAAACTGCAAATTAAAACAGAAATATCACCTCACAACTCTCAGAATGGTTCTTACTATGGCTGATTCATGTCAATGTATGACAAAACCCACTGAAATGTTGTGAAGTAATTAGCCTCCAACTAACAAAATAAAATTAAAAAAAAAAAAAGAAAAAGAAAACAAATAACAAGTATTGGTGAGGATGTAGAGAAATGGAACCCTCATGAGCTTTTTGTGGGAATATAAATTGGTGAAATCACTGTGGAATATAATATGGAGATTCCTCAAAAATTAAAAATAAAACTACCATATATGCCAGCAATTTCTGTCCTGTGTATTTATCCAGAAAAATGAAAGCAGTAGTTCAAAAAAGGTATATGCAACCCTATATTCGTTGAAGCATTATTTGCAGAGGCCAAAATATAGAAGCAACTTAAGTGCCCACCAAGAGATGAATGGATAAAGAAAATGTGTGAGATATATTTATATATACACACATACACAAAGAATGGAATATTAGCCATACAAAGAAAGAAATCTTGATCTTTGTGACAGCATGGAGGAACCTAGAGGGCAGTATGCTAAATGAAGTATGTCAGGTGCAGAGTGATACATATTGTATGGTTTCATTTATATGTGGAATCTAAAAAACAAATGAACAAACTTAACAAAAGAGAAACAGAATGATAGATAAAAACAGGTGGTTGCCAGAGGGAACTGGGTAGGTGGATGCGACAGATAAGTGAGAGTGATTAAGAGGTACAAACTTCTACTTGAAAAAGGTACAGAGGTTGGGACTCTGTACTCTCACTGCAAAGGGCCTAGGTTCAATCTCTAGTCAGGGAACTAAGATCCTCCAAGCCATGCAGAGCAGCCAAAAAAAAATCAGTTATGAAATATACAGTGTGAATAATATAGCTAGTAATTAGGTAATATCATTGCATGGTGTCAGATTATAAGTAGAATTATCATGGTGTTTATTTTGAAATACACGGAAGTACTGAATTACTATGTTGTATACCAGGAGCTAACCTAGTGTTGTAATCATTTGAACTTCAAAAGCAAACTCAAATAAAAGAGATTAGATTTGTAGTTATAAAAGGTGGGTGTGCTGGGAGGGGAATTGGATCAAGGTAGTTAAAAAGTACAAACTTGTAGTTATAAATAACTAAGTTATAAGTTATAAATGCTTATAAGTACTAGGGGTCTAATGTCAACATGGTAAATATAAGTAACACTGATATATGTTACATATGATAGTTATTAGCAGTAAATCCTGAGTTTTCATCACAAAATTGTTTCCTATTAAATTTTATATCTATATGAGATGAGGTTCATGAAATTTACTGTGATAATCATTTCTTGATGTATGTAAGTCAAATCATAATATTTCACACTTTAAACTTATACAATACTGTATGACAATTATGTCTAAATACAACTGTATGAAAACAAAGATGAGCTAGACTTGAGAAAAAATTAACATAGTTACTATTCAGTCAAGAGTTGGACTATAAAGAAGGTTGAGCACCAAAGAATTCATGCTTTTGAACTGTGGTGCTGGAGAATACTCTTGAGAGTCTCTTGGGCTGCAGGGAGATCCAACTAGTCCATCCTAAAGGAAATCAGTCCTGACTATTCATTGGAAGGACTGATGATGAAGCTGAAACTCCAATACTTTGGCCACCTGATGCGAAGAACTGATTCCTTGGAAAAGACCCTGATGCTGGGAAAGATTGAAGACGGGAGGAGAAGGGGATGACAGAGGATGAGATGGTTGGATGGCATCACCGACTCAATGGACATGAGTTTGAGTAAGCTCCGGGAGTTGGTGATGGACAGGGAGGCCTGGTGTGCTGCAGTGCATGGGATAGCAAAGAGTCAGACACGACTGAGCGACTGAACTGAACTATTCAGTCAACCAAGTACTAAGCATATATTTATCCCTGAGTCAATCCTCCTTCCCCAGAAATAGTATATCTCTAGGGTATAGTAAATATGGCCACTGCTCTCAAAGTATTTATAGAAGAGTTTGGAAAACATATATGTATAAAATGTATATGCATAGTAAATGGAACAAACTAAATAACATGTAATTCTGAGCACTTGACATTTCAGAAAAATCTTCCTAAGACTGGATACTTATTTCTACCAGTTTTACATAATACTAACTCATTCACAATGGGGTTTAAATGACTGGTATCTGGTTCTTTTCAGATAACAGTGGAAGCAGGAAAAATAGATCACTAAGCATCAGAAACTTAAAGGGTCTTGGAGAGATGTATGTTGGGAAAGGGAATAGTACAAAAACACTAATAATGGGATGCTGGAAACAGCTTTTGCAGAGCAACTTTGCCTCTGGCTGTCTTTCCTGAAATCCATGTGGATACATCCTTGAATAAGCATTAAACTGTACTCTAGAAATGCTAAGTCAAATCTCAATTTTGGCTGTGATTTTTAAAAGTTATTTGTCTATTTTGTCTAGCATATATTTAGGACAGCAGTTACATCTTGTTTACTTTTGTATTCTCAGCACCTGATATATATTTAATATCTTTTTAAGGAGCTACTCTTATTTCTGTTTTCTATTAATCTTTTTAATTCTCTTTGTGAGTTATTCCTCTGTTTTGCCCTCAAGTTACAGTGTCCCTAGGTTCTATCTTCAGACCCTTATTTTCCATACACTTTCACTATGTACATTTATTCTTCAGTGATTGCTTTTTTCTTGATATCCAGGCAGTGTTGGGTAGTAACTTCAATTGTAGATGTGGCCTTTGGAATCAAACATAGGTTCAAGTTCAGTTTTACCACTAACTAGCTATGGGACCTTGGAGAAGGAAATGTCAGCCCACTCCAGTGTTCTTGCCTGGAGAATCCCAGGGACGGCGGAGCCTGGTGGGTTTCCGTCTATGGGGTCACACAGAGTCGGATAGGACTGAAGCGACTTAGCAGCAACAGCAGCAGCTATGGGACCTAGGACCTAGGAATCCTTAACTTCTTTGATCCTTACCTTAAGGATCAAAGGAGTAAGTGATCATACCTAACTCAGTGTTGTGCAGATTAGATGAAATATTAAATATAAATGAAATAACACAGTGCTGGGAATTTTTAATGAGTATTCAGTAAATGCTAGCTGCTTTCACTTTTGTTTGTAAAGCTTTACTGAGATATTATAATTCACCCATTTAAAGCTTAAAGTTCAGTGTTTTGTTGGTAAATTTACAGAGATATGCAACTGTCACCACAATCCAATTTAACAACAGTTTTATTCTTGCAGAAGCCAGGAGCCATTGGTAGTCATTCCCCATATCCTCCACTCTCAGCCCTAGGAAACCACTACTATTCTCTCTGTCTCTATAGATTTGACTTTTCAAATCTATTTTGAATTTTATGTAAATGGAATTATGTACCATAGAATAGTATTTTCAAGGTTCATCCATGTTATAACATGTATTAGCAATTCTTTTTACTGTTGAATATGCTACTGTATCAATATACCATATGTTTGTTATCCACTCATCCGTTGACAGACGTGCTGGTTTCCACTTTGTTGCTCTCATGGATAATGCTGCTATGAGCATTTGTGTAAAAGTATTTGTGAGGACCTACTTTTTAAATTTCCCTTTGGTATATACTTAGGAATAGGTATCTTACTATTGAGTCATATGTAACTCAATGTGTAACATTTTCAGGAAATACCAAATTAAAATCCATAGTTGCTTCAATATTATACATTCCCACCAGCAATATATTGATATGAACATTCCAGTAGCCTACATACTTGCTAACATTTGTCATTGTTTGCTTTTTTTAAAAAAAAAAATAGCCATCCTAATGGGCATGAAGTGGTATCTCATATTTTGCTTTATATTTCACAAATGACTAATTATTTTGTGCATTTTTATGTGCCTAATGGATAATTGTGTGTCTTCTTCAGAGATAAGTCAGATCAAATCTTGTGATGTAATAAGAACTCTTAGTTGTTCCTGGTACAGAACTCCTTAAACCCTTGAATTTCTTCAGCGATGATGTTGAATGGAACATCTTACACAGATCTCTTAAATCCCTTGGAAATTTCGGTGTTGTAGGGAATGTCTTGTGTTCAAATCAGGCACCTCCTTGGTGGGCTCCTGGCTAGCTTCCAGATAGGGACTATCACAAAGACCAAGTCATAATTAGAAATTTGGAAATTTCCACCTCATCTGCATCCTATGGGGAGAGGAGAGAGGAGGGCTGTAATAATTGCTCATGCCTATGTCAGAAAGCCTCCATGCAGTCCCTGAAATACAGAGTTCAGAGAACTTCTGGGTTGATCAATAATATATCCAGATGTTGGAGGGAGATACACCCCAGCTCCATGGGAACAAAAGCTTTTGTACTCAGAAGTTTTCTGGACCTTTTCCTATGTATGGACTTCATCTTGGTTTTCATCTGTATCTTTTATAATATTCTTTGTAATAAGCTGGTAAGCATAAGTAGATGTTTCCCTGAGTTTTGTGAGCTATTTCAACAAATTATTGAACCTAAGCAGTGGGAGACTGTGGGAACCTCTGACATTGCAGCCAGGTTAGACACCCTTATGGCAGAAAGTGAAGAAGAACTAAAGAGCCTCTTGATGAAAGTGAAAAAGTTGGCTTAAAGCTCAACATTCAGAGAACTAAGATCATGGTATCTGGTCCCATCACTTCATGGCAAATAGATGGGGAAACAGTGGAAACAATGGCTGACTTTATTTTTCTGGATTCCAAAATCACTGCAGATGGTGATTGCAGCCATGAAATTAAAAGACACTTACTCCTTGGAAGGAAAGTTATGACCAACCTAGACAGCATATTAAAAAGCAGAGACATTACTTTGCCATCAAAGGTCCGTCTAGTCAAGGCTATGGTTTTTCCAGTAGTCATGTATGGATGTGAGAATTGGACTATAAAGAAAGCTGAGCGCCGAAGAATTGATACTTTTGAACTGTGGTGTTGGAGAAGACTCCTGAGAGTCCCTTGGACTGCAAGGAGATCCAACCAGTCCATCCTAAAGCAGATCAGTCCTGGGTGTTCATTGGAAGGATTGATGTTGAAGCTGAAACTCCAGTACTTTGGCCACCTGATGCGAAAAGCTGACTCATTTGAAAAGACCCTGATGCTGCATGGGAAAGATTGAGGGCAGGAGGAGAAGGGCTCGACAGAGGATGAGATGGTTGGATGGTATCACCAACTCGATGGACATGGGTTTGGGTAGACTCTGGGAGTTGGTGATGGACAGGGAGGCCTGGTGTGCTGTGGTTCATGGGTTCACAAAGAGTCGCGACTGAGTAACTGAACTGAACTGAACTGAGGACTCATAGCTTGTGATTGGCATCTGAAGCAGTACACTCTTGTGAGACTGAGCTGTTAAGACTGTGGAATCTTGCTCTACATCTGGAGTAATGTTGAATTACATTATAGAACACTCAGTTGGTATCCTGAGGGTTGGAAAACTGGTTGAGGTGGGGGAAAAACCCACACATTTGATGTCTTAAGTGTTGTGAGTGGAGAAACAGTTTTCCTTCAGATCTGTTGCCTTTGATTTAATTAGGTTACTTACCTTTTTTATTATTTAAAATTTTCTTTATATATTCTCAATACAACTCTCTTATCAGACATATGATTTGTGAAAATTTCTCTCCATTCTCTGGGTGGTCTTTTCACTTTCTTGATGGTAGTTTTTGAGAGAGAAAAGTGTTTAACTTTCATGTACAATTTTTCTGTTTTTCCTTTTGTCACTTGTACTTTTGGTGGCATATCTAAAAAATTGTTGCTCAATCCAAGACCATGGACATTCAGTCCTTTGTTTCCTTTCAAGAATTTTATAGGTCAACTTTTTTTTTTTAATTTTATTAATAATTTATTGTCAGTAAGAAAGACTGGTTAATGGTAGTTTTCAGTAAAAACCTTTACAAGAGTTTGCATCACAAATATACAGACACTATAAAAATTGTGTCCTGGTGGTTTTGGTTCAACTCTTATAATTCAATCTTTGATATATTTTGAATTACTTTTTGTTTTTGTTGTGATGTAGGGAGGTCCAACTTCATGGTTTTGCCTGTAGTTATCCATTTATCGTGCTATCACTTATTTAAAAGATTGTTCTTTCTCATTGAATTGTCTTAGCATCTGTGTAAAAAAATCAATAAATCATAAATGTGTGGATTTATGTCTGTACTGTCATTTTCATTCCATTGATCTATATGTCTATCCAAGATGTTTTTAAGTTTTCAGTGTATACATTTGGTACTTCTTTGGGTAAATATATAGCCATGTATTTTGGTTTTCTTGCTATCATAAATGTAATTTGCATAATTTCATACTTATTTTCTTAGCTAGTATGTAGTTATTTTAAATTGATTTTGTATCCTGCAGCCTTACTGAGCTCGTTTATTTTAATAGTGTTTTTTAATGGTTTCCTTAGGATTTTCTATGTACAAGGTCATGTTATCCATAAACAGAGTTTTAGTTCTTTCTTTTCAATCTTGATGCCTTAATCTTTTTCATACCTAGTTTCCCTACATAAAGTTTTGAGTACAATGTTGAATAGAAGTGGCATAAGCAGATATCTTTGTATTTTCCCTGACTTTAGGGAAGCATTTCAGTCTTATACCATTAATTATGATGCGACCTGTGACTTTTCATAGATTCCGTTTTTCAGACTGAAGAAGTTGACTTCTGTTCTTAATTTTTGGGTATTCTTCTCATGTAAAGGTACTGGATCTTGTCAAATGCTTTTTATGTAGCTATTGAGATGATGATGTGAGTTTTGCCCTTAATTCTTATAATATGTTATATTATATTGACACTAATGTTGAAGCCACTGGTCAATCCTCTAATAAATCCCACTTATTCATAAGTTAGAATCTTTTTCACGTGTTGTTGGATTAGCTTTGCTTGTATTGAGAATTTTTATGTGTAGTGTTTTTTTCCTACTATTTTTGTCTCAATATAAGGATAACATAAGCTTCATATAATAATTTTGAAAAGGTCTTTTCCTTTTGTCTTTTTATGAGTTTGTGAAGGATTGGTGTTTATTCTCCTTTAAATGTTTGGAATTCTTCAGTGAAGCCATCTGGTTACTGAACTTTTCACTATTATGGAGATTTTTAAAAAGTTACTGATTGAATCTATCTTCTTTTTAAGATATGATCAGATTTTCTATTCCTTTTTGAGTCAGTTTCAGAAGTATCTATCTTTCAGGAATTTGTGCATTTACTGGGTTACTTATTTTTTGTTAAACAGTCATGCATACCATTTTATTATAATCTTTTTTAATTTTGTAAAATACATCTTCTCCCTTTTTTCCATGGTTAGTCTAGGCAAAGGATTTTCAATTTTGTTGATATTTTCAAGGAATCAATCTTTGGTTTTATCAATTTTTCTCTGTTATCTTACTATTCTCTTTCATTTATTTCCTCTTTAATCTTTATTATTTCCTTCTGATTTTATTTAGGTTAACTTTGCCTTTATTACTCTACTTTCCTTTGGTGGAAGATTAGATTATTGATTTGAGCCCTCAATGTGCTGTAGCTAACTAACATCAGCTATACAGAGTCAGTTGTACACATATATCCAACTTTGCATTTAGTGGTGTCACATTCCTAGTGATATCAGTTTGGGTTGGTGTATTTTTCACCCCAGAAATTGGCAAATGATACAAATCAAGGGTTTATTTTTTGGAGAGCTGTTTTACAAGTATACCACTGATCATGGATGATTTGCTTGAGCCTCTTGTACCTGACAATACAACTGGCTTTATTAGATGGCAATAGGACTGCCCTTCTAGGTTTCGTTGCAATTTTAGAATTTTTTCCAGAGCTTCATGTCAAAGATATTCATACTTATAATTTGTCTATTCTTAGACACTTCTGGAATTATTAAATACTTCAAATCACAGTCAAATTGTTATCTTCAATTTTTGGATCAGAATATTTATTCCACTTATTTTTGACCTGTGTTCTGATATTCATTTTCTTTCATTGATATCTGCAGTGTTTGTGGTGATGAAATTTTAGCATGATGAACCTTTTGAAAATGGAAGTGAATGTTCCGAGCATCTTTGGATAAGGGCATTGGCTGAGCTCTCTGGACTTGTAATTATTTTCTCCTGTAGTTTGCTTTTTAAAATTTTTTTTTGCAGTTGAAAATACACAGCAGCTGTCTTCTGGAAAGCATAAAGCAAATACTTAAATCTGACACCTGGCTGTGAATTATAATCAGGTGCAGAATCAGCCTCTGTTCATGTGCCTTGCTTCTACTTTAGTTGGCTAAAAGGATTTTTTATTTTAAAGTTGCTCTTGAGTCATGACCTTTAATGACAAACCTCAGCCCAACATAGATTGATTATAGCTGAGTTACAAAGTGCCCCTACAGCATTCAAAATGAAAATGCTGACCGTGTATGCCTTTAGTGGAGCTAGGCTAGCAGCTGTGGAAGTATTGTAGTTCACAAAAAGGTTAGTGAAACATTTGAAGCTGAAGGCATGATTGCAAATCTCTTAATTATTTAAAGACTCATGGACAGAGAATTCAGTTTCTATTTGGAACTTCTTTCAGAAAGTCAGTTAATTTTTCAAAAGTGATAATGAAACAGAAATTTGCAAATATATTTAAACCCTGGTTTTGCTGTTTGCTAATCATGTGACTTTGAAATTTCTTTAGTTTTTTGAACCTCAGTTTCCTTAACTACATATTAGAAAGAAGGTGAGGGTGGGATGTTTCAAAAGAACAGCATGTATATTATCTATGGTGAATCAGATCACTAGCCCAGGTGGGATGCATGAGACGAGTGCTCGGGCCTGGTGCACTGGGAGGACCCAGAGGAGTCGGGTGGAGAGGGAGGTGGGAGGGGGGATCGGGATGGGGAATACGTGTAACTCAATGGCTGATTCGTGTCAATGTATGACAAAACCCACTGAAATGTTGTGAAGTAATTGGCCTCCAACTAATAAAATAAAATTAAAAAAAAAAATTAAAAAAAAAAAAAAGAAACAGTATAATGCATAGCAGTATAATGACAATCTGCCTTTCAGGGTTATTATAAGGTTTAAATGAAGGCTAAATATATGTATATTCATATGCATCTAGCATCTTATATGTTCCTTTGCCTTTCACTGCTAGTTGTCACTCATCCTTGTCATTTGCCTGGGACATATTTTTTTAAATCTCTTTTTTTCTTTCTCTGATTGAAACAATTTCTTCTAAGTGATCAGAATAATTCAACTACTAGAAAAGGTATCTGAGACTTTATTATGATGGTTTCTACAGTTGTTACTTTTTATATGGAAGTTAGGTCTTCCCTGGTAGCCCAGGTGATAAAGAATTTGCTTGCAATGCAGGAGACCCTGATTTGATTCCTAGGTTGGGAAAATCCCCTGGAGAAAGAATAGGCTACTTACTCCGGTATTCTTGGGCTTCCCTGGTGGCTCAGATGGTAAAGAATCCACCTGCAACGTTGGAGACCTGGATTTGATCCCTGGGTTGGGAAGATCCCCTGGAGGAGGGCATGGCAACCCACTCCAGTATTCTTGCCTGGAGAATCCCCATGGATAGAGGAGTCTGGTGGGCTACAGTCCATGGGCTTGCAAAGAGTTGGACATGACTGAGTGACTAAGCACAGCACATATGAAAGTCAGATTACCTCAGAGAATGTAATTTATTGTACCCTTGCTACATTTAGATACTTTCCTAAGTATTTTATATGTATTATCTCCTTCAGTATTTATGTTCCCAATGATAGGCAGCATTACAATCTTCATTTTAAAGATAAGGATATAGCTTGCCCAAGTCATATAGCTATTAAATTGGGTTAGACTCAAGATAGAGACTCTCATGCTATGTACCATGTCAGCAAACCAAGACTTGACCATGTTTCTTTGGCTTGGCTCTTCCAGAAAAGGAAGTACTAGGTTCACTAGTCAGTGCTTCCCTATTTAGCACAAGCTACCTAACCTGGCTCTAAGACTTCCATTTTCTTCCTGTAAGGAAAGTGACCTTATTTTAACCAATCAGCAAATGCCCAGGGTTAAGTTCCTTATTCAAGTTCCCTGTTCCTAGTCATGCTGGTCTATAAGAATCTCAAGCCTTGTATAGCTCCCCAGAGCTTTTTTCTCTCTGCTAGATTGAAATGCTGCCTGGTTCATAAATCACTGAATAAAATCCTATGAGATCAGTAAATTGCCTATGGAAAATTCTCTTTTAACATAGCTAAATTACATGGAGGAGATGAAATTTTAACCAAGCGGTTTGTCTTCACAGTTTCCAAATATATGGTACTTAATTTGTGGTACAAGGCCCATCACTACTGACATCATCTGAAGTTTGTTAGAAATGTGTAGTCTTTGGCCCCACCCCACAATATGCATTTTAACTAGGTTCTCAGTTATCATATGTACATTGAAGTTTAAGAACTACTTCTTTAAACCACTCCAATATTCTTGCCTGGAGAATCCCGTGGGCAGAGGAACCTGGCAGGCTGCAGTCCATGGGGTCGCAAAGAGACACGAGTAGAGTGACTTAGCATGCAGTCCCTACTTGACACTTGCATTTCTCATATAACCATCGAAATGAACAGGAGAATATAACACCAACAATAACACCATACCTAAGAAAATGAAGAAAAGCTTCATATGAGTAAAACCTGAAATGTGTATGAAGAAACAGCGAGGGGAGACTAAATTGAAAACAGGCACTGAGGTCAGTCTGGCAGTTCTTTCTATTGAGATGGAAAAAGATTTACTAGAGTAAACCAAAGCAAAATTTATAGACTATCTGTTGTGTTTTCAGTGAAATTGAAGAAAAAGATGAATTCTCTGCTTAGAAACAGGGAAAGACATGTTGAACTGGAAGCCAGAATCCTTGTCCTCACATTCCTGTGTCTCTATGAGTGAGGGAAATAGTTGTTGTTTAGTAGTTAAGTCGTGTCCAACTCTTAGCCCGCCAGGCTTCTCTGTCCATGGGATTTCCCAGGGAGGAATACCGAAGTAGGTTGCCATTTCCTTCTCCAGAGGGAAAATGAAAAGAAAAAGTATATAAACTGAGCTTGCACCAAGTCTCCTCAATGTAGAGTTTGGTGTTGTGGTTCCTGTAAATATAGCACTCAGGGAGTCCTCAGAAAAATAGTGCATGGGCTTAGCTTTAAGTTTGCTTATAGTTTGAAGGGACTTAGAAACAATGCTCAAGTTAGCAAGGGAAAGATTTCTGTTCATTTAACATTGGATTGTCATTTTAACTCCAAGAAAAAATAAATGTCCACATAGGAAGGTTTATACCCCTATTAGGAAAGCTAGTGAGGCATCCGCTGTGGATTTCACTGATAGACTGAACTGAGATGAGGTTACCCACTTTCACTCTTTGAGGTCCTTAGGGTCTACATAGGTCCCTTCCAAAGGGAATGATGTCTGTGCTCATGAGAATCTCTGTTAGCATTTACCTGAAGCCCTAGACACTCCAGTTGACACAAAAGCAGGAAGTGATTAAGGGGAGGAGAGCTCTCTTCTTGTGAAGACAGATGGAATTTCCCAAGGGAAGAGCAGCAAGGGACTGCCGCTGAAACTTTAAAGGGGTTGCACAGAAGGGAATGGGTATTAAGAAAAGGGATAGCCAAGGGGACTAGACAGAAGGAAATTGTTCACACTGGACATCTTACAAGTTTGGTAAGCCCTTCCATTGTGTGATAGAACGAAATGATCACATCTAATAAATTTACAATTTCTGTAGTTCCCATACTGTTACTATTTTGAGATACACAGAACCCTTAAGCAGAGACCTTGGTATAAAAATCATTATAGTCTAGTGTGAGTTTGGTATGAGGAAGACTGGGGAAGGATCATAAACACAGATAAGTACAAGTACACAAGTCCTAAGTGTAGTGCTTTATAGATTTGTATGAAATAAACACTTCCATGTAACCATCAGTCAGGTCAAGTTATAGAACATAACCAGCACTATAGAAGCCTCTTTATTCAGCTCTTGCCACCCTGCCATTGTCCTTCCAAAAGATAACCATGCTTCTATCAGCCTATGTTAATTTTGCCAAATTTTGAACTTTAGTATGAGTTGAATTATACAGTATATACGCTTTTGTGACCATTTTCTTTAGCTCAAAGTATAATTTTAAGGTTCATCCATATGATTGAATATTGCTGTTTTTATCCATTTTCATTTCTTTATAATATTTCAATATATGAGCGAACTGGTATATATCATGCATTATACTGTTTTATATTTTTTGCAGTTTGAGTAGTACTGTTGTGATGCCTCTAATGCATGTCTTGAAGTGTGTATATATTTGCATTTCTGGACTGAATTCACTGGGTTGAAGGGAAAACACGTGGTTAACTTTGTGAGATATTTGCCAGTTCACCTAAGTGAATGTACCAGTTTTTACTCCCACTATCAGCATATGAGAATTCTAGTTACTGTACCTTTTCACTAACATTTGCTATCGCTGCAAAGCAAACTATTACAAACTTAGTGGCTAAAGGTAAGAACAATTTATTGTTGCTTATACCAATACATCTGCAGGTGGTCCCAGGCTCAACTGATGTTAGGTTCTCCTGGATGGCTCTCCTCTAAACAGTGGTTCTGGCTGGAATTGATCCTGTATGGTGGTCTCTTCTGTGTGTGTTTGTTCAGGGACACAAACCAGAGAGTGGGTGAGCAGCAATTATACTGGGGAAACACTGCTCAGAAAATGAAAGTGAAAGTCACTCAGTCCTGTCCAACTCTTTGTGACCCCATGGACTATACAGTCCATGGAATTCTCCAGGCCAGAATACTGGAGTGGGTAGCCTTTCCCTTCTCCAAGGAGTCTTCCCAACCCAGGAATCAAACCGGGATCTCCTGCATTGCAGGAGGATTCTTTACCAGCTGAGTCACAAGGGAAGCCCAAGAACACTGGAGTGGGTAGCCTATCCCTTCTCCAAGGAGGCTTCCCAACCCAGGAATCCAACCGGGGTCTCCTGCATTGCAGGCGGATTCTTTACCAACTGAGCTAATAGAGATGGCAAAAATGCATGTAGGCTAAAAGAAACACTTAGACCCTAAGACTTAGGTTTGAAAACATTACACATTTACTTCTGATTTATTCTATTGGTAAGTCATAAGGTCAAAGCCAAAGATAAGAGCAGAGACAAATTTAACATGAGGAATTAAAAACTCCCATGGCAAGATCATGGTCACAGTGAGAGATGAAGAATTGACACTATTAATACAATCTATCACAGCAGTCTTTTTTCCCCTATATTGATCATTTTGGTTGGGATGTTGTGATAACCTACTGTGTTTTTAATTTGTATTTCTCTGATAGCAAATGGAGTTGAGAATGTTTAAAAAATATTTTTATTTACTTGTGCATTATTTTCTTTTGTAAGGGGCTTCCCCACATCCTTTGCCTATTTCAAAACTTGAGTTGTCTGCCTTTTTCTCACTGATATATAGAATGTTTAATGAAAACATATTCTGGATAGGAGCCCTTCATCTGATACATTTATTGCCAACATCTCCTCCAACTCTATGGCTTACTTTCTCACTGTTTTAATGTCATCTTTGGATAAGCAGAAGTTCTTAAATTTTAATGAAGTGTACTTTATTAACCTTTTTATGTTTAGTGTTTTAACATCCTATTTAAGAAATCTTTGCTTATCTAAAGGAAATGAGGACATTTCCTGTTATTTTTTAGAGCCTTAATTATTTTAATTTCCATATTTAGATCTATAATCCAGCTGAAATTGTTTTCACATGTGAAAGTTTCATTTTTTCCTATATAGATATCCAACTGGTTAAGTCACTTATTGAAAACAAAATGAGTTTCTTACTGCTTTGCAGTGCCACATTTGTGGAAAATCATGAGACCACATTGATGTGAATATGTGTGACAGACAAAATTCTAAAATGGCTCGCCCAGATGCTACACATTACTGATGGGAATTTGTGAATATGATGATATAGCCCTCTCATAATCATGTTGTATTATATGGCACAATGGGCCAAATAGTGCACGGATAAGGAGATCATCTGGGTGGACCTGGGACTGATTTAATCACAAGCTCTTAAATGCAGCACACTTTCTCCTATTTATGACAAAAGAGAAAGCCAGAAATTTGAAATATCAAAAGTACTTAACACACTGTTCCTGGTTAAATGATAGAAGGGGTCGTGCAAGGTGGTATGCAGCAAGCCTTGAGGTGAAGGGGACAGCTCGCAGCTGACAGCTAGTAAGGAAATAGGGAATTTAGATCTGCACTTGAAGGAACTGGATTTGTCCAACAACCTGAATGAGTTTGGAAACAAATTATTCCCTATACCTTCAGATGAAATCCCAGTATTAATTTCAGCCTTGCAGGATTGAGCTGAGAAATGAGTTGAGCCCATCTGGACTTCTGACCTCCAGAGCCATGAGATAACTAAATGGGTATGTTTTATGATGCTTAGTTTGATATGATTTGTTAGGTAGCAATAGAAAACTTTGCTTCTTATTTTCTCTTTTTTTGCTCCATAGTTTATTTTGTTATTTTTACCACAGTAACAGTATTGTAATGCTTTAATTGTTATGCCTTTATAGAAAACTCTGACTTCTGAGAGTATATATCATCCTTTTTTGTTCAAGATTATCTTGATTCTTCCTGACCTTGAAATTCTACATAAATTTTAGAATCATTTTATCTGTTTCCAAAATGCAAAACAAACAAACAAAAAAATCACAGCCATGATTTTACTTCCAATTACAATGAAGAGAATTGTCCTTAAATTTTGAGTCTGGGGGGGGGCGGTCCTAGGATGGCAGAAGAATAGGATGGGGAGACCACTTTCTCCCCCACAAATTCATCAAAAGATCATTTGAATGCTGAGCAAATACCACAAAATAACTTTTGAACGCTGGCAGAAGACACCAGGCACCAAGAAAGGCAGCCCATTGTCTTTGAAAGGAGGTAGGACAAAATATAAAAGATAAACTGGGAAGACCCAGAGGAATCGGGTGGAGAGGGAGGTGGGAGGGGGGATCGGGATGGGGAATACGTGTAACTCTATGGCTGATTCATATCAATGTATGACAAAACCCACTGAAAAATAAACAAATAAATAAACTAATTAAAAAAATAAATAAATAAATTTAAAAAATAAATAAAAAATTTAAAAAAATAAACAAAGTAAAAAAAAAAAAAGAGAGAGAGAGACAAAAGAGTTAGAGTTGGAGAATCATGCTAGGGAGGAAGTCGTAAAAGAGGAGAAGTTTCCAAACACCAGGAAACCCTCTCACTGGCGAGTCTGTGGGAAGTTTTGGAATCTCAGAGGGCAACATACCTGGGAGGAAAAAATAAATGAATAAAACCCACAGATGACATGCCTAACTGCAACTCCAGACCCTTGCATCCACCACCACCAAGTGGGGGCTAAAGAAAGAGGTAGGGGCAGCATTGCGTAGGGTAAGGACTGGGCCAGAATGCCCTGAGGACAATCTGAGGGAGCTAATATAAGCTAGCAACACAAACTGTGGGATGGCTAGAGAGAGAAAGAGAAAAAAAAAAAAGAGGAAGAGAGAGAACTTTCCCGTGAAAAGCTCGACCCTAAGGCACTGCCAGGCCCGCTCACAGAACAAAGGATTGAGCAAATACCAGAGGAGAGCTAGCTGGCAGTGGACTGACTCATGGCCCGCTGGAGGTAGGGAGGCAGGTGGGCGACAGCCAGAGCCGGAAGGCAAGAGGCAACCTCGGCCTCAGAGGTGGCATCCTCTACCAAACTGGGAGCAGGCTCCCAGTTGCTAACCAAGACTTCCTGGGATTCTGGATGGTTGACATCCACCAGGAAGGCAGCAAAGATCAGCTCCCCAGGGGACACACACAGCACACCTGAAACAGCGCTCCCGCTGCCTACCTGGAAAACCAAGTGGCCGGGACCAGTGAGGTGATAGTCGCACCACACCGCCTGGGGATAATGTGATTGCTAAGCACCTGGTTGCCTGAACTGCTTGGACCTGGGAAGGGCACAAAACACAAGCCCATCTGAGTCTGTGCCTTTGCAGAGTGCCCAAGAACCTGAATCTGAGTGGCTTAGACCTGGGAAGTGCACGCAACCCAGGGCCCACTTTAGATAGTTCTCCTGCAGAGCAACCTGGAGCCTGAGCAGTGTAGACTGGGAAAGCACACACGCTGTGAGAGGGGGCAAACCCAGTGTGGCCCAGACACTGTGAGCACTCCCCACACACGCCAGTGATATTTGTTTGCAGTGTTCCTCCCTCCCCACAGCACAACTGAACAAGTGAGCCTAAATAAGTGACCACCTTTGCCCCCTTCTGTTACGGTGGAAGTTAGTGAAGAGACTTGCAAACAGAAGAAGCCAAAATAAACAAAGAAGATGTAACCAATTTGGAAGTGACAGGTGCAACAGATTAAAACCCTGTAGTTAGCATGGACTACACTGGAAGGGACCTATAGACCTTGAGAAGAAGTATAAGCTGGAACAAGGAACTATCTGAAACTGAACTGACCCCACACTGCCCTCAACAGCTCCAGAGAAATTCCTAGATATATTTTACTATTATCATTTTTAAAACTTTTTTTAGTTTTATTTTTAAGTTCTCTATTACTCCTTAAATTCTCCTTTTTATAACCTATGATTACCTTGCCAAAAAAGACTCTATGATTAAAGCAAATTTAATATATATATTTTTTAATTTTTGTGATTTTGTTTTGTTTTTTTAATATTGTGTTTTTGAGATTCTAACCCCTACTCTAGATTTTTAATCTATGCTTTTTGGTATTTGTTACCAATTTTGTACCTTTAAGAATCCAATCTTCAGTACCCATTTTTACTTAGCAGTGTGATTACTGGCTTGATTGCTCTCTCCCCTTTTGACTCTCATTTTTCTCCCCTGGTCTCCTCTATCTCCTCCCTCCCCCTTCTCTTCTCTACTTAACTCTGTGAATCTCTTTGGGTGTTCCAGGCTGTGGAGAACACTTAGGGAACTGATCATTGGCTAGATTGGTCTCTCACCTTTGGCTCCCCCTCCTCTCCCCCGGTCACCTCTATCTCCTTCCTCACTCTTCTCTTCTCTATGGAACTCCATGAACCTCTCTGGGTGTTCCAGACTGTGAAGAGCAAATAGGGAATTGATTACTGGCTAGATTGCTCTCTACCCTTTTGATTCCCCCTCTTCTCCTACTGGTCACTCTATTTCCCTCCTCCCTCTTCTACTTTGGCCACCTCATGTGAAGAGCTGACTCATTGGAAAAGACCCTGATGCTGGGAGGGATTGGGGGCAGGAGGAGAAGAGGACAACAGAGGATGAGATGGCTGGATAGCATCACCGACTCGATGGGCATGAGTTTGAGTAAACTCTGGGAGTTTGTGATGGACAGGGAGGCCTGGCGTGCTGCGATTAATGCGGCCGCAAAGAGTTGGACACGACTGAGCGACTAAACTGAACTGAACTGATGTAGAGAATCATGTCATCTGCAAACAGTGAGAGTTTTACTTCTACTTTTTCAATCTGGATTCCTTTTTTTTCTTTTTCTACTCTGATTGCTGTGGCCAAAACTTCCAAAATTATGTTGAATAGTAGTGATGAGAGTGGGCACCCTTGTCTTGTTCCTGACTTTAGGGGAAATGCTTTCAGTTTTTCACCATTGAGGATAATGTTTGCTGTGGGTTTTCATATATAGGCTTAATTATGTTGAGGTATGTTCCTTCTATTCCTACTTTCTGGAGGGTGTTTATCATAAATGGATGTTGAATTTTGTCAAAGGCTTTTTCTGCATCTATTGAGATAATCATATCGTTTTTATCTTTCAATCTGTTAATGTGATGTATTACATTGTTTGATTTGCAGATATTAAAGAATCCTTGCATCCTTGGGATAAAGCCCAATTTGTCATGGTGTATGATCTTTTTAATATGTTGTTGGATTCTGTTTGCTAGAATTTTGTTAGGGATTTTGCATCTATATTCATCAGTGATATTGACCTGTAGTTTTCTTTTTTTGTGGCATCTTTGTCTGGTTTTGGTATTAGCGTGATGGTGGCCCCATAGAGTGTGTTTGGAAGTTTACATTCCTCTTCAATTTTCTGGAAGAGTTTGAGTAAGATAGGTATAAGCCCTTCTCTAAATTTTTTGGTAGAATTCAGCTGTGAAGCCATCTGGTCCTGGGCTTTTGTTTGTTGGAAGATTTCTGATTACAGTTCCAATTTCCATGCTTGTGATGGGTCTGTTAAGATCTATTTCTTCCTGGTTCAATTTTGGAAAGTTATACTTTTCTAAGAATTTGTCCATTTCTTCCAAGTTGTCCATTTTATTGGCATATAGTTCCTGATAGTAATCTCTTATGATCTTTTGTATTTCTGTGTTGTCTGTTGTGATTTCTCCATTTTCATTTCTAATTTTTTGATTTGATTCTTCTCCCTTTGTTTCTTGATGAGTCTGGCTAATGGTTTGTCAATTTTATATATCTTCTCAAAGAACCAGCTTTTAGCTTTGTTGATTTTTGCTGTGGTTTTTTTTGTTTCTTTTGCACTTATTTCTGCCCTAATTTTTTAGATTTCTTTCCTTCTACTAACCCTGGGGTTTTTCATTTCTTCCTTTTCGAGTTGCTTTAGGTGTGCAGTTAGGTTATTTACTTGACTTTTTTCTTGTTCCTTGAGGTAAACCTGTATTGCTATGAATCTTCCCCTTAGCAGTGCTTTTACAGTGTCCCATAGGTTTTTGGTTGTTGTCTGTTCATTTTCATTCATTTCTATGCATATTTTGATTTCTTTTTTTATTTCATCTGTAATTTGTTGGTTTTTAAGAAGTGTGTTGTTTAGCCTCCATATGTTGGAATTTTTAATAGTTTTTTTCCCCTGTAATTGACATCTAATCTTACTGCACTGTGGTCAGAAAAGATGACTGGAATGATTTCTAACTTTTTTGAATTTACCAAGGCTAAATTTATGGCCCAGGATGTGATCTATCCTGGAGAAGGTTCTGTGTGCACTTGAGAAAAAGGTGAAATTCATTGTTTTGGAGTGAAGTGTCCTACAGATATCAATTAGGTCTCACTGGTCCATTGTATCATTTAAAGTTTGTGTTTCCTTGTTAATTTTCTGTTTAGTTGATCTATCCATAGGTGTGAGTGGGGTATTAAAGTCTCCCACTATTAATGTGTTTTTGTTAATTTCCCCTTTCATACTTGTTAGCATTTACCTTACATATTGCAGTGCTCCTATGTTGGGTGCATATATATTTATAATTGTTATATCTTATTCTTGGATTGATCCTTTGATCATTATGTAGTGTCTTTCTTTGTCTCTTTTCACAGCCTTTATTTTAAAGTGTATTTTATCTGATATGAGTATTGCTACTCCTGCTTTCTTTTGGTCTCCATTTGTGTGAAATGTCATTTTCTAGCCCTTCACTTTCAGTCTATATGTGTCCCTTGTTTTGAGGTGGGTCTCTTGTAGACAGCACATATAGGGGTCTTGTTTTTGTATCCATTCAGCCAGTCTTTGTCTTTTGTTTGGGGCATTCAACCCATTTACATTTAAGGTAGTCATTGATAAGCATGGTTCCGTTGCCATTTACTTTGTTGTTTTGGGTTCAAGTTTAAACACCCTTTCTGTGTTTCCTATCTAGAGAAGATCCTTTAGCATTTGTTGAAGAGCTGGTTTGATGGTGCTGAATTCTCTCAACTTTTGCTTGTTTGTAAACTTTTGATTTCTCCTTAATATTTGAATGAGATCCTTGCTGGGTACAGTAATCTGGGTTGTAGGTTTTTCTCTTTCATCACTTTTAAGTGTTTCCTGCCATTCCCTTGTGACCTGAAGAGTTTCTATTGAAAGATCAGCTGCTATCCTTATGGGAATCCCCTTGTGTGTTACTTGCTTTTTTTCCCTTGCTTCTTTTAATATTTGTTCTTTGTGTTTGATCTTTGTTAATTTGATTAATATGTGTCTTGGGGTATTTTGCTTTGGGTTTTTCCTATTTGGGATTCTCTGGCTTTCTTGGACTTGGGTGACTATTTCCTTCCCCATTTTAGGGAAGCTTTCAACTGTTATCTCCCCAAATATTTTCTCATGGCCTTTCTTTTTTTCTTCTTCTTCTGGGACTCCTACGATTCGGATGTTGGGGCATTTCGCATTGTCCCTCATTTCTTTTAATTCTTTTTTCTTTTTTCCTCTCTGCTTCATTTGTTTCTACCATTCTATCTTCTACCTCACTTATCCTATCTTCTGACTCCGTTATTCTACTGTTGCTTCCCTCCAGAGTGTTTTTGATCTCATTTATTGCATTAGTCATTATTGATTGACTCTTTTTTATTTCTTCTAGGTCCTTGTTAAACATTTCTTGCATCTTCCCCATCCTTGTCTCCAGGCTATTTAACTGAAACTCCATTTTGTTTTCAAGATTTTGGATCATTTTTACTGTCATTATTCTTAATTCTTTTTCAGGTAGACTCCCTATCTCCTCCTCTTTTATTTGGTTTGGTGGGCATTTATCATGTTCCTTTACCTGCTGAGTATTTCTCTGCCTTTCCATCTTGTTTAGATTGCTGTGTTTGGGGTGGCATTCTGTGTTCTGGAAGCTTGTGGTTTCTCTTTATTGTGGAGGTTCCTCACTGTGGTTGGAGTTGGATGAGTGGCTTGTCAAGTTTTCCCGGTTAGGGAAGCTTGTGTCAGTGTTTTGGTGGGTGGAGTTGAATTTCTTCCCTCTGGAGTGCAATGAAGTGTCCAGCAGTGAGTTTTGAGATGTCTTTGGGTTTGGTGTGACTTTGGGCAGCCTGTATGTTGAAACTCAGGGCTATGTTCCTGCATTGCTGGAGAATTTGTGTGTTATGTCTTGCTCTGGAACTTGCTGGCTCTTGGGTGGTGCATGGTTTCAGTGTAGGTATGAAGACTTTTGGATGAGCTCTTATCAATTAATGTTCCCTAGATTTAGGAGTTCTCTGGTGTTCTCAGGTTTTGAGCTTAAGCTTCCTGCCTCTGGCTTTCAGTCTTATTATTCCAGTAGCCTCAAGACTTCTCCATCCATACAGCACCAATGATAAAACATCTAGGTTGACGGTGAAAAGATTCTCCACAGTGAGAGACACCCAGAGAGGTTCACAGAGTTACATGGAGAGGAGAAGAGGGAGGGGGGAGATAGAGTGACCAGTAGGAGAAGAGGGGGAATCAAAAGGGTAGAGAGCAATCTAGCCAGTAATCAATTCCCTGTTTGCTCTCCACAGTCTGGAACACCCAGAGAGGTTCATGGAGTTCCATAGAGAAGAGAAGAGTGAGGAAGGAGATAGAGGTGACCGGGGGAGCCAAAGGTGAGAGACCAATCTAGCCAATGATCAGTTCCCTAAGTGTTCTCCACAGCCTGGAACACCCAAAGAGATTCACAGAGTTAAGTAGAGAAGAGAAGGGGGAGGGAGGAGATAGAAGTGACCAGGGGAGAAAAATGAGAGTCAAAAGGGGAGAGAGCAATCAAGCCAGTAATCACACTGCTAAGTAAAAATGGGTACTGAAGATTGGATTCTTAAAGGTACAAAATTGGTAACAAATACCAAAAAGCATAGATTAAAAATCTAGAGTAGGGGTTAGAATCTCAAAAACACAATATTAAAAAAACAAAACAAAATCACAAAAATTAAAAAATATATATATTAAATTTGCTTTAATCATAGGGTCTTTTTTTGGCAAGGTAATCATAGGTTATAAAAAGGAGAATTTAAGGAGTAATAGAGAACTTAAAAATAAAACTAAAAAAAGTTTTAAAAATGATAATAGTAAAATATATCTAGGAATTTCTCTGGAGCTGTTGAGGGCAGTGTGGGGTCAGTTCAGTTTCAGATAGTTCCTTGTTCCAGCTTATACTTCTTCTCAAGGTCTATAGGTCCCTTCCAGTGTAGTCCATGCTAACTACAGGGTTTTAATCTGTTGCACCTGTCACTTCCGAAGTGATTCCCTGTGTTTATTTTGGTTTCTTCTGTTTGCAGGTTTCTTTAGTGTCTAATTTCTGCCCTGACACAAGGGGGCAAAGGTGGTCACTTATTGAGACTCACTTGTTCAGTTGTGCTGTGGGGAGGGAGGAACACTGCAAAAAAAAATATCACTGGTGTGTGAGGGGAGTGTTAGCAGTGTCTTAGCCACACTGTGTTTGCCCCCACTCACGGCGTGTGTGCTTTCCCAATCTACACTGCTCAGGCTCCAGGTTGCTCTGCAGGAGAACGTCTAAGCTGCTCAGGTTCAGGTTATCAGGTACTCCACAAAGGCACAGACTCTGTTGGGCCTGTGTTTTATGCCCTTCCCAGATCTGAGCAGCTCAGGCGACCAGGTGCTTGGCAGGCACACTCTCCCCAGGTGGCTTGTACGTCTTATCACCTCCCTAATCCCAGCCGCTCGGTTTCCTTGTTGTGTGGTGGGTGCGCCATCTCAGGTGTGCTTTGTGTCTCCTCTGGGGAGCTGATCTCTGACTGTGACCGTCCCAGTGGATGTCAACCATCGAGAATCCAGGAAGTCTTGGTTAGCAACTGGGAGCCTGCTCCTCGTTTGGTAGAGGATACCGTCTCTGGGGCTAAGGTTGCCCCTTTATGGATCTGGCTGTTGACTCATTGCCTCCCTGCCTCCAGTGGGTGATGGACCAGTCTGCTAGCTCTCCTCTGGTATTCGCTCAGTCCCTTGTTCTGTGAGCAGGCCGGCAGTGCCTTAAGTTTGGTTCTTTTTGCGGGATAGTTCTCTCTCTCTCTTTTTCCCTCTCTCTCTCTGGGTATCCCACAGTTTGGGTTGCTATCTCACATTAGCTCCCTCAGGTTGCCCTCAGGACATTCAGGCCCGGTCCTTACCCTAAGCATTGCAGCCTATGCCTCCCTGTTCAGCCCCCACTTGTTGGTGGCAAATGTGAGCATCTGGGCTACTTCTCTGCTGGGAGTTGCTGTTAGGCACGTAATCTGTGGGTTTTGTTTATTTATTTTTCCTCCCGGTTATGTTGCACTCTGAGATTCCAAAACTCCCCACAGGTCCGCTGGTGAGAGGGTTTCCTGGTGTTTGGAATCTTCTCCTCTTTTAAGACTCCCTTCCCGGGAGAGGTCTCCATCCCTAACTCTTTTGTCTCTCGCTTTATCTTTTATATTATGTCCTACCTCCTTTCAAAGACAATGGGCTGCGTTTCTGCCAGTGTTCAGTAGTTGTTTTGTGGAATTTGCTCAGCGTTCAAATGTTCTTTTGATGAATATTTGGGGGAGAAAGTGTTTTCCCCATCCTATTCCTCTGCCATCTTAGGACAGCCCCCTATCGATTCTTTTATGGGTCATGCTTTTTGTATGATGCCTAAGAACAATCAACAGTGACATAGAGTTGTTTAGTGATTTGCTGTAGGGTTGTTTCAGCATCATTTTTTAAAGCTACTATCTTTTCTTCATTTAATTGCCTTTATACATTTGTCAAATATTCATTAAACATATGTGTTTTCTGTCATTCTGGACTGTCTCTTCTGTTTCATTAATCTGTATTTCAGCTATTTTGTCTATACCAAGCTGTCTTGAGTACTGTAGCTTGAAATCTTAAAATAGGGTAATTGAGGCCCTCTACCTTTGTACTTTTAAAAATTATTTTTGGTTGATCTACTTCCTTTTTCATTTGATGTAAATTTTATAAACGTGTTTTCAGCTACAAAGTAGTCCTATAAGAATTGCATCTATTCTATCAATTTAGAGAAAATGCATTTGTAGAGCCCTTATATGTGAGTTTTCATATGATAGGAATATAATATATCTGTCTGTTTAGTTTTTGTTTGATTTCTTTCAGCAGTCCTTTGTAGTTATCTGCATACTGTTCTAGCACATATTTTCTTAGATTTATTCCTGATATTTCACTTTTTGAGGCTATCATAAACTGTATTTATGGAAATTTTGGTTTCCAAGTGTTCATTGATAGTATATAGAAATAAAATTAATTTTTTGTACATTGACCTTGTTTTTTATGATGTAGCAGTAAATCATTACTTCTTGGAGCATCTTTAGATTCTTATTACTCTTTTTTATTCATTTTTTTCATTGGGGGATAATTGCTTTATAATATTGTGTTGCCCTCTGCCATACATCAACACGAATGAGCCACAGGTATACATATGTCCCCTCCCTCCTGAATCTCCCTCCCATCTCCTATTCCATCTCACCCTTCTAGGTTGTCACAGGGCACTGGGTTGAGCTCCCTATGTCACACAGTAAATTCCCATTTGCTATCTGTTTTATATATGGTAATGTCTATGTTTCCATGCTATTCTCTCAGTTCATCCCACCCTATGCTTCCCCCACTGTGTCCACAAGTCTGTTCTCTATGTCTGTGTCTCTGTTGCTGCACTGCAAATAGGTTCATCAGTACCATCTCTCTAGATTCCATATGCATTCATTAATATACAGTATTTGTTTTTCTGACTTACTTCACTTCACGGTGCATAATAGACTTTAGATTCATCCGCCTCATTAGGACTGACTTGAGTGTGTTCTTTTTTATAGCTGAGTAATACTCCATTGTACATATGTACCACAATTTCTGTATCCGTTCATCTGTGGATGGACATCTAGATTTCTTCCATATCCAAGTTATTGTAAAAAGGTCTACAACAAGCATTGAGGTATATGTGTCTCCTTAAATTATGGTTTTCTCAGGATATATGTCCATTAGTGGGATTGTTTTGTCATATGGTAGTTCTGTTCCTAGTTTTTTAAGGCATCCCATACCATCCTCCATAGTATCTGTGTGTCCTAAGTCTCTTCAGTCATGTCTGACTCTTTGTGACCCTATGGACTGCAACCCACCACGCTCCTGTGTCTGTGGGATTCTCCATTGAAGAATACTGGAGTGGGTTTCCATTTCTTCCTCCAGAGGATCTTCTTGACCCAGGGATTGAACCTGCGTCTGTTAGGTTTCCTGCATTGTCAGGTGAGTCCTTCACCACTAGCAGTACCTGGGAAGCCCCGTTTTCCTTAAATTGACTGTGCCAATTTACATTCCCACCAACAGTGTAAGAGGGTTCCCTTTTCTCCACATGCTCTCCAGCATTTATTGTTTGTAGATTTCTTAATGATGATCATTTGTGAGATGATACCTTGTTATAATTTTAATTTGTATTTCTCTAATCATGAGCAATTTTGAGCATCTTTTCATGTTTTTGTTGGCCATCTGTATGTTTTCTTTGGAGAAATGTCTTATTTGATTGTGCTGGTTTTTTTCTGGTATCAAACTGCATGAGATGTTTGTATATTTTGGAGATTAATCCCTTGTCAGGTGTTTAATTTTCAATTATTTTCTTCTATTCTGAGAGTTGTCTTTTAACTTTGTTTGTTTGCTTTGATTTGCAAAAGTTTTTCAGTTATAGTCCCATTTGTTTACTTTTGTTTGTATATCCATTATTCTAGGTTGGGTCAAAGAGGATATTGCTGTGATGTATGTCAAACAGTGTACTGCCTATGTTTTCCTCTAAGAGTTTTCTAGTTTCTAGAAGTGAAAGTGAAAGTATTAGTCACTCAGTTGTGTCCAACTCTTTGCAACCTCTGGGACTGTAGCCTGCCAGGCTCCTCTGTCATGTTTACCAGGCAAGATTACTGGAGTGGGTTGCCATTCCCTTCTCCAGAGGGTCTTCCCAATTCAGGGATCAAACCTGGGTTTTCTGCATTGCAGGCAGATTCTTTACCATCTGGGCCTCCAGAAAAGCCCTTACATTTAAATCTTTAATCCATTTATTTGGGGGCATGATATTAGAAAGTGTTCTGCTGCTGCTAAGTCGCTGCAGTTGTGTCCAACTCTGTGCGACCCCATAGACGGCAGCCTATCAGTCTTCTCTATCCCTGGGATTCTCCAGGCAAGAACACTGGAGTGGGTTGCCATTTCCTTCTCCAATGCATACATGCATGCTAAATTGCTTCAGTTGTGTCCGACTCTGTGCAACCCCATGAAGAGCAGCCTACCAGGCTCCTCTGTCCACAGGAATCTCCAGGCAAGAATACTGGAGTGGGTTGCCATTTCCTTCTCTAAGAAAGTGTTCTAGTTTTGTTATTTTGCGTGTAGCTGTCCATTTTCCCTAGAACCACCTATTGGAGAGGCTGACTTTTCTCCATTGTAGGTTCTTGCCTGCTTTGTCAAAGATAATGTGCCCAGATGTGTGTGGGTTTATCTCTGGGCTTTATATCTTGTTCCATTGGTTTATGTTTCTGTTTTTGTGCCAATACCATACTGGCTTGATGACTATAGCTTTGTAGTATAGTCTTAAGTTAGGAAGGTTGATTCCTCCAGTTCCATTCTTCTTTTCCATGATTACTTTGGCTATTAGGGGTATTTTGTGTTTCCACACAAATTGTAGATTCTTATTACCTTTATTACTTCTAGGAGCATTTTTAGATTCTGTGAATTTCTATACAGACAGTCATATAATCTAAATAAGGGTGGATTTAATATTTTAAGCTTAATGGAAAGATAGCTTATAAAACAATATATCTTTGTCATTGATTTCTAATTTAATACTCATACAGAAATACAAAGTAAATTATATGATTTGTCTTTTGAAATATATTGGTACTTGTTTCCTTGGCCCAGAATATGGTCTACTTGGTAAATGTTCTCTATGTACTTGTAAAGACTATTCTGATATTGCTGGGTGGAGTGTTCTAGTACTGTCAATTAGGCCAATTTGATTCATACAGTATTTCAAGTCTTCTATATCTATATTGGGCTCCAAAATTACTGCAGATGGTGACTGCAACATGAAATTGAAAGATGCTTGCTCCTTGGAAGCAAAGCTATGACTATTCTAGACAGCATATTAAAAAGCAGAGACATTACTTTGCTGACAAAGGTCTGTCTAGTCAAAGCTATTGTTTTTCCTGTTGCCATGTATGGATGTGAGAGTTTGACTATACAGAAAGCTAAGCACTGAAGAATTGATGCTTTTGAACTATGGTTTTGGAGAAAACTCTTGAGAGTCCCTTGGACTGCAAGGGGATTGAATCAGTCAGTCCTAAAGCAAATCAATCCTGAATTTTCATTAGTAGGACTGATGATGAAGCTCCAGTACTTTGGCCACCTAATGAGAACTGACTCATTAGAAAGGACCCTGATGCTGGGAAAGATTGAAGGCAAGAGGAGAAGGGAACAACAGAGGATGAGATGATTGGATAGTATCACTGACTCGATGGACATGAGTTTGAGCAAGCTCCAGAAGTTGGTGTTGGACACTGAAATCTGGCCTGCTGCAGTCCATGCGGTCATAAAGAGTTTGACACGACTGAGAGACTGAACTGATATCATTACTGATTTTCTGTCTGTGTATTCAACACGGTATTTAGAGAATTGTATTTATGTCTCCAATCATGAATAACATTTTGTATTTTTTTCTATTTTCTCTATATTTTGTTTCCTTTTTCCTTTCCCCCCCTAAATCCTTTGGAGTTAATTATTTTTCATTATTCTACTTTATCTTTTTTGTTCTATTAGCTATCATTGTTTAGTTTAATAATTTAGTGATTCCTTCAGGGTTGATAGTATACAGCTAAAACTTCTCAAATTCTGCCTTCATGTGATATTACTTTATGAATAGTATCCTTTTAGCAGTATATGTTTACTTACTCCCTACTGACCTTTGTGTCGTTGTTGGCATCTATTTACCTTTACATATGTTTATTATCCTATAAACCTTGTTATGACTTTTGCTTGAAAATAAAGTGATTTTAAAAATAAGAGAAAACCCTATTTTATATTTATGGAAATATTTACAATTTTTCAGTGTTCACCACTGTATTGAGTAAATCCATATTCTCATGAGAGTCTGTTTCTTCTATCTGAATGAATTATTTTAATCTGTTTGATAATGCAGATCTGTTGCTGATGAATTCTTTTACTTTTAAAACTTTAACTTTTTATTTTATCTTTATTTTGAAAATACGATGTCAATGGCTATGGAATTCTTGGTTGCCATTTCTTTTTCCTCTTTAAGTGTTTTAAAGCTATGTCTCCATAATTTTCTGGTTTATATTCATGCTACTTAGTGGGTATGGCCTTCCTAGTTGTGTGATGAAAACATTCTAGAAATATATAGTGAAGATTAATACTTATTCTGACTTGTCACTGACTTGTTAACTCTAAAATGGCTTAAGTGATGAATTTTACATTACCTGTATTTTAGCACAATTAAAAAAAATGGGCAAATAACTTGAAGACATGTTTTTTTTAAAGAATATTCACTAGTGGTATGTGCATCACCCAGCTTCAACAGTTATCAACATTTTACTATCCATATTATATCCAGTTCCCTGATTATTTCTATATTTTTGTTAGGCTATTTGTAAAGCAAGTTCAGCCACCATGCCATTTCAGCTGTAAAAATTTCAGTCAGTGTGTTTACCTGTGTAAATTTACAGTGTGATAAATTGTGTCTATGCTGTTGTGTGCAGAAGTTTAAGCTATTGTTTTGAACCACTGACTAGTATTTTAGAGTGAGTAAACACCTTTATTTATTTGTCCCCAGAGATGAACACCTAGTCTCAAACTATCCACTTCCACACAATTGCTATGAAGACCAGCTGTGTTCATTTGCTCTTGGATTTTACCCGAGGATTTTTCTGGGATACATACTCAAAAGTGAGTATATAAACTTTACTAGAAGAGATAATAAAATTTATATTTTTATAAAACTGTTCTCTGCAGAGTGGATGGCATTAAATACTAGAAGCTGTATTGCAGAAAACCACTCACCTCTTGACTTCAGAGGCTCCTGTTTTATTCTTCTTTTGTGACCCACATCATTTGTCACACTTATTTGGACATATGTTGTAACCTTTGAACTTTTGCTGAGGGAAGGAATTAGATATGATTCACCAGATTTCAGAGAAGCTACCAGAGTGATTGTTTAATACATTTGAACACTCCTCAGTTACTAATCTATGACCTAGGTACACAGAACTGGCTGATGATCCATGTTCATGTGTACTCAATCACACTCAACTCTTGTGACCCCATGGACTATAACCCTCTAGGCTACTTTGTCCATGGAATTTTCCAGGCAAGACTACTGGAGTGGGTTGCTATTTCCTCCTTCAGGGGATCTTCCAGACCCAGGGATCAAACCTTCGTCTCTTATGTCCCGTGTAATGGTAGGTGGATTCTTTACCTCTGCACCACCTGGGAACTCCAGTTAAATCTGTTTCGTTATGAATCCTACCACTGACCTTTTGGAAACACAGTCTGTAAGGTCTGTCAGCCTTCCTGTCTCCATCAAGAATTGTACCAAGTCTCAAACTCTGTAATTTTTAAGTCATCATCAGGCTTTGGCTCAAGTTTCTTATCTTGTACTCAGGTTTCTCTGAATCCAAAACCAATGTGATGATGGTCTCCTTAGAACCTACATTCTGTCTTTGTGCTGATGATACGTGGTCAAATGTACTAATTGAAAAAAAAATGCTTTTAGCACTTATACAGAGTTGATATTCTTTCATGTTAAAGAATATGGAGAAAACTAAATGATGTTATAAATAAATAGGTTACTCTCAGGTTAGAGAAAGTCTCAGAAACCAGGACATTGGTATCTTAGATTTGTCTTGATGAAGATTTGTATCAACTTAGGAGAGCCTAAAGGAAAGTAAGAGAAGCAGTTGGCAGAAGGATATGTAGCTCTCAGTAGAAAGGAGGGTGCTCTGAGAACATTCTGAGGAGTAAATAGGAAGAAGGCCTGAAAATAGGTCCAGGAAACAGTAACAGGAGCAGAAGTCTGGAGGACAGGATCCCTAACACTGACTTGTGATCCTGAGATATGCCCTCAAGACTTAGTTCCTGTGTTGGGCTAGAAACTCTGTGACATCAGGGATCATATGTTATTTTCCCCAATAGCATGTAATCCCAGGTCTCTAACAACTCACTAAAAGCAAGGTCTCAATAAATTGTTTATGAATTGATGTATTAATACTTTGTGCTGTATATTACTTTTCTACTGATGCTTTAATAGTTACCATAAGTTTAGAAGCTTAAAAAAACATGAATTTGTTAGCTTACAGTGTTTTGGAATAGAAGTCCAACAGAGTCTCACTGGGATAAAGGCAAGGTGCCAACAGAGCTGTATTCCTTTCTGAAGACTATAGTGATAAGCCATTTTCTTGCCCTTTCATAGTTTCTAAAGGACATAGTCATTCTTTTCATTTTCAAAGCTAGGAAACATAACCTGTCTCATTGCATCACTGCCATTGTCACATCTCCCTGACTCCTTTCTTCTGGAGCCCTCTGCCACTTTTTTGGACCCATTGTGATAATTCAAGAAATCCCCTTATTTTAAAGTCAGCTGATTAGCAGCCCTAATGTCATTTGTAGTCTTAATTCCCCATTACCATGTAACCTCACATATTCACAGATTCCAAGAATTAGGCTATGAACATATTTGGAGGCCCTCAGGAAGTAAATGCTCAATGGAAAGTCTAGAAGTCACTTGCTAGGCCAAATGGTTGTAAGGACCACAGGCTAGATTAACCTATTGGTCAGTTTAGGATTATAAATGCCACTAACCTCATTATGTTTTTCCTCCAGTGACTACAACCTGAATGAGAGACCCTCTACCTAGGGAGCTAAATGGAGAGAACTTGCTCTTGGAGGATTTGTCTCTTCCCAGAAGCTGGATGTTTGTTACCACTGTTCAGAAAAATTAATTTCACCAGTGTCCCTCCTGTAACATCATCTCCCTTTCTCCAGAATCCCTCAGGAGAGGAAAGGAGATAGGAAGCTTAACAGCACCGGTGGTAAACTAAGTTTATAAAAGTGTCTGTTGAGTGCCAAAATATATTGGCAAATATATTTCATGTAAGACACATCTCTAGTTAAACTAAGCCCTGAGAGCATTTATCAATCCTAAGTTGTAGTTTCTTGTAGTTTCTTGCACCCAGGACAACTTCCAGCAGATAAATATTTGCCCTTATTCCTACACTGGTGAAAACCAAGTCTGAGTGCTATACCTTAGTGAAATTAAAATGAACCCTCAGATTTGAAATGGCACCAAGATAACCAGTACAGCAGGATTTTCTATTGAATCCTTTATAGCCTCAGGAAGTGAGTTCAGACTGGAAAACAGAAAACTAATATGATTTATGAGGTTATGGGGGAAAGCAGGTAGGATGGAAAAGTTGTCTGATAGTAACCAATAAGTGAGTGCTCTTCAAAATATATAAGGGGAACTTGTTGGAGAAAAGAGAGATGATTTATACCTCCACTCAGGCTGAAATACAGCTGTGTTAAGTTGAAGAGATGGCAGGTAAGGCATCCAAACTAGCAGTTGATGGTGACAAACAGGAGACAGAATGAATTAAGGATATAGGAGGTGGCCATGAGGGATGGCTTAGAGGAAATACCATCTCTCTGCCATATGTACCACAAGAAATGAACATGGAAAGATGAGAAGTAGAAGGTCATTTGGGAAGGCTCTTTAGAGGTGTTAAGGAAATATCCCCAATCTCAAACCACAGAACATTCCTCCCTGGCATTCCCACCCTCCAGGGAGGTTTCAGAATAGTGATTTGTGAGTTATAAGCCTTTTCTAGCTACCATTGACTGAAGGCAGTGCCTTGATGACCAAACAACGCTGAAAGGGTGTGGTCCTCAGTGTCCTGGGGAGGGATTTCTACAAAAAGGGTAGGACCCTTAAGGTAGAAGCCAGGAAGTTTGAACAAGGCTAAGATGACCAAGAAATAAAGGAGCTGGGTGTACTTAGGAGACAATGAACCGTAAGCACCAAAGGGAAGATCTTTTTTGAACTCAAGTCCAGAGGTAATAGCAAGGTCAGATGATCCTACCCAGGCTTCTCTTCTTTACTGACAATCTCCCCTCAAAGAGGCTTACCTGTCCTTGCTGGCATGAGCCTTATGTTCAATCTGCACCCATTCTCATTAAGACCCCCTTCCCATTTCTCCTTCATTCTGCTTTTGCTGCCCAGTACTGTTCTGAGCTCAACCTTTTCTTCTTTCTATTTCAGAAGACATGGAGGAGAACAAGCAGACTTCTTTACCTGAGTTCTTGTAATACATCTACTCACAGAATTGCAGTTACTTTAAGAAAGCCGAATGGAGAAAAAAGGGCAGCACATTTTGGTCATTACAGAGTGAGTAGTAGCCCACATCAAATGCATCTTGACCGGCTTCAAGGACAGTCATAGAACTGCACCATTCCAAGATAACGGCAGAATGGACCACAGCTGGTGACAATTAAAGTCAGTAAGGTGAGAGAACCCTTCCTCCCAGTAGATATGTCTGTATCTCTAAGTTGTCTGATGACAGAAGGAACAGTGTGAACGGAAGAGTCAGGTACGTGGAAAGGAAGAGATATAAGGCCTTGCAGGATTAGGGGCTAGATTGGCATGTCCATAGAAAGTACATTTGGGATAAATAATAGATAAGTCTAGAGCAGTAGAGACAAATTTCCCTCCATAAAACTTTAACCCACATGCCAGGAGTCAAAAGGCACACTTGTATGGAGTGGGAGGAAGAAAAGGGAACTTGATATCAAGGTTTAGATTTCCAGACCCAGATGGGAAGATGGTGTTTTTAGTGTAGAGTGGCAGTGATGCCTCAAAATAAGGGAAATAAATGAATCATTTCTCCCTCATAGTGGTGTTAGTTGTGCTATACTTTGCTTCAAGCATCTATAATCCCTATGAAAAATGGAAACACCCAACTAAAAGTCCCAAACAGTACCTTCATGGAATAAAATAATGGTGTTTGGAGATAACATATTCAACACTGATGAGGCCAGTTTCTTGCTGAGAAATTTATAGTGGAGCTACTGTCTACCAGGGGGATTGTTGGTTGTTCAGTCGTGTCCGACTCTTTGAGACCCCATGGACTGTCACCAGGCTTCTCTGTCCACAAAATTCTCCAGGCAAGAGCATTGGAGTGAGTTGTCATTCCTTTGTCTAGGGGATCTTCCTGGCCCAGGTATCCAACCTGGATTTCCTGCATTGCAGGCAGATTCTTTACCATCTGAAGGCAGTGGGAAATTTTATCTATTGTTATCCCACTATGAGAAGTTATGAAATTACTTCACATGTACTTTGATCCATCTCTCCATCTCCCTCCTTCACTATCCAATTTTAGTGAATTATGCCACTATTTTTAGAATGATTGGTGCTCACTATTATAAATTTATATTTATTTATTATCACTCAGTTACTTGACTTGGCAACCTTAAAGTTATCTTTAGATCCATGGCTAAGAAATTTAGAAAATTTACTTATACTGCCTGTTAGCTTTTCATCATTATTGTGTGATTTTTGTTGTATTACTTCTCTGTAGTTGCATTTAAAAGCATTTAGATTCTTTGTAACAATAATTTTCATACTCCTACTGTCTTTAAAGTATTCATTAACAGATTTTATGCAGCAGTTTCTCCATTGTGCAATAAGGACTCATTAGAACTATATGTGCTGAGTTCTTTTTTTTTTTTTTTAATTTATTTTTTTATTTTTCAGTGGGTTTTGTCATACATTGATATGAATCAGCCATAGAGCTACACGAATTCCCCATCCCGGTCTCCCATCCCACCTCCCTCTCCACCCGATTCCTCTGGATCCCCCCAGCCCAACAGGCCCGAGCACTTGACTCATGCCTCCCACCTGGGCTGGTGGTCTGTTTCACCACAGATAATATACATACTGTTCTTTCGAAACATCCCACCCTCCCCTTCTCCCACAGAGTTCAAAAGTCTGTTCCGTACTTCTGCGTCTCTTCTTCTGCCCTGCATATAGGGCCATCGTTACCATCTTTCTAAATTCCGCATATATGCGTTAGTATACTGTAATGTTCTTTATCTTTCTGGCTCACCTCACTCTGTATAATGGGCTCCAGTTTCATCCATCTCATTAGAACTGATTCAAATGAGTTCTTGTATATTTGAAATTTTTGTCTCTTCTTTTATACTTAAATGGCACTGTGGCTCAGTATAAAATGTTTAGGTCATTTATGCTTTTAAGCATTGATCCACTATATTCTGACAGTGTCTGTTGTGATGAAGACTTCTGAGACTGGACTGATATTACCCCTTTATAAGCCTAAAGATGAGTTTTGCTACATTGTACAGTGTTTGGGCTTCTCTGGTGGCTCAGTGGTAAAGAATCTGCCTTCAATGCAGGAGATGCAGGTTTGATTCCTGGGTCAGGAAGATTCCCTGTAGGAGGAAATGACGATTCACTCTAGTATTCTTGCCTGAGAAATCTCATGGACAGAGGAGCCTGGTGGGCTACAGTGCATGGGGTCGCAGAGAGTCAGACACGACTTAGCGACTAAAGAGCAGTGTTCTTTATCTCTGAAATCTAATTTAGTTAAACTATCAGTGTTGCTTTTTGTACCAATTTACACTGTGACCAAGTGAAAGAAAACTTTGTCTTAAGGCTAAATCTTATATTCTGTATGGTTTCCTGAATTAAATCTTTGCATTTTTCTCTTCTTTTACTTTGATTCTCTTCTTCAGGAGCACTCACTTTTTTCATATTGGATACCATTTATCATTTTTCATTTGACTTTGCTTACTTTAATCAATCTCTCCTCTATATCCTCAGATGTCTTTTTAGTTGCATGTTTCCTTCTTTTTTTCTGCTTCAATGTGATATTCTGTCAAGTTTTAACTCTTCTGTATCATTTTTAACTTTAGTTTTCCCAAGTCATTTTCATATCTTCCTATCACCTTATTATTTATCTGCTGTATCTCTGCTTAGGACTTTTGTTTTAAAGTTAATTTTGACTTCCAGTTTCAGCTCTAATATTTACAGTTTAAAAACCAACATTCCAAAATTAACTATAAGAAAAAGTTATACAAACTGAAAATCTATGTCTTTCTCGGACTAATTGTTGAACTGAGGTTGCAGAGCAAACACCCCCAAATCTAGAGAGACAAATGTGTCAGGAGAGTCACATTCAAGGCTGTTTTATTTGGAGCATAAGTCCCTGAACCATAAATTAGTTGGATTATTTGGCAGCTTGGATGGAAAGGGAGTTTGGGGAAGAATGGATACATGTATATCCATGACTGAGTCCATTTGCTATCTACTTGAAACTATCACAATGTTTTAATCAGCCATATTCCAGTATAAAATGAAAAGTAAAAGAAAAAAACAGACTGAATTATATGGCAAACATAAGAAATTTAGTAGGACTAGTAAAGTGATCATTTTGATGACTTTTGCTAGAAATTGTGTGTTAACTTTCAAGAGAATAACAAATCCCTAAGGGCTTCAGTCTTAGGAGAATCCTTCATATTTTCATGGTCTTTACCTTAAGAAATTCCACTGGGTTCTCATCATGGAATATCTAGGAAAGATCCCTTTGTGGCTCTGGAAAAGTGAGGGAAGAATGATAATTGTGAAACATACCAAGATACTTCTCCATAACAAAATCCTACTATACAGGATTGAAAACTATATTAGGGCTTTTTCCCAGTCAGAGGAAGGGAATTCTTTTGATTTCAGCTCCATCTTCGTGTCTTACCTAAGGTGTTAAAACATAGTCTACAGGGTTCAAGGATTGGAAATGCTGGTTCTAGGCCATCCGTAAAGTGCTAAGGCAAAAAGTAATACAAATAGAGAAATATTTTTGAATGTCATAGTTCTGAGATACAGGGCCACTAATAGATGATTATTTAAACATAAGATTACAGAAATCTCCCCAACTCCATACTTCATAGTCATACCAACAGAGCATCAGTATCATAAAGGGGGGTTTTACCTGAAAGTGCTACAAGAAACAGATTCTTTCTGACTGGAAATCTTAAGGAAGCACAAAGTCAAGGTAGGAAACAGAAGGTTAAAGAAACGTGAAGCCTCTGGGACCTGTAGAAAGATCAAACATTAAACATTCCTGGGTATATATTGAAAGAAAACAAAAACACTAATTTATTTCTCTCTGAGTATATAGCCAGAAGTGGGATTGCAAGATCACATGATAGCTCTATTTTTACTTTTTTATTTTTGATTTTTCAGTGGGTTTTGTCATACATTGATATGAATCAAGGTACCTCCATATTGTTTTCCACAGTGGCTGCACCAATTTACATTGCCACCAACAGTGTAGGAGGGTTCCGTTTTCTCCACACCATCTGCAGCATTTATGATTTGTGGACTTTTCAATGATGGCCATTCTGACCAGTGTGAGGTGGTACTTCATTGTAGTTTTGGTTTTCATTTCTCTAATAGCCAATCATTTATTTATATACTGGCAATTAAGATTTGGAATTAGAATTTTAATAAAATAGTAACATTTACAATGGAATAAAAATAATGAAATACTTGGGTATAAAAAACAAAGCACAAAGAATCTATTTATAGAAAACTATAAAACACTGGTGAAAGAAATCAAAGCAAGTTTAAATAAGTCCCTGTTCATGAATTGGAAAACTCGCTATTGTTAATGTCAATTCTTCCCAACTGTGTAGATTTAATATAATCCCAAAGAAAATCCCTGCAAGCTAGTTCTTAGGTATTGAAAAACTGACACTCAAAGTTATATAGAGAGAAAAAGAATAACCTGCAAAATACTGAAGAGGATCAAAGTTGGAATGTTAACACAACCTGATTTGAAAACTTTTTAAAAAATAAAGTAACCAAGACAGTGTTGTATTGGTGGAAAAAAAAAACCACTTAGATCAATATAATAGAAATGAGAGTCCAGCAATAGACTTGAACAAATACAGCCAACCGGTATTTGACAAAGACACAAAGGTTATTTAATGGAGAAAGAGTAGATTTTTCTAAAATACTGCTGGAACAATTTGACAACAATAAAGCAAATGCATGAGACAAGTGCTCGGGCCTGGTGCACTGGGAGGAGCCAGAGGAGTCGGGTGGAGAGGGAGGTGGGAGGGGGGATCGGGATGGGGAATACGTGTCACTCTATGGCTGATTCGTGTCAATGTATGACAAAAAGCACTGCAATGTTGTGAAGTAATTGGCCTCCAACTAATAAAAAAAAAATAAAAAAAAAAAGAACCTAAACACAGACCTTACACTTTTCACAAACATTAACTTCAAATGTATCATATACTTAAATATAAGATGTAAAATTATAAGGTTTCTAGAAGATAACGTGAGAAAACCTATGTGATCTTGAGTTTGGTGATAAGATTTTAATAACAATACTAACTGTATCATCCACAAAAGAAAAAAACTGAATCTATTGGACTTCACTAAAATAAAAAAAGAAATCTGCTCTGCAAAATAAAATAAGAGTTGGAAAAGACAAGCCATAAACCAGGAGGAAACATTTGTGAATCACATATCATCTAGTAAAGAGTTAGTCATTCAGTCCTGTCTGATTCTCTGTGACCCCATGGACTGTAACCCACCAGGCTCTTCTGTCCATGGGATTCTCCAGGCAAAAATACTGGAGTGGATTGCTATTTCCTTCTCAGGGGATCTTCCCGACCCAGGGATTGAACCTGGGTCTCCCACATTGCAGGCAGTCTCTTTACCAACTGAGTCACCAGGGAAAACCCTACATCAAAAATATACAAAGAACTCTTTTGGTTTATGTGTGTTTAATTTTACCTTATATTGGAATACGGTTGACTAATAATATTGTATTAGTTTCAGGTGTTCAGCAAAGTGATTCAAATATACATATACTTGTATCTATTCTTTTTCAAATTCTTTTCCCATTTAGACTGTTACAGAATAATGAGCAGAGTTCCCTATGCTATATATTAGGTCCTTGTTGCTTATCTATTTTAAATATAGCATTGTGTTTATTTTTAAATTGAGGTATTATTGACACATAGCATATATTAGTTTCGGATGTAAAACATGACAATTTGACATTTATATACATTGCAAAATAATGAAACAATACGGAAACAACCACTTGTTTTTAAAAATAGGGCAAAGACCTTAACAGACTCCTCATCAAAGTAGATATACAGATGGCAAATAACCATATGAAAAGATGTTCAACATTGCCTATCATTAGGGAAATGCAAATTAAAATAGCAATATGCTCCAGCTGTACCCCTATGAGAATGGCTAACATACAAATAACCTGACTATCCAAATGCCTTGTGAGGATGTGAAGCAAAAGGAACTCTCATTCATTGCTGACAGGAATGGAAAATGGTCAAATGATGTTGGAAAACAGTTTGACAGTTTCTCACAAAGGTAAACATAGGCTTACCATGTGATTTATCAGTCACATTCCTAGGTATTTACTCAACTGATATGAAAACTTAGGGCCATTTGAAACTTGCATATGAATGTTTGTAGCAAAACTCACAAACATGAAACACTGGAAGCAGCCAAGATGTCCTTCAGTAGGTAAATGCATAAATAAACTGTGGTGTAGCCATACAATGGAATACTATCAGCAGTAAAAAAGGAATGAGCTTTCAAGCCATGCAAAGACATGGATAAATCTTAAGTGAATATTGCTAAATGAAAGAAATCAGCCTGAAAAGGCTGTATATGACATGATTCCATTTATATGATATTTTGAAAAAGGCAGATTTTAGAGGTAATAAATAGATTAGTAGTTACCCTGAGTTCAAGGTAGAAGAAATTTGAATAGTTGAAGCATACAGAAACTTTTAGGGCAATTAAACTATTCTGTATTATATTGTGTGGGTGGCTACAAGACAATATGCATTTTTCAAAACTTAGAACTTTATAGCACAAAAATTGAACCTTAATGTGTGGAAGTTAAAAAATTCATTTAGCAAGTCAATTGATTCCATATTGGAATGGAGACCATGACAAAATAA
Organism: Muntiacus reevesi; assembly: GCF_963930625.1. NCBI lineage: Eukaryota > Metazoa > Chordata > Mammalia > Artiodactyla > Cervidae > Muntiacus > Muntiacus reevesi. Next base: position 128,790,103 of record NC_089271.1, on the reverse strand, counting down.
TCTAAATGTATTGCAGATACACAGGCTTATCACAGAGACTTTGTGGTTTCACTTCCAGACCACCATAATGAAATGAATATTGCAATAAAGCAGGTAACATGTTTTTGGTTTCCAAGTGCATAGAAAAGTTACACTGACACTATATTTTAGTCTATTGAGTGTTCAATCACATTGTGTCTAAAAATGTACATACCTATTTATTTATTTTCATTTATTTTTATTAGTTGGAGGCTAATTACTTTACAATATTGTAGTGGTTTTTGCCATACATTGACATGAATCAGCCATGGAGTTACATGTGTTCCCCATCCCGATCCTGCCTCCCTCACCATCCCATCCCTCTGAGTCTTCCCAGTGCACCAGCCCCGAGCACTTGTCTCATGCATCCAGCCTGGGCTGGTGATCAGTTTCACCCTTGATAGTATACTTGTTTCAGTGCTATTCTCTCATAACATCCCACACTCGCCTTCTCCAACATAGTCCAAAAGTCTGTTATGTACATCTGTGTCTCTTTTTCTGTTTTGCATATAGGGTTATCATTACCATCTTTTTAAATTCCATATATATGCGTTAGTATACTGTATTGGTGTTTATCTTTCTGGCTTGCTTCACTCTGTATAATGGGCTCCAGTTTCATTCATCTCATTAGAACTGATTCAAATGAATTCTTTTTAATGGTTGAGTAATATTCCATTGTGTATATGTGCCACAGTTTCTTATTCATTCGTCTGCTGATGGGCATCTAGGTTGCTTCCATGTCCTGGCTATTATAAACACTGATGCAATGAACACTGGGGTACACATGTCTCTTTCTGATCTGCTTTCCTCGGTGTGTATGCCCAGGAGTGGGATTGCTGGGTCATATGGCAGTTCTATTTCCAGTTTTTTAAGGAATCTCCACACTGTTCTCCATAGTGGCTGTACTAGTTTGCATTCCCACCAACAGTGTAAGAGGGTTCCCTTTTCTCCACACCCTCTCCAGCATTTATTGCTTGTAGACTTTTGGATAGCAGCCATCCTGTCTGGCATGTAATGGTACCTCATTGTGGTTTTGATTTGCATTTCTCTGATAATGAGTGATGTTGAGCATCTTTTCTTGTGTTTGTTAGCCATCTGTATGTCTTCTTTGGAGAAATGTCTGTTTAGTTCTTTGGCCCATTTTTTGATTGGGTCATTTATTTTTCTGGGATTGAGCTTCAGGAGTTGCTTGTATATTTTTGAGATTAATCCTTTGTTGCTTCGTTTGCTATTATTTTCTCCCAATCTGAGTGCTGTCTTTTCACCTTGCTTATAGTTTCCTTTGTTGTGCAAAAGCTTTTAAGTTTCAGTAGGCCCAATTTGTTTATTTTTGCTTTTATTTACAATGTTCTGGGAGGTGGGTCATAGAGGATCCTGCTGTGATTTATGTCAGAGAGTGTTTTGCCTATGTTCTCCTCTAGGAGTTTTATAGTTTCTGGTCTTACATTTAGATCTTTAATCCATTTTGAGTTTATTTTTGCGTATGGTGTTAGAAGGTGTTCTAGTTTCATTCTTTTACAGGTGGTTGACCAGTTTTCCCAGCACCACTTGTTAAAGAGGTTGTCTTTTTTCCATTGTATATCCTTGCCTCCTTTGTCAAAGATAAGGTGTCCATAGGTTTGTGGATTTATCTCTGGGCTTTCTATTCTGTTCCATTGATCTATATTTCTGTCTTTGTGCCAGTACCATACTGTCTTGATGACTGTAGCTTTGTAGTAAAGCCTGAAGTCAGGCAGGTTGATTCCTCCAGTTCCATTCTTCTTTCTCAAGATGACTTTGGCTATTCGAGGTTTTTTGTATTTCCATACAAACTATGAAATTATTTGTTCTAGTTCTGTGAAGAATACTGTTGGTAGCTTGATAGGGATTGCATTGAATCTGTAGATTGCTTTGGGTAGTATAGTCATTTTGACAATACTGATTCTTCCAATCCATGAACATGGTATTTTTCTCCATCTATTTGTGTCCTCTTTGATAAAAATGTACATACCTGTTTAAAAATGCCTTATTGTTAAAAAATGAAGCTGAGCCTTCAGCAAGTGGTAATCTCATTGCTGGTGGAGAGTCTTGCCTCGATGCTGATGCCTGCTTGCTAATCAGGATAGTGGTTGCTGAAGCCTAGAGTATCTGTAGTAATATGTTAATATAAGGCAATAATGAGGTTTGCTGTGCCAGTTGACTCTTGCTTTTATGAATGATTTCTCTATAGTGTACAATGCTTTCTGATAGTATTTTACTCAGAGTAGAACTTCTTTCAAAATTGGAGTCATTCCTCTTAAACCATAGTGCTCTTTTATCAACTAAGATTCTGTAATATTCTAAATCCTTTGTTGCCATTTCAACAGTCTATTTCCACTACATCTGCCGTGACTTTCTCCATTAAAGTCTTGAACCCCTCAAAGTCATCCATGAGGGTTGGAATCAACTTCTTCCCAACTTCTGGGAATGTGTCTATTTTGACCCCTTCCCTTGAATTATGCATGTTCTTAAGGTCTTCTAGAATGGTAACTCCTTTCCAGAAGGTTTTCACTTGAATTTGCCCAGATCCATCAGAGGAATCATTATCTATGGCAGCTATGTTGTTGTTCAGTCACTCAGTCATGTCCAACTCTTTGCGACCCAATGGGCTGTAGCATGCCAGGCTTCCCTGTCCTTCACTGTCTCACTGTTTGCTCAAACTCATATCCACTGAGTTGATGATGGCATCCAACAGTCTCATCCTTTGTTGCCCCCTTCTCCTCACAGTCTTATGAAATATATTTCTTAAATTGTAAGTCTTAAAATTAAAAATGATGCCTTGGTCCGTGGGCTACTGAACAGATATTGTGTTAGCAGGCATGAAGACAACTTTAATCTTATTGCCCATCTCCATCAGAGCTCTTCGGTGACTAGGGTCATTGTCCATGAGCAGAAATATTTTGAAAGGATTCTCTTTTTTCCTGAACTGTAGGTCTCAATGGTGGACTTAAAACAGTCAACAATATTGTAAACAGATGTGCTATCATACAGGGTTTGTTGTTCTATTTATAGAGCACAGGCACAACCAAATTAGCATAATTCTGAAGGGCCCTAGGATTTTCAGAATGGTTAACGGGTATCAGTTTCAACTTCAAGTCACCAGTTGGATCACCCCTAGCAAGAGTATCATCATGTCCTTTAAGCTTTGTAACCAGGCATTGACTCCTTGCTATGAAAGTTCAAGATGACGTCTTCTTTCAAAATAAGGCTGTTTGTCTACATTGATAATGTTTGTTTAGTGTACCCACCTTCATTAATTGTCCTAGCTATATATAACTTTCTGTAGCTTTTACATTAGCACTTGCTATTTCACATTGTACTTTTTATGTTATGGAGACAGCATCTTTTCTTATACTTCATGAACCAGTCTCTGCTATCTTCAAACTTTTCTTCTGCACCTTCCTCACCTCCCATTCACTGCTGGTGGGAATACAAAATAATTCAGCCATTTTATAAGAGAGTTTGACAGTTTCTTACAAATCTAAAAATAGTCTTTATACAATTCAGTAATTGCTTTCCTAGGTTTTTACCCTATTGAGTTGAAAACTCACGTTTATACAAAAACCTGTGCGTGTATGTTTGTAGCAGCTTTTTTCAATATTGGCAAAATTCAAGCAACTGAGATGTCCTTCAGCAGGTGAATGGGTGAGCAAACAGTCATATATATCTATATAGAATATTATTCAGTGGGGAAAAAAAGAAATGAGCTGTTGAGCCACAGGAAGACAGAGGTATATCTTAAATACATATTGTGAAAAAAGTGATTCTGAAAAGGTGACATATTTTATGATCCCAGCTATATGACTTTCTGGAAAAGACAAAACTAGAGAGACTGCAAGAAGGTGGGTGGTTTCCAGAGATCAAGGGAACAGGAAAGTTTTGACTAGATGAAGCACACAGAAGAGTTTTTACAGAGGCGAAACTTTTCTGTGTGATCTTGTAATGGTGGACTCTATGCATTTGTCAAAACCCGCAAAATTGTACAACACAGAATCAAACTTAGTATAAATTTAAACTACATCTTTAGTTGATAATAATCTAATGGTATTGGTTCATTAATTATAACAAGTGTATCACACTAATACAAGATGTTAATAATGGGGCATATTGTGAGGGGTGGTGTATGGGAACTCTGCACTATATGCTCATTTAATTTGTAAAAAATAAATTGCAAAATCCTAAACTTCCCTGGTGGCTCAGATGGTAAAACATCTGCCTACAATGCAGGAGAACCAGGTTCAATCCCTGGGTCAGGAAGATCTCCTGGAGAAGGAAATGGCAACCCAGTCCAGTATTCTTGCCTGGAAAATCCCATGGATGGAGGAGCCTGGTAGGCTACAGTCCATGGGGTCACAAAGAGTTGGGCATGACTGAGTGACTTCACTTTCACTTTTCACTTTCAAAGAGGTATTTAAAGGGAAAATACTTACAGTTTTTCTCTATGTGACAGAGAAATAGAAACTTTCTCACTCACATGACTCTGTTAGTCACAGAAGCAAGACAAAACTTTAAGTGTCAGTGTTGAAATGGGAAGAAAAAGTTATTTTGTGGGACTTCCCTGTTGGTCCAGTGGTTAAGACTCAGAACCTCTATTGCAGGGGTTGTGGGTTCAATCCCTGGTGGGGAAACTAAGATCCCGCATGCTTTATGGTATAGTAGAAAAATTTTTTAATGTAAAAAATTGTTTTAGTGAATCAGTAACTTAGAGGAAATGTTCAAGGTTTCATATATCTTGGAGACTAGATCTAGATGAAATATCTTTTTTTTTTTTTTTTTGACTATTTCAGTGTTCTTTTTTTTAAAACTTTTTTTTTTATTTCAGTGTTCTAAATGTTTTTTTCTGAGTGTGAGTTGTCATAGTACATGGTCATATAGTGACATGACACATGGTCAGTTTTACTTACAGTTATTTCTATAATTTTTGTTTTTCTTTATGGGCCTAATTTTCCACTGTAAAATGAGGAAGTAGGGCTATACAATCTTTAGGAGCTTTTCTGACTCTGATATTCTAGTGATCTAAAATTGATAGTTATGTCAATAACTCAGTACTTTATTGTCTATAAAGGAAAGTAACTCTTTCTTATATCCTACAGAAGCACATAGGAAACTTAAAAGGGACAATTACATAGTTGTGATTAAGGTTATTTAGTGATTCCATTTTAGCATGTATACACTGAATTAAGTAGTTTACATAAAAACTCTAGTGGGAACCTAACTAACTAGGGCACCAAATCTCCTTTTAGTTTGACATTACCTTTAGTTTTAGAAGAAATAAAATAACAGGGAAAACAGGAGAGCCACACTCAAAATAAACAAATATGTTGTATGTTGTAGCCAGGTACTTATTCACTTCAATACATCATGTTACCTGCATTTCTATCTATAATCTGAGTAATGTGAAAAAATGACTTTCAGGTGATCATGAAATTCAGAAAAATTTTTGAAATTTAAAGCATTTAATCGTGCTTGCTTGATTATACTTGATAAGATAGAAGGGCATATTAAACAGATTTTAGTATTAAATTTAAAAAAATGAGTTTTATATTTAAAACAATATAGTCCCTACAATCTAAAGTTAAAGGTACGGGTTTTATATTTAAAATGATATTCCCTACAGTCTAAAGTTGCCTGGATAGTTTTTATCATAAAATTTATCCCACTGTTTGGATGGCTTCAGTGACCCCTATGGAGCTCTTCTTGACATGAATTTGAGTCCTTTAATTCCAATTTGAAATCAACACACATTAGAAATTCTCAGATATGTAATTTCTGTGTCTTGTGCTGGTATGTGCCCAAGTGCGAAGAGTTGCATATTTGAGCTTACTTACTTATTTTAATGATGTATTTTGTCTCTGTTAGCGTTATTTCTTTGAGCTGTTATACATGTACATTTCAAGGAATCTTTAGCTGCCTATGCTCAATCTTTTACAGATAAATTCACAAATGGGTATCTTAGAAAAGTCAAAAATGCTTTATAATGCTATCTTGTAATTTCATGTTCTGAAATTGAGTTTTACAAGTAGTTGTGATTCCTGTATTCATGAAACTAAGAAATTGAATTGGAAACTAGATTCACCAGCTAATGAATTGTAGGCACCTTTAGCATACTACTGCTGACCTTGACTATGATCATGTGGAAACCTTTTTTGATAGAGTAAGGAACTCTGTAATTCACTTACCTTGTGATTTAATTCTGCTCTGATAAGCAGAAATTGCTAAACACTATCAGATTCTGCTGATGTTATTGTGTTGGGGACTCTTTGTCTCCTGGGACAGACCTAAAACCAGTTTGAGCTAGTTACTTACCTCAGTTGGTGGGAACATGGAACATGGTATTAATTGTTCATGAAGTTAATATTGTAGCTTTTTTGCAACAAACATATATTGGTTGTCATGTAAGGGAAAGCATCTCTGTTTCAAAGACAGCTGAATATTTATTGGAGTTCCTGCACCAGCCATCATTTAGATTTTGAGACTAAGTGAACAGAATATGAATGATATCCTAAATCTTATCTTTGCCATTTCAATATTCAAAGCCCATTTTTACCTTTGGTGAGTTAGTGGAAGTATCAACAGGTATGAACCTTTTTGGATTGTCAAAAAAAAAAAACAGCAATTGGGGTCACATCCCTTTGTTAGTCACCAAGAGTCACCAGGAATTATAAACTGGAATTCCTACTTGCAGGACCTGGACTAGAATGAGGTAAGTGAGGTGCCTCTGGCACAGAGTTTAAGAGGATACTCTTTCTCAACGCGGGGCCTTCTTCAGTGTGTGTTTCTGTCAGTTTTGTACCATAGGCCCCTCACCCAGTTCAGTTCAGTTGCTTAGTCGTGTCCGACTCTGTGACCCCATGGACTGCAGCATGCCAGGCCTCCCTGTCCATCACCAACTTCTGGAGTTTACTCAAACTCAAGTCCATTGAGTCGGTGATGCCATCCAACCATCTCATCCTCTGTCGTCCCCTTCTACTCCCACCTTCAGTCTTTCCCAGAATCAGGGTCTTTTGAAATAAGTCAGTTCTTCGAATCAGGTGGCCAAAGTATTGGAGTTTCAGCTTCAATATCAGTCCTTTCAATGAATATTCAGGACTGATTTCCTTTAGGAGGGGCTGGTTGGATCTCCTTGTAGCCCAAGGGACTCTCAAGAGTCTTCTCCAACACCACAGATCAAAATCATCAATTCTTCAGCACTCAGCTTGCTTTATAGTCCAACTCTCACATCCATACATGACTACTGGAAAAACCATAGCTTTGACTAGATGGACCTTTGTTGGCAAAGTAATATCTCTGCTTTTCAATATGCCGTCTAGTTTGGTCATAACTTTTCTTCCAAGGAGCAAGTGTCTTTTAATTTCATGGCTGCAATCACCATCTGCAGAGATTTTGGAGCCCCCCAAAATAAAGTCTCTCACTGTTTCCATTGTTTCCCCATCTATTTGCCATGAAGTGATGGGTCCAGATGCCATGACCTTAGTTTTCTGAATGCTGAGTTTTAAGCCAACTTTTTCACTCTCCTCTTTCACTTTCATCAAGAGGTTCTTTAGTTCTTCTTCACTTTCTGCCATAAGGGTGGTGTTATCTGCATATCTGAGATTATTGATATTTGTCCCGGTGATCTTGATTCCAGCTTGTGCTTCATTCAGCCCATCATTTCTCATGATGTACTCTGCATATAAGTTAAATAAGCAGGGTGACAATATACAGCCTTGATGTACTGTTTTCCTGATTTGGAACCAGTCTGTTGTTCCATGTACAGTTCTAACTATTGCTTCCTGACCTATATACAGATTTCTCAAGAGATTATTTTGGTCCACACAGTCAAAGGCTTTGGCATAGTCAATAAAGCAGAAGTAGTTGTTTTTCTGGAACTGTCTTGCTTTTTTGTTGATCCAACGGATGTTAGCAATTTGATTACTGGTTCCTCTGCCTTTTCTAAATCCAGCTCAAACATCTGGAAGGCTCACTCACTCTGACCTAATGTTGACCCTGCCCAATAGCCATAGATCTATAAAACTGGTACTATGGATTTGGATTGAAATCAAACTAAACTAAGAACCTGGTTCATTTATGGGCCATTAAAGCATTTTGAAATCTTCTATCAATTGAGTTATATAAAAATTTAAAGCATTCTAAGAAGCAAAGCAAGTCATAAACAAAATCCAGTTGAACCAGCTCTGACTGTATCCAGACATACACTCTTTTGAAAAGTATTGGAATAAGGAATAGCAGAGACTAAAAATATTATTTATACCAAAAGGAAACGAAATCATTCTCACATTTTGGATTGAGATCCTAATTTCTTTTTGATTGTCTGTTCCATACAGTCATAAGCATGCAGCTGTATGGATGGCTTTACTTGAAATCAGTAGATTCCTCTACTATAACACTCAGTCCTTGTGCATCCCAGTATCCAAGAGGTGAGTGTTGGGAACTGTCCTTTGACTTTGTAGTGTTGAATGTGTATATATATATATATATATATATATATATATATATATATATATATATATATCTGTTACTGTGTAATCTTGATGACTTTATTTGGCCTCTGTAGATCTTGGTTTCCTCATCTGAAAAGTGACTAATGTCTACAAAATAGGAGTTTTGAGGGGTTAATGAAATAACAAATCTAAAGCAACCAGCGTGGTGTCTCATACATGGTAACTTCTAAAAAAAATTATAACTAGTGTAATTAATGGTGATAATCATTTGTGAGGTGTCTTAAATAGCAGATGTCACTAAGAGATAAGATCCCCAAAACCAGATATTTTACTTTAAGGAAGCACTGCAGGGGAATAGGACAATGAAGAATGGTCAGTAGTTTTTTTTTTTAACTAAAAAATTATTTATTTTTGACTGTACTGGATCTTTGTTGCTGTGTGGGCTTTTCTCTAGTAGTGGCAAGTGGGGGTTACTCTCTAGGTGTGGTGCTCTGGCTTCTCATTGTGGTAGTTTCTCTTGTTGCAGAGCACAGGTTCTAGGGTAGCACACGTTTCAGTAGTTGCAGCACATGGGCTCAGTGGTTGTGGCTCCCAGGCTGTAGATCACAGGCTCAGTAGTTGTGGTGCACAGGTTTAGTGTCTCCATGGCGCGTGGGATCTTTCCAGACCAGGAATTGAACCCATGTCTCCTGCATTGGCAGGCAGATTCTTTACCACTGAGCCACCAGGAAAGCTCTATAGTGGTGGGTGCTTTTTAAACATGTACACAAGTTTACTTCTACATCATTTTCAAAAGCCCCTTTACTAATTGAATTGTTTTTTTTTTTTTTTTTTTTTTGTCTTCAGGATGACTTTCAGCACTTACTTTTTAGGGGGAGGAGAAGACTCTTTGGAGAGGGGATTGTACAGCAAAAACAGGTTTCAGGGAGAACTGTATCTATATCATCTCTCAGAGGATGGTCTATTACCAAGAGACTTCTGTGCTAGGAAAGTAGAATATCTTGTAATTGTTTTCTCTGAAATAAAAATGATTCATTAATTTTGATGGGTATCAAACAGCAAACAGAATACATTTCACAACTCTATTGTCAGGTTAAGAGTGGTCCTTATTGATCTGTGTTACACCTTCTTCTTGGATATCATACTTTTGCTTTAAAGACTTCTACATAGGATTTGGAGCTCAATGAATCTATTGATTTCATACCACTGACTAGTTTACTGCCCTAATTTTGGTTACCTCTGTGACTCTGTAGAACTTACAACCTTTTGTACTCTCTCTGATTGGAATGCAATGTTTTTGCAACGATGGCAAATTGCAGTGGCATATGTTATTGATTTTAGTTAATGAAAAACTTGTTACTCTGTTTTCTTTTAATGGGCTATTGCCAGAATTTCATAACCATAGACCCATTTTTCTTTTGAAGATTCTCTGTGCTTTAAGAGTTTGGGGACACACATAATGTTACAGTGAAAATATTGAAGCAAACTTATCAACACTGTCCCAAGGACTTGTTATTACTAAACAGGACTGGCAGAATAACACCGAGAAAACAGACACCATTTGATGAATAAGCAATTCTCTAACAGATTCCATTCTACTGTTTGTATGCTTTTGTACTTTACAAGTGTGTGATAAGCAATAAGTAGTACTTATTTAACTGAAACACAGCATCAATCTTGTTTATCCAATTAAGTGGAGGCAGGAAGAAAAATAAGAACATGACTTAACTTAGATGAGACCCTCAAGATCAGTGTTTCTTAAACTGTAGTTTGTGGATCACATTTATCAGTAAAGTGAAGCTCATTTTCATAATTGGTAGTTCTTTCTAGTGCCAGCTCTAGGACAATTGTTAAGTCATCAAAGCTTCTCTCACTACTTCCTTACCTCTTTTCACTTTCTCATAGTCCTAGTGCCTATGACTTGCTCCTCAGTTCCCTCAAAGGCCTTATTTTTTATGCAGTACTCTGTGTTTTGGATTGATTCTTTAGTCTAGCCCTCCTGTCCCTACCCCAAACTTTCATCATCAAAACTTTCCTGTCTGGTATTCTACTGTCTGTCAGTAAAGTAAGAGAGCTGGTTATATCCTTGTGTACTGAACAAACACATGTCATGATTTGAGAAGAGATAAAAGCCTTTCTTACTCTTCCTCCAAGATACTATACTAGATCAGAATTGTTGGCCCAGCAGTATGTGTTATTCTAGAAATTGTTTAAGTATGTGTTGGAATATGGTTTTATTGTCCCATAATTATTCTTTCTCTGGGAGAGTAATGAGACCTACAAGGCATACCCAGGGCAGGTGACAGTAGAGTAGAAGGGTATAGAAAATATTTACTATGGCATTATTCTTCTCAGTGTCCACCATAAAAATTACAAAGCCATTTGTCTTCAGAGCCAATTATGGCCCAATGACTTGTCACAAAACAAGATTAAAAGGTGCTTGGAATTGCTAATTGATATAGGTTTTCTTTTGAGAGGAATAAAGGGGTGTCTCATGGCCCCTTTGAGGCCTATATGAATGCTTGGCACCATTATTTTCTTGATGTATTCTTTTTCTAATATGCTCATCCTCATTTTTTGAAGACAACTAAACCCAGGTATTTCAATTCTCATTGCAAAGTAGAAATATAGGGAATTACAGAATCAGATAAGGTATACAAAATTTCTTATATTTCCTAGTTTATTATCCATCTGTAAAGTAATGATATTAAGTACCTAGTAGAGGTGGTGTAAGAATTAGGATAAATTTAATTTCACCAGAAAAGGGACTTAGTGTTTAGCACATAGGTGCTACTCAGTACATGCCAGTTCCATTCTTTAGTAACCCCTGAGTAATGCTTCATGTCTAGCACACAATATAGGTTTCATCAAGCCTCCCAGATGGAAAAGTTATGAAGCTACTGTCTTAAAGTATTGGACAGCAGACACAGTCATTCAGTCATTTATTTGTCCATTCCTTTGATGAAGACTGATACAATGGTGAATAAGACAGACATAGCTAAATTTATGCAGAACTTCTAATATTTTAGGAGCTATTTCTATGAATAATTGCAAATAATTGCTACTGCAGAGAAAAACATAGGGTGACCAAAGAGGTCAATGGAGAGGTCCCTATCACAGAGAGAGGGGTGAGAAGGTCTGAAAAGGCTCCCCAGGGAGCAAAGTAGCATCAGAGTTGAAACCCATGTTCCAGAGACAAGGAAGAGAATGTTGTGTTTGCCAATGCCATTTCTCGGTAAAGTGTCAGTGCTTCTCAGCATTTGAATGCAAGCTTTATTTCTGACCATTTTCTAGAAGTTTCATAGCTTGACTGTGCTATAAAAATCAGTTGTAACTGACCAAATGTTCCCTGGGACCACCTTGACAGAGGAACATAAATTGTTTGGACAATAATGATGAAATTGTCTTTGGAGTTTGGGATGAGGTAAAATGAATTCTCTCATTCATTCCCCTTAGAGTGTGTACATTCTGTAATTCTCCCAGGAGCCTAATCAGTATCTTCTCCTTGTAGTCTGTATTGGACTCCATAATAAAAAACCTGAAAGGATAAAAATGTTTCAACATTATTTTACCTGCTCTGATCATAACAAATAGTCCAGGGGAATTCAGATATTTATATTTATGGCCTGACTCTCTGTCACGTATATGTTGTGGGTAAGCCAGATAGCCACACCTTCCATCAAGATAGTTTAAGAACAACCTACAGTTAAGTCTTTGTAAACGTGACAGAAATGGATGTGGCTGAATTTTAATCAGAACAGTGGAATATGGCCTTGTTTACAAAAACTTAACAGGAGACAACTCAGATATTTCTGGTATCTCCTAACTATCACAAGATTTGTTCAAATGCTCCATTATATTGATACAATGTAGGTAATTGCGCTTTGAAAATTTTGCCTGTGCAAATTTATAATCCTTTGAGATTATACCAAAATGACTAACAGGCATTCGGACAAAATAAAAGTTTTGTAACATTTATTTCTGTGATGGCCTATTTTTGGAGTTTCTGCCTTCCCTGAACACAGTTGGCTATTTTCTTTTCATTATTATTTACTTGTTTAGTCAAGGGGATGACACAAATCAAACTAAACAACACCAACAACAAAAAACTGATGTGCTGTTTCCTTTTTTGTGGTAGTCACCATGTACATTTATCCATATTCATTTCTATAAGTTGATGTGAGCAGATGCCAGAGTGGTATTTGACATGTGTGGTTTGAGGTGTAACACCTCGTAAGTTCAACTTGAAATGGAGTTAGAGCTAAGGGCAACATACGGTAATCAGAGCAGTGTGATTTTAGAATCCAGTTTTCTTTACCTTATGTTGACATGGGAGTAATTTAGAATATTAAAAAAAATGATTTATAAACATCTAGGAATGTTAAATTTGACAATAATTCTTGGTCCTCAAACAAAAATTCTCTTTTGGAATTGGCCTTGGAAGGAAGGAGAAATATAAGTCATGAATATGTTTGGGTTTGTATTTGGAATTATTTTGTATGGCTTATGATTAGTATTGTATAATAGTGTAAAAGTACTTATTTTTGAAAGTGTTATCATTGGTATTTAAGTCTGATCTCTAACATTTTAAGTTATATAGACTAAAAGTCCTGCTATAATTGGACTTGTGTGTGTGTGTGTTAGTTGCTTAGTTGCATCTGACTCTTTGCAATCCCATGAACTGTAGCCTACCAGGCACTTCTGTTCATGAAATTCTCCAGGCAAGAATACTGGAATGGGTTGCCATTTCCTTCTCCAGGGCTCCTATAGGGGAAATTAGAATTGAATGCCTCAAATCCAAGGGTGCCCCATCCCAGCATGTTCATTATCAGAGTGCTCCTTACCTTGAACTAAATTAGACACTTACCAGAGGATCTAATCAATGATTCCAAAATATGGTAAATTAAATGAGCCTCAACCTGTGTGTAGAAACTCAACCCTATATGTATTGTCCCAGATTCCTAGATACTAAGTCAGCCTGCTTTAGGGAAGAAGCCTGCCATTGGCTAAAACTCTTTTGAGTTTTTTTTTTTTTTTTTAGGTCTGTGTGTGTGTGTGTGTGTGTGTGTGTGTGTGTGTGTGTTTTGCCTATCCTGTGAACAATTTTATATTTCTTTATTGGGTTTGCTCTTTCTCTTATAGCCACTCCCTTTTGCCACTTTTCTGAACACTGCACTTCTATTTGGTAGATGGCGGGTGTTACATAGCCAAGGTCAAGGTTATGCCTTGAAATAAGCTTTCTTGAATATAAATTATATCATAGACAAATTTTTAAAAATCTCTCTTGAGTAGAAAAAGTTACTGTATGTTGACAAAATGTAACTAATTTTGCCTATACTTGCTGTGATTGCTTTTGCAATTCAAAATATCCAGTGCTCTTAAATTTGTGTATGTTAAAGTAAAGCCATTTTCCTGTGATGAGATGCTTCACATTCAATTATATCAAAATTCCTCATCTGTGACTCTTGATTTCAGACTTCACTGTTTGTGCATCTATTGAATTTGAGACAATATGCAACAGAAATGTTGTTTTCAGTGTTTGGTAATTAAAGCAGAGGAGGGGAGTTATAAGCAAACAAAAGCCACTTATAAATGTTTTAGACTCTTTAGAAAATATCAGTGTTAGAACTAGGAGTCTCATGTGATAAGTTGACTGTTTCTGGGTTTTTTTTGTTATTTAAAAACTTCACCTGCTACTACCGCCTGAGTGAGATTAAATGTGGGAATAAAAAACAGAGGAATTTGCTGTACTTTAGAGTGTCCTTTTAGTACCACCAATGTCAAGAAGCTTGGGGAAGGGAAAACCTAAGGATAATAGGTCTTTATGATAAACGCAAAATATAAAATGTGATTGTAGTCTGTCTTATCCACCAATAGGCGTAACTATAGGATTTAGCAGGTATCAAAGCTCAGTGTTCATGCAGAACAATATTTCTGAAAGAATACAAGGACAAAGCTGCTTTGTCATCTTTTATAGAGCCATGTAGATGGAAGCATTTTGGGCTAATAAAGCTAAGTAAATTTGCCTTTAGAGAATAAATCTTGTTTCACTTATGACCTTGGAGAGAGTCAACTGGACCATATACCTTTCCAACCTTTCCAAAGCTGAGAACGTGGAGGATCAGTTTGAAAGTGGTGCGGGATTGGTTTTCCAACTCACAGCTAAATCAAAAATAATTTTTTAATCTATGAAGCATTTTTTTTCACAAATGTTAAAATATTACAGTATGGAAACACATGTTTTAAAGAATCACTATTTATAGTGGGTAGAATAGTGCCCCTCTTTTCCAAATGATCTTTCTACCTGAAACCTCAGAAAGTGACCTTGTGTGGAATAAGAGTCTTTGCAGATATGTTTAAGGTAAGGAACTAGACATGAGATCATCTTGGATGAGGGTGAGCCCTAACTCCAATGACAATCATCTATACATGATACTGAAAAGAATACACAGAGACACAGGAAAAAGCCATGTGAAGACAGAGGAAGAGATTGGAATTATGGTGTCACAAACTACAGGAGGAGATAAGTTATCAGGGAAATATTACTGTGTTGTATTTGTTTTTTCTTTATAGCAAGTAGATATAAGCTCCAGGAGGACAGTAATCATGTATGTCTCCTGTTTGATTTTATTCCATGGCAAAGAAATAGAAAAGAAAAAAAAATTTAGAAGCATATAGAAGTTCATCCAGAAGTCCAAATGTTTATTTAGTAGTTTCAGGAAATGAGAACAGAGAAAATGAAATAAAAGAAATAATCCAACTGATAATAGAATAAAATTTTTGTTATCATAAAAAAGACACAAATATTCAGATTGAAAAAGATTATTTCAAGGGAAAGATTCTTTAGATATATACTCATTTGAACACATGTTGATAAATTTTTGGCACCCCAAAAATGAATATCCTAAAGTCTTCCAAGAAAGATCGTTGTAACTATCTACAAAAGAAAGAGAAACATACTCGGCACAACCATTTTGAGGACACAAATATATTTGATATATGTAAGCAATTAAAAAAATCTCCATGTATGTACTGTCTCTGAAAAACTTCCCAAGAAAGAATGCCAGCAAAATGAAAAATAAATCCGTAAAAGATGACATAAACGGTATATAGGGTCACAAAGAGTTGGACACGACTGAAGTGACTTACACTCAGATGCAATCTAAATATGGGTTAAATAATAGTATAAAATAAAATTAATGGCCATTTGGAATTAAAATCTCAGATTTTAAAATGAACTGCGCCCAACATCCAGAATGTTTCATGACACATAGTTGGCACTCCATATAATTTGTTGGTTGAATTAGAAGAAAGAAAGAAAAAGTAAGCCAAATACTTTTATTTAGTGGGAGGATATAGATAGTGATTAATTCTGGCCAAAGGTAGGCACATTTTTTCTTTAATAGATAATAAATATTTTGGGTTTTGGAGGCCAAGAGTTAATCAAGAATATTATGTAAGCATCTATATAAAATTCTTACATAATGCCATTTTAAAATATGCATGGGCATTAAAAAAATGGTGACCTGGTTTTAATTTGACCCATAGGCCATAGTTTACCAATGCTTGCTCTAGAAAGTGATAGTTATGTCTGTTTAAAGCTGGGTAACATTAAGAGAATGACAATGGAAAAAAGAAACAGAAAACCATTAACCTCTTCACACTAGGTGGGGAAAACCAAACAAAAGGATGGTGTGATAAAACAACAGCATCAACAATGTAAAGCAAAGATTTTTATAAATAGAAAAAAATGGCAAGAATCACATCACAATGCTGGAGTGATTAAAAAAAAAAAAAAAAGAATTGGTGCTGTGACCATCTGTGCTACCATCCAAGGCAGAAAAATGGATGCTCAACCAGAGGAAGCTTCCACACATTGTTCACTATGAATCTTGCATTAGTGTATCTGGTAGTACTTAGTTGTACACCTGTATACTCACTGCACAGAAGCCTGAGGAAGAGATTTTACAGTATGCCACCTTGGGAATATAGGATTTGTGATGTGGAAAACTATGTTATAGGATATTAGGCAGCTAAGAATAGCACAGGTTCACATTCATTCCTGCTATTCAAAACCATCTATAGATTCAGTGGACTGCCTAACAAAATTCTAATTGCCAAGGCAATCCTGAGAACAATGCTGGAGGCAACATACTTCCTGATTTCAAGTTATGTTACAAAAATACGGTCGTCATCAAAACAGTATGATACTGGCACAAAAACAGACACATAGGTCAATGGAATGGGATAGAGAGCCCAGAAATAAGGGGGATCGGGATGGGGAATACATGTAAATACTTGGCTGATTCATGTCAATGTATGGCAAAAACCACTACAATATTGTAAAGTAATTAGCCTCCAACTAATAAAAATAAATGGAAAAAAAAAATTAACCTACAACTAAGGTGGCAAGAATATACAAAGGAGAAAAGACGGTATCTTCAACAAGTGGTACTGGGAACACAGGATGGCTACATGTAAGAGAATAGTTCATGCAACTCCACATCAAAAAGCAAAGAACTTGATTAGAAAATAGGCAGAAGACTCATGAAAAGATACTCAACACACTAATCATCAGGGGAATGCAAATCAAAACCCTGATGAGATCACCTCACACTTGTTAGAACGGTTGTAATCAAAATCAAAACAAGCAACAAATGTTGGCCATGATGTAGAGGAAAGGGAAACTTTGCATGCTGTTGGTGTGAATGTAAATTGGTGCAGCCACTATGGAAAAAGTATGGGGAGTCCTCAGAAAACTAAAAATAGAGCTACCATATGACTCAGCAATTCTACTTCTGAGTGTATAGCTGAAAAAAAGCAGAAATGCTAATTCAAAAAGATATGTGTACCTCAATGTTCATAGCAGCA
Source organism: Muntiacus reevesi (assembly GCF_963930625.1). Lineage (NCBI taxonomy): Eukaryota > Metazoa > Chordata > Mammalia > Artiodactyla > Cervidae > Muntiacus > Muntiacus reevesi. Next base: position 128,772,755 of record NC_089271.1, on the reverse strand, counting down.
TTTTTACAATTTGTCAATATATGAAAGCACACTAAGTGTCCATCAAGAGATGAAAGGATAAAGAAGATGTGGTACACACACACACACACACACACACACACACACACACACACACACACACACACACACACACACACACACACACACACACAGTGGAATGAAATACTACTCAGCCATACCATAAAAAGAATGAAATTTTGCCATTTGCAGCAACATGGATGAACTTCAAAGGTGTTAGGCTAAGTAAAATAAGTCATAGGCAGAGAAAGACAAATACTATATGATACCACTTATATGTGGAAGCTAAAAAATACAACAAACTAAAGAATATAACAAAAATCAGACTCACAGATATAGTGAACAAACTAGTGACTACAAGTTGGGAGAGGAAAAATGAGAGGATCAATATAGGGCTGGCTGGTTAAAGAGGTGAAAAATTAAGTAGAAAATAAACTACAAAGGTATATTATACAACATGGAAAATATAGCCAACATTTTATAATAACGATAAATGAAGTATAACTTTAAAAAATTGTGAATCACTAGATTGTAATATTTAATAATGTAATGTTTAAATACTGTATGTACTTTAAAAAAATGACTTACTACTACTTCATCAAGAAATGAAGTCTGTGTACCATCCCTCTGATCCTGGGAGAACCTTTTTGACTGACTATCAATAGAGTAGGGCAGAGATGACACTGTGCATTCCCAAGGCTAAGTCACAAAGAGGGTTTTTTCTTTTGGAATCCAGTAAACATGCTATGGCGAAGCCAAGCAGACTATGGAAAGGCCCACATGGATAGAAACTGAAGCCCCCAAGCTTCAGCCACAGCTCAGCTCCCAGCTAGCTGTGATTGCCAGCCATGGATGAGGCATATTGGTATTTGATATCCCAGTGCCATTTTGACCTGCCCCAGTTGATACTACTTGAAACAGAGGACTCATTTGAAAAGAGCCTGATGCTGGGAAAGATTGAGGGCAGGAGAAGAAGGGGGTGACAGAGGATGAGATAGTTGGATGGCATCACCGACTCAATGGACATGGGTTTGGGTGGACTCCGGGAGTTGGTGATGGAGAGGGAGGCCTGGTGTGCTGCGGTTCATGGGGTTGCGAAGAGTCAGAAGTAACTGAACTGAAACAGAGGATGCTTCTACCTAAATTCATGCCGAAATTGCAAATTTGTGAACTAACTAAATTATTTGTATTTTGAGTCACTTGGTTTTGATATGGATCATTTTGCAGCAACAAATAACTTGAATAGTAACTGAACAAGGGTAGTCATGAACTTGGCTTGGCAGGGTGAGACTATAAAGAATCATCATCCTTACTACTATGAACACTTTTGTTGTTGTTCGGTCACTAAATTGTGCCTGACTCTTTGCAACCCCATGGACTGCAGCAAGCTAGGCTTCCCTGTCCATCATCTCCTGGAGTTTGCCCAAACTCATGTCCATTGAATTGATGATGCCATCCAACCATCTCATCCTCTGTCACCCCCTTTTTCTTTTGCCCTCAATCTTTCCCAGCTTCAGGGTCTTTTCCAATGAGTCAGCTCTTCACATCAGGTGACCGAAGTATTGGAGCTTCAGCTTCAGCTGAACACTTTATTGGTGAGCTTATTGAGAAAACATTGTGGAGACTAGGGAAAGAGACTGTCATCTGCATGACTTGTCATCTTGTTTAGCGGATTGAACACTTTTCCTGTAAAGATATGTATTTTAGTGACAATTCAAAAAGGACACAGATACAGTCACAGGCTTAGCCTATTATAAAATGCCAGTTTACATACTTCTTCTCAGATTTCTTTGTCACTAATCTGTCAATCCGTGACACTGTGCCTAAATCCCACACAATGTGGTGAAACCATTAGCTACTGCCCATTAATTAGTGTAGATCCATCTCTCAGATTCTCTCTCCTTACAAGCAGAGTGGAAAACCATGTTACTGTTAAAGTTCTCACTATGGGAGGAGTTACTTCACTGTTCTTTAGAACAGTGCCACCATTGAGCTGTACTGAATTGTTGGCATTTTAGAAGGTGCTAGCATATTGTGCAGAGTCACCTTTAAGTGAGACTTGATTTTTTCCTCTTCCTAAGGAATTCCCCATTGAGTCTACAGGTATAGGTAGAAGTGATGGCAGTGTGATACAAGTAGGCATACTGGTATTTTAAGAATCCCACTGCTGCTCTTGCAACTAACATGTGCCTCAAAGCATAGTCCCTCCACTTCTCCTTTGGTGATGGAATTTTCCTTGGCATACATAATTTGTGATCACGGCAATGTCCAGAAGGTTTTTTGTCATCAGGCATTCAGTGTCTAGGAGGGCCCATCAGTAAGTTGAAAATGGTTTTCATAACGGGATGAATAGATATTTACTAGCAGAGGCAGTAGTTTTGCTTCAAAACTTTAGGAGTGTTTGCTGTGACCTCTAAGCAGGGACTGGTGTTGATTTTGTATAGCATTTCATACAGTCCAGTACACTTCAAAACATGGATGGGCTGGGATACAGTAGCCAAGGGGTGAAGTTGCTTGCATAATATTGTAGTCTAGGACCTCTGGAGATCCTTCAATCATTTTTGGTTTCTAATTAAAGTTTTTTGACTACTTGATATATGAGTTGGAGCAGGATACCATGTGGCTTTTTTAAAATTAATTATTTATTTTACTTTACAACATTGTATTGGTTTTGCCATACATTGACTTGAATCCACCATGGGTGTACATGTGCTCCCCATCCTGAACCTCCCTCCCACCTCCTTATTGAAACTGTTGCAGTATTGCTTCTGTTTTATGTTTTGGTTTTTTGGCTGCAAAGCATGTGGGATTTTAGCTCCCTGATCAGGGACTGACGGAGAAGGCAGTGGCATCCCACTCCAGTACTCTTGCCTGGAAAATCTCATGGATGGAGGAGCCTGGTAGGCTGTGGTCCATGGGGTCGCTAAGAGTCAGACACGACTGAGCGACTTCACTTTCACTTTTCACTATCACACATTGGAGAAGGAAATGGCAACCCACTCCAGTGTTCTTGCCTGGAGAATCCCAGGAAAGGGGGAGCCTGGTGGGCTTCTGTCTATGGGATCACACAGAGTCGGACACGACTGAAGTGACTTAGCAGCAGCTGCAGCAGCAATCAGGGACTGAACCCACACTCCATGTATTGGAAGGCAAAATCTTAACCACTCTACCACTAGGGAAGTCCCCTAAATGTGATTTATATAAGAAGTCTCATCAAGTACTGCCTCTTTCTTAAAGTTTAGAGGAGTAAGTTGGAGGGACTTGTGTTTCACTTTGGAAAGAATATCATATCATTCCTCAGGCCACTGGACCCCTAGTAAACTTTATCAGTGTTCAGGTTCCTAGATTTTCTTGGGATTTATCCTACATTTTGATAAGCATCTGTGTCACTAAGGTATCTAAGATAGCTGCTGCTACTTCCTGCTTACAGTCCTCTTATCATACTGTCATCTTTAGTATCATAAGCATGATGTCCTGTGGCATGATGAAATGATCCATGTCCCTGGGACTAAATTCTAACACAAATCTGGAAAGTTAATGTACCCCTGAGGTACGACAGTGAATGTTTAGTGCTATACCTACCAGGCAAAAGCTAACTTATTTTTTGTTGTTATTGTTGTTCTCTGTTTATTAGGATGGGAGAAAAAGTGTTTACTAGAGCCATAGTGGTATACCAGGTGCTGGAGATTATATTGATTTGTTCCAGAAAATTGACTTGTCTAAACAGCAGCTGCAGTTGGAGTCACCACCTGATTAGGGTTAAAATAATTCATTGCTCTGCTCCAAGATGACTTTTTCTTGTGCACAGGCCAAACAGATGATTTAAATAACAATAGGAAAGGATTTATATATTTCAGACATTTGATGGTGCCATCAGTCACTTTCATTCCCCTATTTTACTGTTTTTTTTTTTTTTTTTTAAATTTTGGAACATTTGATGAATCCAGGAGTTCTCCCATGACACATCTCCCCATGAGTCAGGGAGGCAGTGTGTGCATTCTGCTCACTGGCTGTTCCAAATACCTATCAGTAACTGGAATAGTAACCGCAAGACAATTTGGAGATCTACTGAGATCCAAAACTCCATCTACCAGCTGAACTTATAAATCCTGCTTTGGCCAGAGGATTACAGTGAGGTACTGAGATATTAACTTTATATTAGGTGTAGTGTTCACTAATACCTGAAAGATATGAGTAACCTCTTTTCTCCAAGCCACAGACTTTTTGGTAATGGCTTAAGTCCTTGTGATTTTATTATAGAATCTTTCCTCAAGGATTCCCATCCTCCCTTTCATTCAAAGGTAGTGAATTTGTTAACTAGCTTGAGGTTTATGATCTGAGAGGAGACAGTGATTCATTATTTTTATAGTTTAAGTTAGGATCTTTTAAAGATTTAGAATTGTTTTCAGATTTTTGAGTCAAATAAGACACTAATGGGCCTGCCACTTGTTTCAGTCTTGGGCACTCAATAATCAATTTTCTTCTATCAGAGATCTGTCAGGGTCATTTCAGTATGATTGAAAGATGGCCTTGTCCATTGCATTAACTCTGTCTATATTGCCTCTAACTGTTAAGGTGCTGTTTGGCATCTGCCATCTTGAGATGCCACCATTCCCATTGAAATTAGGATCATGCTTTGTGGCAGAATCTGTTCTCTTCATCCTAAACGTAGGGAGGACACCTGTCATTGCACTTTTCAAAGATGCTGATTCTACCTTCATTAGTGGGTTTCTCAACATCATGATGAAGAAATTGTCTTTTGGACAATATATTACACCTGACAATTTCATTCCAATGCTCCTATTTCCATAAGAATTTTTATGTATTTCTTTATTGTAGCTAGGAATTTCTGGCATCTTTTTTTCATGTAGGCCAAAACTCAGTCAGTCAACCAAGAATACAAGAGTACAGTTCTTTAAATCAGCACCTATAATCTAGAATCTCGGATAAATGCATCCATTTTGCAATGAAGGTTTCAGGTAATTTTATGGGGATCTCTGGAGGTTGAAATGCCCTTCTCAGTTGTTTCCCACTGGGGGAAAAGGCCTGATTTTTTATACCCCACAGTGTTTATTCACTAGATGCGAGCTACCTTAGGGCTTCCCAGGTGGCACTAGTGGTAAAGAATCTGCCTGCCAGTGCAGGAGATGCAAGAGATGCAGGTTCAATCCACTGGCCTGGAGGAGGGCATGGCAACCCACTCCAGTATTCTTGCCTAGAGAATCCCATGGACGTAGGAGCCTGGTGGGCCTCAGTCCATGGATCTACAAAGAGTTGGACATGACTGAGCAACTGAGCACACACATAAGCTTCCCTGGGAAAGGGATGCAGCCTTGGTAAGATGGCTCTTTTTAGTCAAGGACAGTCCTGGAGAAAGAACAAGTGAGACAACTTTCAGCAACCGATAATAAATATTTTCATTTTGGTGGGGATGGTCCGAGGATATGATTATTGCAGCATAGGATCCACTATGTGTGTGTGCTCAGTCATGTCCAACACTTTGTGCTCCCATAGACTATAGCCTGCCAGACTCCTTTGTCCATAGGATTCTCCAGGCAAGAATACTGGAATGGGTGGCCATGCCCTCCTCTAGGGGATTTTCCTGACTCAGGGATCCAACCTGTGTTTCTGATGTCTCCTGTATTGATAGGCGAGTTCTTCACCACTAGTGCCACCTGGGAAGCCCATCAGAGTCTTACAATAACATTATAAATAGTTTTCCTAAGCAATTCCATCTCCGCTTATAGTCCAGAAAGCTCCTTCTTCAATGTAAGCCAAATCATAGCATGCTTTTCTTTAAAACCATTCCTCTTAGCATAAAATGTAAACTTCTTATTAGGGCTTTTATATCTCTGCAGTATCTTGTTCAGCTTAACTTACTATTTATACTGTCACAGGTTCATTATGAACACTACACAGTCTAGCAAATTTGTTGAATGAATGAATTGAACTTTAGTTTTAATTTAAATAATCAACATCAAATAGGAAAGTTGTTAAACTGAACATTCAGGATCCTTAGATGAGCCACTTATTCTGTTCATTAGTGAATTGGGCTTAAAACTACCTAAACTGCTTATAAATTTTCTTTGAGACACATACAATAAGATATATTTACAATGTGAAAAATACAAGCACTCTACTAGTGTTAGGCAACTTGCTGTATTTAGTAGTAATAATGTTAACAATAATATAATAGCAGGTGACTCAATGGTAAAGAGTCTGTCTGCAATGCACAAGACTCAGGTTCGATCTCTGGGCCAGGAAGATCCCCTGAAAAGGGAATGGCAACCACTGCGATATTCTTGTCTGGAGAATTTCATGGACAGAGGAGGCTGGCAGGCTATAGTTCGTGGGGTCACAAAGAGTCAGACTGAGCACAATAGCATTAAACTTTTCTCTACTAGAAAGTGGTCTTAGTTTGGCATTTATAATTTTAAGGCTGAGTTCCAGCTCTTCCACTTTATGTGGCCTTGAGGAGTGAATCTATCTTCTTCTCTCCTTTCCTTCATTCCTTTTACCCATGGATCCACCTATCCATCTATATACCTATGGGTTTAATGGAATTCTAATCTTTCTGAATTTGTTTCCTTATCTGTGAAATGGAGATAATAAAACTTCCCTTCAGTAATTTTAGCAACATTGTTAGAAAGAATAAATGAAATATTATATATTAAATTATTTCTTGAACTACAGAATGCTATGGAATTTTAATTTGATTTAGCTTAATTATATTCATTGTAAAATGAAGTACAAAAATATGTTTTCATTATCAAGTTTTGGCGATTATGTATGTCATCTCCCCTCTTTTCCACTTTTTCTGATCTTTCATGAGGTGACTCTTACGCCAACATCATTAATAAAATTTACTGAACATATACTGTATTTTAGACTTTGTTCTGTGCCCTGTGAATATCTACTGAATCCTTATGTGGGCCTTAGCAGTCAATTAATTTATATATTGGTTCAGGCAAAATAGAATATTATTTTATTAATGTGGGGGCTTAGTGAAGAAGAATTAGGTTAACATCCAAATGAACATAGAATGTTAATTTTCTAAGAGGTATCATTGCAAAATTTTATCCTTATTCAGACAGGTACACATTTTTCTGCAAAGACAGATCATACTCACCACATGTCAGTCAGAATGACTGGGTTTCTGATTTTAGTGAAATGAGAAAGAGTTTCAGCTTTACTGATAGAAAGCCTCCAACAGATTTTATTATTAAGACTCTTTTATTCAAATCCATGACTTTTGACTAGCTCTCCCTGTTTCAGATCTTTTTTTATTAATTAATGTCTATTGAGGATAATGTATAACGTATTGAGACATATTTGGTCTTAGGATAAGAATCTTTTAATCAGTAAATGTCCCACAAGGTCAGTTCTACTTTTGCTGAAGTGAAAAAAATTCCCTATTATCACTGATTTAGGAGAAATAAAACCTCTTTTGGTTGAATGATATGCTAGAGACCCAGGAAATGTGACAGTCTGATGAACTTCACAAAACCACTTATGGTTATTATCTTATTGTGATAGGGTCATATAGAGCATTTGTAGTTAATATAAATCAAATGTAAATTCCATCATTGTTCAATATTAATCTGTTTCTTTTTTCCACTGTCTCCAGAACTTGATTGCCCTTCTAGCTTACTCTTCTCCTCAAGAGCTTAATTATTCCTAGTGATTCTAATTTCCTTACAACAGCAGGAGAAATACTTGACTTTCCAATGGGAAGTATTTTTTGAATAATATCTTCCTTCTGTGAATCTTTTTTTTTATAAATCAAATTCTTTTCTTCTATTTACACTGCAGTTTTCATGAAAAAAATGTGAATTTATGATCTGGGCTTTCAAATAATTTATTTTTAATTTGAGCATATAGGGAAAAAAAATTCAGCTAAATGTTCTCTTTGGAAAGTTCTTCCCTGAAAACTTTATCTAATCAGCCCCTCACCTTATTCTCTGTCATAGCTAACTTTTCTGTTTTATAACCATTTTTACAAAGTTTATTGACCATTTGTTTATTATTTTCCCCTGATGGGAATATCAAGTGCATTTTCACAGAAGTTGCTCTTTTTCTCTCTGCATTATCATGAACACCTAGTTCATGGCTGGTAAGCAGTTTGGTGAATAAATGAATCAATCAATTAATGGAAAGAGGGAAGCAAGGAAGGGAAATATGGATGGATGAATAGCTGAGTAAATGAATGGTTAAAGGGTTTTAATTGACTAAGTTCAATAAGAGAGTAGTGTGATGTGGTTGCCAAAATAATAAGAGGGCTGTTGTAGACTAGAGGGATTAAATTGCTCCTGACTAATTTCAAGAGCTAGAACTAGGGTAAGAAGGTGAGGTACAAAGAGATATTAACAATAAATTAACTTTGGAAATTATTTTTCTTTTCTGAACTTCCCCCCCCCAGCTTTGTTGAGGTAAAATGGAAATATTAGTAGTACCTAATATAATAAATAGAGCTAAGCAGAAGCTTACATAGGTTAAGTAACTTAGCCCATGCCCAAGTTTACACAGATAGCATGAAGCAAAGCTAGAAGGTAACCCTCTACTTTTTTTTACTCCGAAGCTGGATTTGTTCACCTCTTCACTACATTGCTATACTTCTTATCAGCCAAGTGCGATACTAAGTATTTACCTGAATCATCTCGTTTTGTGATCATAAACCATTTTGAAGTAGGTGTTTACCGTTAGCCAAATTTTAAAACTGAAGCTCAGAGAAATTAACTTGCTTAAGTCAGTTAAGGAAATCAGAGTAAAATTTCTCATCCAAATTCTTCTGATTTCCAAAGTTCATGCTGCTACCACAGAGCAACTCAGTCACTTTTAGTGCTTGGCCTCTCAAGAAAGTGATCATTTGCTTTCATGGAACAATTTGAAAGGACCTCATCTTGTCTGATGGTTGGTCTTTGGACCAAAATGTCCCAGTGTTGCTTAAGGGTCATCCCAAGGAAATTTGTGTTTTTAACTTTAATGTGGCGATGGTAATATTTATCACAGAATCTGTTTTAATTAAATTGTTCAATAACGTGGTGCCTGTTGGAGAACATGGTCCACACTGTGCTGTACCCTTCAGAACCTCCTCAGGGATGAAGGAGGAGGGAAGAAAAATACCTCATCCCAGGGGCAGCTCCTACTAAAGGCTGACCAGTTATCAAGGCTTGTGCCCCACCACTCTGGGCTGATTCTGAAAGCCCATCTTGGTGGACTTCTTTGAGATTTTTGTTGACACTATGCATGCTAAATCACTTCAATTGTGTCCAATTCTTTGCAACCCTATGGACTGTATCCCTTCAGGCTCCTCTGTCCATGGGATTTCCAAGGCAAGAATACTGGAGTGGGTTGCCATTTTCTCCTCCAAGGGAACTTCCCCACCCAGAGATCGAACCTGAGTCTCATTATGTCTCCTGCATTGGCAGGTGTTTTTTTTTTTTTTTTTTTTTTTACCACAAGTGCCACTTGTATGGCAGCCCAACTTTTCTCTGTCTAATCCTGCTTCCTTTTATTTCTTCCTTCCATAGGTATTCATTCGAAGAGTGTTCTCCTATGTACTTCCTGCACCCTAATCTCAGGGTTTGCTTGTCAGAGAACCCTATTTGCAACTGAAAGTATAGGCTAGGAGATGAGGAGGCATGAGAAGACATAGGGGATGAGACTAGGATTAATAAGGAGCTGAATACAAAGGCACAACTAGTCAGTGAAGCACTAAAAGATAGATGGGAAGCAGGAGGACAAGTTGAATATTTCCCAACTTTTTTGAGAACTAACCACCCTGGCCTACCAAAGTAGGGTTTAAGGCTATGCTTCCATGATGCCAATTCCATCAAATATTTTGTATATATAGTTATATAGTTTATATATACATGTATATGTATCTTATCCATAGTGAAAGTGAAGTTGCTCAGTCGTGTCCGACTCTTTGCAACCCCATGGACTGTAGCCTACCAGGCTCCTCCCTCCATGGGATTTTCCAGGCAAGAGTACTGGAGTGGGTTGCCATTTCCTTCTCCATAGACAGATACAAATGTATACACATACATATGTGTTTGTGCATCCTATTGGCTGAACAACCAGTTGATTGACTGATGTGCTACTTTTCCACCAGGTGTTTGTTTTGACTTCCTGTTGTAAACCTCAGAAAAGGTAAGCCTTTCTGACAATGTAGCAGGGGAAATAATTAAATTTCATTCTTCTGAGAGGCTGTGTCAGCAGCATTCAGTAAAAATGCAGGGTAAGCTACAGGATATGAAAATTGCAACGTGCTAACAAATGGAAAACCTTCCACTGTTAACAAATTAGAGGGATCCAACACTGTTTCAAATACTCCCTGATTATTCTTGCATTTCCCTTTGAATTCTGAGACCATTCTGGAATAAGGAGAGACAGGAAGCAGAAGGAGAAGCAAAGAACAAATTTCCTGTTCTTTGGGAAACTGTCATAGGGTCTTGTGGAACATCCTGTCGTGACGTGTGCTTTCCTGTCCCACTTTGTGTCAGGGCAGTGGGTTAGCTAAGATCTGCTAGAAGCCGGTTTTGCATAATGCACTGACAGTGCATGAATATCCATGCATCTTGCAGTATGTGCGCTTCATTATTTATAATGAAATAAACATGGTTAAGTCTGCTTGTGTATTGTTGTTCAGGAGGAGATCTTACCTGAAAAAGCTGGACTTATTGAGACAAATTGATAGTTTAAAAAGCTGCTTTGACCTGGAGCTTTCACATAAGGAACTCTAGTGGAAATACAAAAGAAATGGAAGACACAGTCCCTGCTCTTGAGAAACTTGCAGTCTAACTGGCATCATCAAATATACACACCTGAGGAAAACTGAAAACAGATAATGATTAAATGCAGTACTGCTCAAAGTTGTCTGCAGGAAAAGTGAACTCACACATCAGGGAGTCAGTTGGAACTTTTCTTAAAAATAACAGTTTCATATGTGAAATATTGCTTGTTTTGTCTAAAACTCATGCAAAAATCTAATTTATTTCTAAGTCTACTTAAGTGTGTATTAGTAGAAGAATGATACTCTTGTCTCTTCCCCAATCTTAAGGTAAAATGGACACTCCAGAAAGATGTAGTATGTTTGTATTCTAGTCTTCCCTAGTGGCTCAGTTGGTAAACAGTCTGCCCACAATGCGGTAGACCTGGGTTCAGTCCCTAGGTTGGGAAGATCCCCTGGAGAAGGAAGTGGCAATCCACTCAGTATTCTTGCCTGGAGAATTCCATGGACAGAGGAACTTGGCAGGCTACAGTCCATGGGGTCACAAAGAGTCAGACATGACTGAGTGACTAAACACATTTTTTCTTGTGTGTGGTTTTCCTAACACCTAGAATTTGAAAAATATGGAGTTAATTTGTATTTCTTCAGATGACCTGTTTGTGTGTTTGAGTACAGGCTACCCTCTTCTCGAAAAACTTTACATAGGTAATATCAAGCAATGTGACAGGCTGTTAAAAATGTTTTTGTGCAAGGTCTTTGATACCTCTCTGATAGCATGATCTAAATGTTATTGTAAAGCCCTGCGAGAACCTCTGCTTGGAAACATGTTAGTCTGTTAACTGGCAATAACTAGAAAGTCATCACAAAATATGTCTCCTTCACTTACTATTAAAGAGTGAAATATTTTATGTCTGTGCCTTTTTTTGGTGAAATGTATTTTATTAGTTTTCTGTTGCTGCTGTAACAAATTACTGCATACTTAGTGGCTTAACACAGCTCAAAAGTTGTATTAAAGATTGGATGGTCAGAAGTCTGAAGTGGCTGTCACTGGGCTAAAATCAAGGTGTGAGCCGGTCTTCTTTTTGGAGGCTCTAGGGAGCCGACTTGATGGACTTGAGTTTGAGCAAGCTCCAGGAGTTGGTGATGGACAGGGAAGTCTGGCATGCTGCAGTCCATGGGTTTGCAAAGAGTTGGACACAACTGAGCGACTGAACTGAACTGACTGAGGGAAGCATCTGTTCTTGTCTTTTCCAGTTTCTGAAAGCTCCTGCATTTCTTAACTCCAAGGCTCCTTTCTTTCTCAAAGTCAACAATTTGCTAGTCAAGTCTTTCTCACATTGTGTGACTCTGCCACTGACTCTTCTGCCTTTCTCTTTCAAACTTTTAAAAATGAAATGATCTTTTAATTAATTTATTATCATTATTATTATTATTTTACTGTGCTGGGTCTTCATTTCTGCATGTGGGCTTTCTCTAGTTGTGGTGTGCAGGCTTCTCATTGCAGTGGCTTCTTGTCATGGAGCACAGGCTCTAGGGCATGTGATTTCTGTAGTTGTGGTTCCCAGGCTCTAGAACTTGAAGTCAGTAGTTGTGGCACATGGGTTTAGTTGCTTCATGGCATGTGGAATCTTCCCACACCAAGGATCAAACCTGTGTCTCCTGTATTGGCAGGTGGATTCTTAAGCACTGGACCTCCAGGATAGCCTCCTCTTTCACATTTAAAGATGCTTATAATTATGTTGTTGCAGGATTCCCTGGTGTTTCAGATGGTAAGGAGTCTGCCTGCAATGCAGGAGACCTGGGTTCAATTCCTAGGTTGGGAAGATCCCCTATAATTATTTTGGGCCCACTCAGATAATCCAGAATAACCTGTTTTTCAAGATCAGCAGGTGATTAGTGACCCTAATTCCATCTGATACCTTAATTCTCCTCTGCCATGTAATTGGCAGTCACTGATTCTGGGCATTAGATCCTGGCCATCTTTGGGAGGCCATTATTCTGCCTACCACATACATTGGAGCTGATCTTCTCTTTCTGAGATTGGAGGTAAGCCTCTTTTTCAACCCTGTATGTGCCTCTTCAAAAATGTGGTAAACATCTCCAATGAAAAGGATTCCTATGAATGTGTTTGTAAGTATGCTTATGTTCTGGTCATGCATAAATAAGGAAATAGAAGGATTGCTTTTGTCAAATTTAAGGAAGTATATGTAGAAGAGAAGAAAGTGTTTAAGGATTTAGTGAGTTTTCATTTCATTGTTTTGCTTTGGTTATATTTTTTCAACGGGGGACTTCCTGGTAAGGGGCTTCCCTTGGTGGCTCAAACAGTAAGGAAGCTGACTACAGTGCAGGAGACTCAGATTCAATCCCTGGGGTAGGAAGATCCCCTAGAGAAGAAAATGGCAGCCCACTTCAGTTTTCTTGCCTGGAGAATCCCATGGACAGAGGAGCCTGGAGCTACAGTCCGTGGAGTCACAAGTGTCAGAAAAGACTGAGCAACTAACACTTTTCATTTTCTTTCCTGGGTCAAAGGAAGGAAGGATCAATCTCATTCATTACCCCCAGTGTGCCGTAGAGATGTTAGCATTCTTATGTGTGCCATCACGTGAAGATTGTTGGGATGTGCTGCCTTAATCTGCGTCTGGTCCCACTTGTGTTTTCATGCACCCTAGACTGAAAAGCTGCTGTTGTCTTTGTGAACTTCTGTGGTTTTCTGTAGATTGTTCAAGTGCTGTCTCATCAACTTTGCTAATTTTTTCTGATTATAAACTTTAGTGTTCTTTTTTTAAATTTTTTTAATTTTTAAATTTTTTTTCAATTATTTTTATTAGTTGGAGGCTAATTACTTCATAACATTGCAGTGGGTTTTGTCATACATTGACATGAATCAGCCATGGAGTTACATGTATTCCCCATCCTGATCCCTTCTCCCACCTCGCTCTCCACCGGATTCCTCTGGGTCTTCCCAGTGCACCAGGCCCGAGCACTTGTCTCATGCATCCCACCTGGGCTGGTGATCTGTTTCACCATAGATAATATACATGCTGTTCTCTCGAAACATCCCACCCTCGCCTTCTCCCACAGAGTCCAAAAGTCTGTTCTGTACATCTGTGTCTCTTTTTCTGTTTTGCATATAGGGTTATCATTACCATCTTTCTAAATTCCATATATATGTGTTAGTATGCTGTAATGATCTTTATCTTTCTGGCTTACTTCACTCTGTATAATGGGCTCCATTTTCATCCATCTCATTAGAACTGATTCAAATGAATTCTTTTTAATGGCTGAGTAATATTCCATGGTGTATATGTACCATCTTATCTCAGTTTGTTCCATGAGTCAATAAGTTGTTTTGTTTTTTTTAACTCACATTGCAGAATTACAACAATATCTCCTATGAGAAAAGAGTATGGTGAGAGTTCAGTCTTTCTGGCTTTTCTCTCTCTCTCTCTCCCTTTTTTTTTTTTTTTTTTTTTTTGACTGTGTAACCTGTAGGATCTTATTTCCCTAACCAGAGATTGAACCTGGGTCTTCAGCAGTGAGAGCTCAGAGTCCTAATCACTGCTCCACTAGGGAATTCCTCAGGGCTCACTCTTGAGATTTTGATGCCTGCCACGTGTGTGTTGTTCAGTGACCACATGTCTGAATGAAAGAGTTGCACATTATGGTTCACTGCTCATAGGCTAGAAATACCAATCTTAACACTTGAGGAACCTTCCTGATTACTGTGATGTAGGAAATTGTTACCACCCAACCTGATTCCCTGCATGGATGCTATCATAATCAGTGTGGCAGCTGACTTCCAGTCTTATTTCTGTATGTCATGCTCTGCTCTTGACTATGTGTTCAATAGGCATCCTTGTCAGGTTTAGAAGAAACATTTAAATATGTGCCAAATTATCTTTTGTGCTAGGTACTTTTAGGGTGGCAGGGTTGGAGAAATGTGGAGGAATGGGCATATCATGCAGCCTAGGCTAGGTAGAAGCTTGTTATGTGAGTCCTATGTGACTATCACTGATTGACAACTTAGAGGCATAGCTGTATTTATAATCATCATTCTTTTTGATGCCTTATGATAGGTTAGGCAGCATGCTAACATTTTACATACATTATTGTATCTAATATTTTCAACAGTCATGTGAATTAGGCTCTATTGTTATGTCGATTAACAGTTACAGAAACTGATACTCAGAGAATTTCAGTAAATTGTCCAAGGTTACAGAGCTAACAAGTGGTAGAACCATAATTTTAGCTGTGATCTGTATGAACTTGTCTTAATTTAGGTCCCCCTGAAAGCAGAGTCCGTGACAAAGACTTGGATCAAGGTAGTTTATTTGGACATGCTCCCTGAAAGCAAAGTGGGAGGGTAGGGAGATTAAGTCAGGAAATAAGGAAAAGCTGATATAGGAGTGCGTTTTTAAGTCAATACCCATGGACAGAGGAGCCTGGCAGGCTACAATCCATGAGGGTGCAAAAGTTGGACATCACTTAGCAACTAAACCACCACCACCACATGGGTAACAGTAGGACCATAAAGAAGGCTGAGCACCAAAGAATTGATGCTTTTGAATTGTGCTGGAAAAAACTCTTGAGAGTCCCTTGGACCACAAGGAGATCAAACCAGTCAATCCTAAAGGAAATCAACCCTGAATATTCATTGGAAGGACTGATACTGAAGCTTCAGTACTTTGGCCACCTGATGTGGAGAGCCAACTCATTGGCAAAGATCATGATGCTGGGAAAGATTGAAGGTAAAAGGAGAAGAGGGCAACAAAGGATAAGATGGCTAGATAGCATCACTAACTCAATGGACATGAAATTGAGCAAAGTCCAAAAGATGGTGAAGGACAGAAGATCCTGGCGTGCTTCAGTCCATGGGGTCACAAAGAGTTAAACAAGACTTAGCAACTGAACAAGAACTTGGGTAACAGGGGCTCAATATTACTGGGTCTTCCTGGAAGTATATAAAATAATTCACCTGAGAATATACTGAAAGATTTATTCACTGACTCTCATCCTCCAATGGCTGAAGGTTGTTACCGAGAGTATTAATTCAATTGTACTTCTAGATTGCATTTATTGGAAGACTAAGAAGCATGAGAGAAGGCCTTGGGGGTAAAGAGCAGAAGGAGCTCAAGCTTTATAGGCTTGAGGTAGAACAGCTGCCAACAGGAAGTTGTCTGAACTCCCCTGGACCTGTCTACCACAATAGCAGTTGAAATCACAGCTATGCCAAGAGGCTATGACACGGGGCACCAGAGGCATCCATTCCAGAATTATAAATCTTATGTTCTAAACCAGAATTCTATATATACAGACAAACTATTCCACAGATAAGGTTTCACTCTACAGGTTTTGTGATATTATCCCACCATATTAATTGTCTTCCTACAAATATTAGTTGAGCTCCTATTATGTTCCAGATGTGTGAGTGTGTGCTAAGTCACTTCAGTTGTGTCTGACTCTGTGCGACCCTATGGACTGTAGCCTGCCAGGCTCCTCTGTCCATGGGGTTCTCCAGGCAAGCATATTGGAGTGAGTTGCCATGCCCTCCTCCAGGGGATCTTCCCAACCCAGGGATCAAACCCATGTCTCTTGCATGTCCTGCATTGACAGTTGATTCTTTACCACTAGCTCCACCTGGGAAGCCCATGTTCCAGATAACCTGGCAGTATTCCGAAGACCTAGAGATAAAAAAGTGAAAGCCTTGCTCTCAAGGAAATGTTCACTGTTCACTTCTGTGATTATCTGACAAAAAAAAAAAAATGTTCATTATTTAATGTAAAATAAGCACCATTACGGGACAATGGAACAAAAATAGTTACTACTCAAACCTTGTGTGTATGATATATTCAAATATGTAATGTTTCCTTTTCAAATTGCATATGTGAAACTGATCAGGTTCAGAATTAGAATGTTTTGGGATGAATGTTAAGATATTAAGAATTCAGTAAGAAGGCAGTTGAACATGGAGCTGGAGTATTCAGTGTAGGCAGAGCGTCCTATCAGCATGTTGAGAGTTGGTATTTTCCTAGCAGCTGAAACAGCATACATTTGCTTTCATCTTCCACAACCTTGAACTGATGTTGACACAGCATTGAGAGCCAAGCATCTGAATAGCCTGCATCATAGCATTAAGCCCCAGTGTCTGATTTCCTGATAATTAACAGACCTACAAAGTATATACAATCATGGGATGTGTGTGTGTGTGCTCACACTTGCAGACATGCATGCATGCACATATGTCTACATTTCAGAAGATTGAAAGGCAGACCTGAAACAGATATGCTTGAAATACTCAAACTGTCATTCACAGTATATTTTATTATTCAAGGCCCAATAAGGGCAGAAATTTCAGCAATATATTCTTGGCTATGTTTTGATATTTGAAATCCTTACCAAGATGCTCCTTTCTCATGCATCAACAGAGTAAGCTTTAACCTTTTTTTATTTTATATTAGAGTATAGTTGATTTACAATGTTATGTTACTTTCTGGTTACAGCAAAGTAATTCAGTTATACACATACATATCTCCATTCTTTTTCAGATTCTTTTCCCATACAGGTTATTACAGGATAATGAGTAGAGTTCCCTATAAACGGAGTCATTGATGTGTCATTTGAAGAGGGAAAGAATAACTCCTCTTCCAAAGTATGTAATCTGTTTCACTAGAGTGAAATTCAACGTTAGCCATTCTTTCTTTTGTCACCATTTTTCTTTGGGATAGGGACACTGAAATCCCTAACTTTAATTCATCAAAGCAATTTACAAAGGTAATGTGATAAAATGAAAACAGTAAGAGACTCAAGTTCCAGTTCCATCGGTTTTGTACACCAAACCTGCCATTTACTATGTAATTCTCAGTCATTTTACTTATTCTCTCTGAGAAGGGTACTTTTGTATCTTTAAGAAGAAAGACAGATCATGCCCAGTAGGTAAAGTTCATGAGCAAATTAATGAAATGATGTATATTATAAAATGCCTCTCTGGTAAGTGTCCAGTAAACCCTGCTCATATTTTCTTTCTTGCTTTCTATGAAAGGAAGGCTGAGAGCAGTGTGAAGGCTGCTGAAAGGGAGGAGTAAAGAGCCCAGAAAGAAGTGATTATTGTATTACTGAGGGCTAATCCTGACTTCCAGCTCTCAGTAATGGCCAGTATAGCTAGAGGAAGACTTGTTTATAGAGGATGTGGACTCAAAAGCTTTTTGCCTTTTTCTGCTGATTGTCTTTTTCAAACTGAGCTCTGTGCCTCATTTTCTTTGTCATCAAAATGTGGATGGTATTACTTCAACTATTTAACTATTTGACTTAAGTTTGTAGAATGTAGCAAGGATAAGACAACCAGTCAAACAACCAAGCCTTGGAAATCCTGTAGCAGTTGCAGACAGGTGGAATTACAGTGGGCGAAGAGCCAGCAGCTCCGCAGCAGGTTCTTGCATTGCCTTCCCCCAATTGCCGCCTTTCCTCTGTAGGCTTGAGATGTGTGTTCATTTTGAGAAAAGGTCCGGAAATAAAGCTTTGAAATTTAGGTCAGCCAACTCCAGTTAACTCTCCAGAACCAGACATCCCATTCCTCATTAGGCTGAATGGTAGTCAGAGTTCTCAGAGGTGGAGGCATACTAATATGCCTGACAAGACTCTCTGATTCAATGGGGGGCTTGCTAAAATAGAAAGATAAGGACAGCTAAAAAAACATGAATTAATTTTCACAATGGGGTAAAGGGATGTAAATAAAAAGAAGGAACCCCATTATTTAAAGAGGAGACTGGTACAATATGATGGCCTGAACTATGGAATTTTTGTTTAAAATATTCTGATATAAGACATGAAGCAAGTCATAGGCAATTTGGAAAGTAAATAGAGCCTCATTGCTAGGGAGAACACTATTTATTGATAAGAACCCAAGAGAGGAAATAGGTTTTCTGATTGGGATTGGTTATTAAACTTCTTTTGACTTTTTGATATGATAGAGCAGATAAAAAGAATAGTGGATTGGAAATTGGGATTCAGATAATCCCTGATCTACTGGTAACTAGCTATATAGCCTTGAGCAAATATTTTCATCTTCAAAGGCAAAGAAAAGGGATTTATCTAGAACTGATGACCTCTAAAGTCCCTTTTACATATAACATTCTGTGGTTCTTTCTTAGTCAAAGGAATTATGGGTCAAAATGAGATTGTGCATACATTTGCAATGTGTTATTGAGAATCCCAGAGATTAAAAAGAACCCTGGAGTTCACTTTCGATAAATACATCATTTCATTGACTTTAAAAAATATTCAAAGAGGCTTTCATAGATATCTTTAAAATAGGACAACTGAAATTCTAAAAAGGAAAACACAAACCATCAGAAGAGAGAGAAATATGTTTCAGAGCTCTTGCATGAGTTACTCCCACAATGTGAATATGAAATTTGGTTCTGAGCATCCTGGGAGACAAGGGAGAAGTTGAAATAAATTGGGTTACATTTCATTATTACAAAGAGATTATTGTGTGAAATGAAGTACAAAACTTTGTCTTAAGAAGGAAATTTTTTTAATCCTAAAGTTAAAATTGTACAAGGCATTAACTGTCTGGATCCTTATATAAGGGACTGTTGGTAATATTGCACAATGAACAATCTTAAAGAAGTTTTGTGAAATACGTAGATAAGTTATTCATCATGGAGCTTCGCTGGTGGTTCAGATGGTAAAGAATCTACCTGCAGTACTGGAGATCAGGGTTCGATTCCTGGATCGGGAAGATCCCCTGGAGAGGGAAATGGCAACCCACTCCAGTATTCTTGCCTGGAGAATCCCATGGACAGAGGAGCCTGGCATACAGTCTCAAAGAGTCAGACACAACTGAAATGACTTAGCACACACTAGTTCATCAAAGTTTTCTCATCTGCAAATTAGGAAAAATTATCTAGGGGCTAACAGATATGAATATAGATCTAGATGTGATGATATTTTTGCCTAAGATGGAGAATGTATGACTTAATGTGAATTAAAAGTCTAGAGGTGGATCCAGGGTCTCAGATATTATCCTCAGCATTCATTCTTTCTTTCTCCATCTGACTTGCAAGCAAAAGTGGCCACAGTCTCCATGTAGTCAGTGATTACAGAAAAAAAAAAAAATCTCTTTCCCGCATCTAGCCAAAGTCCTCAACATGACTTTTGTGGGTCAAACTTGTATTATGTGCTCATACCTGAACCAGTCACTCACTGCCTCATGGGTAAGAAAATGAATTCATTAGCCAGGCATGGGTCAGGTGTCCATTCATGGAAGAAGGGGCTAGAATCAGTTCCTCTAAACCACATGAACTGAGAATGGTGAGGTAGGGTGATGTGGGGTGAGAAAGTGCTTCATCAAAAGCTAGAGATGCTGGACAGAGAAAGCAACTGTTAGTAATTACAATCAAGTCATATTCTTAAGTTTGCTTGGTCAGCATGGAATAGTGACAAGGAAATTTAATTGAACTGAAATTGGAATGTTCACTGTATCAAGATGGAATAGGTTAAAATATTCATTTTTTTATAGGAATACCATTGCCAGTTGGATGAGAGTTTTCAGATTTCAGTGACTGAACTTCCTTCTTCTGTAGAAAGTTAGTATTTTTCTCTACCACTAAATGTTATCTACAATGTTTCCACCTGCTGAACTCTTTTAATCAAAGGTCATCCTTTAGATAGGTTAACATATCTCAACAATTTATAAACACTTGATATCTTAAGAGTTTCCTGCCCCTTAGAAGACTGTAAATTCTCTCTGATCCATTAGGTGTTTATTTCTTTGTTTAATTCTCAGGGCAATTTTACTGTCCCCATTTCTTAGTTCTTGGTGAAAGGAGGCTTGCTTCAGGAACCACACCCTGGTGACAAACTCTCCTTCTTCACAGAGTTGTTATGAGGATCAAATGAGATAGTGCATCCTGTTTGTAAATTGCTTAGTTTGGCAATGATAGGCACTCCATATATACTAGCAATTAATAAATTAATATGAATATTGCTTAAACAACAGCAATAAAGGGAATAAGATCAGATAATGATGAAGCCCATGTTATCCCCTCTTTTCTTTTGAATGTCTTCTTGTTTAATGGTACCAGTATCTTCCCAGTGAGTCAGGATTATAAGCTCAATCATAATAATTCTTTCTTTCATTTGTTTTCTAACATGTCATCAGTTGCCAAATCCTATGGTGCATCTCCAGAATATCTCTTACTTATTGTTTTCTTCTACTGTACTACTACTACACCAGTTCTGACCCTCATTCCCTTGTCAATTTACTCAAAATAAAGGTCATCTTATTTCTCCTTATTTCCGTATTCTATTAATTATATAGTCTGCTGCCAGTCTTAATCATCTGATCATGCTATGTCACTGCATAGATATCGACAGTCTCTCTTAGTGGCCTGTAGTGTGAAGCCTATCAACTCTCCTAATACTTGTATCACTGTGTGTTTTTGTGCATGTTCAGTCGCTCAGTCGAGTCCAACTCTCTGCAACTCCATGAACTATTGTCCACCAGGCTCCTTTGTCCATGGAGTTTTCCAGTCAAGAATACTGGACTGGGCTGCTGTTTCCTACTCCAGGGGATCTTTCCGGCCCAGAGGTTAAACTTGTGTCTCTTACATCTCCTGCATTGGCAGGTGAATTCTTTACCACCCCGCCACCTAGGAAGCTTCACGTGTATCTATGGCTCACCTCAATGAGGTTTGAATCTAGGTTTCTTTTTGGCTTCTTCACAAAATCTATGCCTTAGCAAAACTGAGCTAATCACATTTTTAAAATAAATTCTCTGTACTTCTCTGCCTATATTCACTTGGAATGCCCTTATTTCCTCCCATAGGATACCAAAATCCTATTTATCAAGGTCTGCTTAAAATGCTGCCCCCTCCATGGAGTCATCCTTGGTTTTCAAAGCTAGAAGTGTTCTTTCCTTTCTCTAATCACCTTGACATTTCTTCAGTTTGCATATTATGTTCTACCTTATAATAACGTAAGTCTCTGTATGATTTTACTCATCATCTTGTCAGTTTTCAAGGTCAAGATCTATTTCATTTGGTCTCCGTTTGCATGAAATATTTTTTTCCAGCCCTTCACTTTCAGTCTGTATGTGTCCCTTGTTTTGAGGTGGGTCTCTTGTAGACAGCATATATAGGGGTCTTGTTTTTGTATCCATTCAGCCAATCTTTGTCTTTTGGTTGGGGCATTCAACCCATTTACATTTAAGGTAATTATTGATAGGTGTGGTCCCGTTGTCATTTACTTTGTTGTTTTGGGTTCACGTTTATACAACCTTTCTGCATTTCCTGTCTAGAGAAGATCCTTTAGCATTTGTTGAAGAGCTGGTTTGGTGGTGCTGAATTCTCTCAGCTTTTGCTTGTCTGTAAAGCTTTTGAATTCTCCTTCATATCTGAATGAGATCCTTGCTGGGTACAGTAATCTAGGTTGTAGGTTATTCTCTTTCATTACTTTCAGTATGTCCTGCCATTCCCTTCTGGCCTGGAGGGTTTCTATTGATAGATCAGCTGTTATCCTTATAGGAATCCCTTTGTGTGTTATTTGTTGTTTCTCCCTTGCTGCTTTTAGTATTTGTTCTTTGTGTTTGATCTTTGTTAATTTGATTAATATGTGTCTTGGGGTGTTTCGCCTTGGGTTTATCCTGTTTGGGACTCTCTGGGTTTCCTGGACTTGGGTGGCTATTTCCTTCCCCATTTTAGGGAAGTTCTCAGCTATTATCTCCTCGAGTATTTTCTCATGGCCTTTCTTTTTGTCTTCTTCTTCTGGGACTCCTATGATTCGAATGTTGGGGCGTTTCACATTGTCCCAGAGGTCCCTGAGGTTGTCCTCATTTCTTTTGATCCTTTTTTCTTTTTTCCTCTCTGCTTCATTTATTTCCACCATTTTATCTTCTACCTCACTTATCCTATCTTCTGTCTCTGTTATTCTACTCTTGGTTCCCTCCAGAGTGTTTTTGATCTCATTCATTGCATTATTCATTTTTAATTGACTCTTTTTTATTTCTTCTAGGTCTTTATTAAACATTTCTTGCATCTTTTCAATCTTTGTCTCCAGGCTATTTATCTGTACCTCCATTTTGCTTTCAAGATTTTGGATCATTTTTATTATCATTATTCTAAATTCTTTTTCAGGTAGATTCCCTATCTCCTCCTCTTTTGTTTGACTTGGTGGGCCTTTTTCATGTTCCTTTACCTGTTGGGTATTTCTCTGCCTTTTCATCTTGTTTAGATTGCTGTGTCTGGAGTGGGCTTTCTGTATTCTGCAGAAAGCAGGAGTCGCAATACTCATATCAGATAAAATAGACTTCCAAATAAAGGATGTGAAAAGAGACAAAGAAGGACACTACATAATGATCAAAGGATCAATCCAAGAAGAAGATATAACAATTATAAATATATATGCACCCAACATAGGAGCACCGCAATATGTACGGCAAACACTAACGAGTATGAAAGAGGAAATTAATAGTAACACAATAATAGTGGGAGACTTTAATACCCCACTCACAACCATGGATAGATCAACTAAACAGAAAATCAACAAGGAAACACAAACCTTAAACGATACAATGGACCAGCTAGACCTAATTGATATCTATAGGACATTTCACCCCAAAACAATCAACTTCACCTTTTTCTCAAGTGCACACGGAACCTTCTCCAGAATAGATCACATCCTGGGCCATAAATCTGGTCTTGGAAAATTCAAAAAAATTGAAATCATTCCAGTCATCTTTTCTGACCACAGTGCAGTAAGATTAGATCTCAATTACAGGAAAAAAATTGTTAAAAATTCCAACATATGGAGGCTAAATAACACGCTTCTGAATAACCAACAAATCATAGAAGAAATCAAAAAAGAAATCAAAGTATGTATAGAAATAAATGAAAATGAAAACACAACAACCCAAAACCTATGGGACACTGTAAAAGCAGTGCTAAGGGGAAGGTTCATAGCATTACAGGCACACATCAAGAAACAAGAAAAAAGCCAAATAAATAACCTAACTCTACACCTAAAGCAATTAGAGAAGGAAGAAATGAAGAACCCCAGGGTTAGCAGAAGGAAAGAAATCTTAAAAATTAGGGCAGAAATAAATGCGAAAGAAACTAAAGAGACCATAGCAAAAATCAACAAAGCTAAAAGCTGGTTTTTTGAAAAAATCAACAAAATTGACAAACCATTAGCAAGACTCATTAAGAAACAAAGAGAGAAGAACCAAATTAACAAAATAAGAAATGAAAAGGGTGAGATCACAACAGACAACACTGAAATCCAAAGGATCATAAGAGACTACTACCAGCAGCTCTATGCCAATAAAATGGACAACTTGGATGAAATGGACAAATTCTTAGAAAAGTATAACTTTCCAAAACTGAACCAGGAAGAAATAGAAGATCTTAACAGAGTCATCACAAGCAAGGAAATCGAAACTGTAATCAGAAATCTTCCAGCAAACAAAAGCCCAGGACCAGATGGCTTCACAGCTGAATTCTACCAAAAATTTAGAGAAGAGCTAACACCTATCTTACTCAAACTCTTCCAGAAAATTGCAGAAGAAGGTAAACTTCCAAACTCATTCTATGAGGCCACCATCACCCTAATTCCAAAACCAGACAAAGATGCCACAAAAAAAGAAAACTACAGGCCAATATCACTGATGAACATAGATGCAAAAATCCTTAACAAAATTCTAGCAAACAGAATCCAACAACATATTAAAAAAATCATACACCATGACCAAGTGGGCTTTATCCCAGGAATGCAAGGATTCTTTAATATCCGCAAATCAATCAACGTAATACACCACATTAACAAACTGAAAGATAAAAACCATATGATTATCTCAATAGATGCAGAGAAAGCCTTTGACAAAATTCAACACTCATTTATGATTAAAACTCTCCAGAAAGCAGGAATAGAAGGAACATACCTCAACATAATAAAAGCTGTATATGACAAACCCACAGCAAGCATCACCCTCAATGGTGAAAAATTGAAAGCATTTCCTCTGAAATCAGGAACAAGACAAGGATGCCCACTCTCACCACTACTATTCAACATAGTGTTGGAAATTTTGGCCACAGCAATCAGAGCAGAAAAAGACATAAAAGGAATCCAGATAGGAAAAGAAGAAGTGAAACTCTCGCTGTTTGCAGATGACATGATCCTCTACATAGAAAACCCTAAAGACTCTTCCAGAAAATTACTAGAGCTAATCAATGAATATAGTAAAGTTGCAGGATATAAAATTAACACACAGAAATCCCTTGCATTCCTATACACTAACAATGAAAAAACAGAAAGAGAAATTAAGGAAACAATACCATTCACCATTGCAACAAAAAGAATAAAATACTTAGGAGTATATCTACCTAAGGAAACAAAAGACCTATACATAGAAAACTATAAAACACTGATGAAAGAAATCAAAGAGGACACAAACAGATGGAGAAACATACCGTGCTCATGGATTGGAAGAATCAATATTATCAAAATGGCTATTCTACCCAAAGCAATCTATAGATTCAATGCAATCCCTATTAAGTTACCAACGGTATTTTTCACAGAACTAGAACAAATAATTTCACAATTTGTATGGAAATACAAAAAACCTCGAATAGCCAAAGTCATCTTGAGAAAGAAGAATGGAACTGGAGGAATCAACCTGCCTGACTTCAGACTCTACTACAAAGCCACAGTCATCAAGACAGTATGGTACTGGCACAAAGACAGAAATATAGATCAATGGAATAGAATAGAAAGCCCAGAGATAAATCCACGAACCTATGGACACCTCATCTTTGACAAAGGAGGCAAGGATATTCAATGGAAAAAAGACAACCTCTTTAACAAGTGGTGCTGGGAAAACTGGTCAACCACTTGTAAAAGAATGAAACTAGAACACTTTCTAACACCATACACAAAAATAAACTCAAAATGGATTAAAGATCTAAATGTAAGACCAGAAACTATAAAACTCCTAGAGGAGAACATAGGCAAAACACTCTCCGAAATAAATCACAGCAAGATCTTCTATGACCCACCACCCAGAATATTGGAAATAAAAGCAAAAATAAACAAATGGGACCTAATGAAAATTAAAAGCTTTTGCACAACAAAGGAAACTATAAGTAAGGTGAAAAGACAGCCCTCAGATTGGGAGAAAATAATAACAAATGAGGAAACAGACAAAGGATTAATCTCAAAAATATACAAGCAACTCCTGCAGCTCAATTCCAGAAAAATAAACGACCCAATCAAAAAATGGGCCAAAGAACTAAACAGACATTTCTCCAAAGAAGACATACAGATGGCTAACAAACACATGAAAAGATGCTCAACATCACTCATCATCAGAGAAATGCAAATCAAAACCACAATGAGGTACCATTACACGCCAGTCAGGATGGCTGCTATCCAAAAGTCTACAAGCAATAAATGCTGGAGAGGGTGTGGAGAAAAGGGAACCCTCTTACACTGTTGGTGGGAATGCAAACTAGTACAGCCACTATGGAAAACAGTGTGGAGATTTCTTAAAAAACTGGAAATAGAACTGCCATATGACCCAGCAATACCACTTCTAGGCATACACACTGAGGAATCCAGATCTGAAAGAGACACGTGCACCCCAATGTTCATCGCAGCACTGTTTATAATAGCCAGGACATGGAAGCAACCCAGATGCCCATCAGCAGATGAATGGATAAGGAAGCTGTGGTACATATACACCATGGAATATTACTCAGCCGTTAAAAAGAATTCATTAGAATCAGTTCTAATGAGATGGATGACACTGGAGCCCATTATACAGAGTGAAGTAAGCCAGAAAGATAAAGAACATTACAGTATACTAACACATATATACGGAATTTAGATAGATGGTGGTGATAACCCTATATGCAAAACAGAAAAAGAGACACAGAAGTACAGAACAGACTTTTGAACTCTGGGGGAGAACGTGAGGGTGGGATGTTTTGAAAGAACAGCATGTATATTATCTATGGTGAAACGGACCACCAGCCCAGGTGGGATACATGAGTCAGGCGCTCGGGCCTGGTGCACTGGGAGGACCCTGAGGAGTCGGGTGGGGAGGGAGGTGGGAGGGGGGATCGGGATGGGGAATACGTGTAACTATATGGCTGATTCATGTCAATGTATGACAAGACCCACTGAAATGTTGTAAAGTGATTGGCCTCCAACTAATAAAATAATATTAAAAAAAAAAAAAAAGATCTATTTCAGTTTATTTAATCCTCCCAACAGAGAGCTCATAGTCATAACTAAATTAATTATAATTGTATGAATGGATTAAGTTGTAATCCAAAATGCAAAAGCAATGGTACTTTTTCTTCAAGCCAAATTTCAAACATTATGCTTGGGAAAAATAGTCACTTTGAAATGGAGAAGGGTGTATTCCACAATGATGGTTAATATCTTCATGCAACTTTAATCAAAAGGTACTATAATGTGAAATATGTAAAAAAGGCAGATTTATATAGTAGTTAAGAGCATGGTCTCTGAAACTAGACATCCTGGATTTAAATCCTGGTTCTGCTATCAATTAACTGTCTGATCTTAGACAAATTGTTCAACCTCTGTTCAACACATGCTCATCTGTAAAACAGGCATTGTAAAGATTTGATGGTTTGTTACATATAAAGCACTTAGAGTGGTGTCTGAAATATTGCAAAGACTCAGAAATGACTACTATTATAAACTGCTGGAATTATGAAGCAAAGTAGAAAGAGAAACACTTCTGTCAATAAATCTCAACCCATGAGAGAGGAAGTAAATAATAAATAAGAATATATATGTCCTGACAATAAGTTTGATATAATTTATTCATTTTTCATTTGTATATTCTACAAACCTGGAATTTCTTTTTTTTAATGTAATTGTCTGAGGTGGACAGAATGATCCCCAAAGATAGCTATACTCTAATTCTTGGAACTCATGACTATTGTATTATATATTACTTAGTGAAAAAGACTGCAGAAGAAACTTAAGAGACAGATCTTAAGATAGGATGATTGTCCTGGATTAGCCATGTGGGCCTAACCTATTCACATGAACCCCTAAAAGCAGAGAGCATTCTCTGGCTGGAGTCACAGAGATGTTGTAGACGAGCTAGGTATATGCAACAGAAGCTAGAAAGACTTGAAGTAGGAGAAGGACTTGAGAGCATCATTCACTGGTTTAGAGATGGAGAGGGCCATGTAACAAGACTGATAGTCTAGTTTCTAAGGAAACAGGAGCTGAAACTCTGCCAACGATCTAAATAAGCCTAGAAGCAGATTCTTCCAGGAGTCTCCTGGTAAGAGCCTGGTGTGACTAAGTTCTTGAATTTGGCCTTGTGAGACCCTAAACAGAGAACCAACTGAGCCACACTGTGCTTAGTTTCTGATGTACAGAAACTGTGAGATAATAAATGGGCGTTTGAAGCTATGGAATTTGTGATAATTTGTTATACAGCAATAGAAAACTGATATGGCACCACATTATTTAAATAAAAATGGAATAGATCAAAAAGCAAACCTCAGTGAATTCTCCAGAGTAGAAACATCATAAATCAGGTTCTGCACCACAAAGCAATAAAACTAGAAATAAATTTAAATGAAGGTGCAGAACTCCCAATTGCTTGAAAATGTTGATAATCATATACAAAATTATTTCCTTAAAGTTGTTCAAAGAGAAAAGTTATAAAGCAAAAATACTTAAGAATACTGGTGGATGGAGGTTCATGGGGAATGAAATGTTACATGCTAAAACATTTGGGATAAGCAAAAACTGTAGTGAAAAGCAAGTTAAAATATCTAAACATGTCAGGGGCTTAAAAATGAATTAATATTGTAACTCTAGAAAGTTTAAGGACAATAAAGTAAATATAAGCCACAAAGAAGGAAGCTGTTAAGAAAAATAAAAGTGAATAAGTGAATTTGAAAGCAGAAAGATAAACAGTAGATATGAAATTTTAAAATAATTTGATAACAATATAAAAGACAAAGCAATAGTATTTCTCTTTGTATAAATTCAAGTATATTTAATTTATAATTTTAGTTTCATATGTACAGCAAAGTGTTTTTTCAAATTATATTCCATTATTGGTTACTATAAGATAGTAATATTATTTCCGCTGCTATACAGTTTCTCATGTTTTTCTCTTGTTTCTCATGTTTTTTTATGTATCATAGTTTATTTCTTAATTATGTACTCCTAGTTTGTCTTTCCCTCCCTCTCCACTTTGGTAAGCACACATTTGATTTCTGTATCTGTTAGTCTGTTTCATGTATATATGTGTGTGTGTGTGTGTGTATGTATTTATATATATATATAATATTTGTTTTATTTTCAAAGTCAACTTATAAGTGACTTATAAGTGACTTATAAGTATTTGTTTCTCTATCTGACTTATTAAGTGTAATATTCTCTAGGTCTACCCAAGTTGCTGTGAAGGGCAGTATTTCATTCTTTTTATGGCTGAGTAATTTTCCATTGTATAAGCATATCATTTCTTCTTAAGTCAACAGTCTGTTGTTGGGTACTTGACTTGTATCCATGTCTTGGCTATTGTAAATATTGCTACTATGAACCCTATGGTGTATGTATCTTTTCAAATTAGAGTTCTTGTGTCTTCTAGATATATATACCCAAGAGTGGGATTATTGACTCATGTGGTAGCTTTATTTTTATTTTTTAAAGGAACCTCTGTAGTGTTTTCCATTATTGCTGTTTAGCTGCTAGGCCTTCTCCGACTCTTTGCACCTGCATGGACAGTACCCTACCAGGCTCCTCTGTCCCTGGCATTTCCCAAGCAAGAATACTGTAATGGGTTCTTCCCGACCCAAGGATAGAACCCACATCTCTTGCACTGCAGGCAGATTCTTTACCATTGAGCCACTTGAGAAACCCTTTCTTACAGTGGCTGCACCAATGTGCATTCCCACCAGCAATGGAGGAGAGTTCCCTTTTCTCCACACCCTTTTCAGTATTTAACTGTTATGGGCTTTTGCTGATGGTCATTCATTATTGCCAAATTCAGACTTAAATTGAAGAAAGTAGGGAAAACCACTAGACCATTCAGGTATGACCTAAATCAAATCCCTTATGATTATACAGAGGAAGTGACAAATAAATTCAAGGGATTAGATCTGATAGACAGAGTGCCTGAAGGACTACGGACGGAGGTTCATGATATTGTACAGGAGGCAGTGATCAAGACCACCCCTAAGAAAAAGAAATGAAAAAGTGCAAAATGGTTGTCTGAGAAGGCCTTATAAATAACTGAGAAAAGAAGAGAAGCGAAAGGCAAAGGAGAAAAGTAAAGTATACCCATTTGAATGTAGAGTTCCAAAGAATAGCAAGCAGAGATAAGAAAGCCTTCCTCAGCAATCAATGCAAAGAAATAGAGGTAAACAATAGAATGGGAAAGACTAGAGATCTCTTCAAGAAAATTAGAGATACCAAGGGAAAATTTCATGCAAAGATGGGCACAATAAAAGACAGAAATGGTATGGAACTAACAGAAGCAGAAGATATTAAGAATAGGTGGCAAGCATACACAGAAGAACTATATAAAAAAGATCTTCATGACCCAGATAATCACAATGGTGTGATCACTCACCTAGAATCAGACATCCTAGACTGCGACATCAAGTGGACCTTAGGAAGCATCACATGAACAAAGCTAGTGGAGGCGATGCAATTCCAGTTGATCTATTTCAAGTCCTCAAAGATGATGCTTGAAAGTGCTGCACTCAATATGTCAGCAAATATGGAAAACTCAGCAGTGGTCACAGGACTGGAAAAGGTCAGTTTTCATTCCAATCCCAAAGAAAGGCAATGCCAAAGAATGCTCAGACTACCACACAGTTGCACTCATCTCACTAGTAAAGAAATGCTCACAATTCTCCAAGCCAGGCTTCAACAGTACATGAACCATGAACTTCCAGATGTTCAAGCTGGTTTTAGAAAAGGCAGAGGAACCAGAGATCAAATTGCCAACATCCTCTGGATCATCAAGAAAACAAGAGAACTCTAGAAAAACATCTATTTCTGCTTTATTTACTATGCCAAAGCCTTTGACTGTATGAATCACAGTAAACTATGAAAAATTCTTCAAGAGATGGAAATACCAGACCATGTTACCTGCCTCCTGAGAAATTTGTATGCTGGTCAAGAAGCAACAATTTTAACTGGGCATGGAGCAAAGACTGGTTCCAAATTGGGAAAGGAGTGTGACAAGGCTGTATATTGTCACCCTGATTATTTAACTTATATGCAGAGTATATCATGAGAAATGCCAGGCTAGATGAAGTACAAGCTGGAATCAAGGTTACTGGGAGAAATATTAATAACCTCAGATATGCAGATGACACCATCCTTACGGCAGAAAGCAAAGAAGAACTAAAGAGCCTCTTGATGAAAGTGAAAGAGGAGAGTGAAAAAGTTGGCTTAAAGCTCAACATTCAGGAAACTATGATCATGGCATTCGATCCCATCACTTCATGGCAAATAGATTGGGAAACAATGGAAGCAGTGACAGACTTTATTTTTTGGTGCTCAAAAATCACTGCAGATGGTGACTACAGCCATGAAATTAAAAGACACTTACTTCTTGGAAGAAAAGCTATGACCAACCTAGACAGAATATTGAAAAGCAGAGACATTACTTTACCAACAAAGGTCCATCTACTCAAAGCTATGGTTTTTCCAATAGTCATGTATGGATGTGAGAGTTGGACTGTAAAGAAAGCTGAGCACTGAAGAACTGATGCTTTTGAACTGTGGTGTTGGAAAAGGCTCTTGAGAGTCCCTTGGACTGCAAGGAGATCCAACCTGTCAATCCTAAAGGAAATCAGTCCTGAATATTCATTGGAAGGACTGATGCTGAAGCTGAAGCTCCTATACTTTTGACCATCTGATGCAAAGAATCAACTCATTGAACAAGACCCTGTTGCTAGGAAAGATTGAAGGCAGGAGGAGAAGGGGATGACAGAGGATGAGATGGTTGGATGGCATCACCAATGCGATGGACACAAGAGTTTGAGTAGGCTTCGCGAGTTGATGATGGACAGGGAAGCCTGGCGTGCTGAAGTCCATGGAGTCACAAAGAGTCGGATATGACTGAGCTGACTGATTCTGACAAGTGTGAAGTGATACCTCATTCTATTATAGTTTTTATTTGTATTTATCTGATTATTAGCAACGTTGAGCATCATTTCATGTACCTATTGGTCATCTGCATATTGTCTTTGAAGAAATGTCTTCTTAGGTCTTCTCCCCATGTTTTAAGTCTTCCCCCCCCCCCAATATTGTATTGTATGAGCTGTTTATATATTATGGAAATTAAACCTTTGTAGGTTACATCTTTTAGAAGTATTTTCTTCAGTTCTTTAGGTTATCTTTTTGATGATGGTTTCCTTTGGTGTACAAAAGCTTTTCAGTTTGATTAGGTGCCATTTGTTTATTTTTGCTTTTATTTTTTTTGCCTTTGGTGATTGACCTAAGAAAATATTGCTATGATTTATGTCAGAGAATGTTTTGCTTATGTAATCCTCTAGGTATTTCATGATTTTATATTTTATAATTGTACTTTAAACAATTTTGAGTTTAGTTTTTTGTATGGTGTGAAGGAGTTTTCTGACTTCACTGATTTACATGTGGCTGTCCAGCTTTACCAGCACCACTTACTGTAGAGACTGTCTTTTCCCCATTGTGTATTCCTGCTGCCTTTGTCAAAGACTAATTGACTATAGTTGCGTAGCTTTATTTCTGGGCTCTCTATTCTGTTCCATTTATTTATATGTCTGTTTTTTGTCTTGTTTTGTTTTACCAGTTCCATACTGTGTTTATTGCTGAAGTTTTGTAGTATTGTCTGAAGTATTGTCTGGGAGGATTTTGCCTCCAGCTTTGTTCTTGATCCTCAAAATTGCTTTGGCAATTCTGGAGCTTTTGTGATTCCATATAAATTTTATGATTATTTGTTCTAGTTTATTGAAAAATATCTTGTTTTTTTTTATAGGAATCACATGATATCTACAGATTGCTTTTGCTATTCTTTTGACAGGATTAATTCTTCTAATCCTAGACTGTGGGATGTCTTAGATGTCTTTTTGTTTCTTTGAATTATCTTCAGCTTCCTTTATCAGTGTTTTATACTTTATCAGTGTGTAGATCTTTAACCTCCTTAAGTTTATTCCTAGGTATTTTATTTTTTAGGGTGGGATTTTAAATGTGATTTTTTAAATTTTGTCTTTCTGATATGTCATTTTTAGAAATGCATTGTTGAGAAATGCAGCCAATTTCTGTATATTAATCTAGTATCCTGTTATTTTGCTGAATTCATTCATTAGTTCTAGTAGTTCTTTTGTGGAGACTTTCCCTGCTAGCTCAGAGGTAAAGAATCCATTGCAATGCAGGTGACCCCGGTTTGATTCCTGGGTTGGGAAGTTCCCCTGGAGAATGGATAGGCCACCCATTCCTGTATTCTTAGGTTTTCTTGGTAGCTCAGATGGTAAAGAATCCACCTGCATTGCAGGAGACCTGGGCTTGATCCCTGGGTTGGGAAGACCCCTGGAGGAGGGCATGGCAACCCACTCCAGTGTTCTTGCCTGGAGAATCCCAATGGACAGAGGAGTCTGTCGGGCTACAGTCGATGGGGTCACAAAGAGTTGGACACAACTGGATGACTAAGCACATTGTGTTCTCTTGTGATAGTTGTGGTTTAGTTACTAAGTCGTGTCTGATTCTTGTGACCCCATGGACTCTAGCCCACCAGGCTCCTCTGTCCATGGGATTTCCCTGCTAAGAATACTGGAGTGGATTGCCATTTCCTTCTTCAGGGGATCTTCCTGACCCAAGGATCAAACCATGTCTCCTTTATTGCAGGTGGATCTTTTACCACTGAGCCACCAGGGAGTTCTTTTTGTTCTCTATCTAGAGTAATATGTCATCTGCAAATAGTGATAGTCTTAGCTTTCCCTTCCAATTTGGTTACTTTTCATTTATTTTCCTTGTCTGATTACTATGGCTAGGATTTCCAATACTGTGTTGAATAGAAGTGGTGAGAGTGTGAATCCTTGTCTGCTATTGTACTTAGCATGAAGGCTTTCAGCTTTTCACCATTGACTATCATGTTGACTGGGTTTGTGGTGGATTCCTTTTCTTATGTTGAGATATATTCCCTCCATACCCACTTTAGTGAGAATTTTTTTCATGAATGTATCTTGAATTTTGTCAAATGTTTTTCTGTGTCTATTGAGATAATCATGTTTTGCCTTTCATTTTGTTAATATGGTGTATCACATTGATTTGCATATGCTGAACCATGCTTGTGACCCTGTGATGAATCCAACTTGATCCTGTAGTGTATTTTTATGTGGCGTTGGATTCAGTTTGTTAATATTTTGTTGAGACTTTTGCATCTATATTCATCAAAGTTATTGGCCTCTAATTTTCCTTTTCTTTTGTAGTAACTGGTTTGGATCAGGGTGATGGTAGATTCATAGAATTAATTTGGGTGTGTTCCCTCCTCTTCAGTCTTTTGTAATAGTTTGAGAAGAATAAGTTCTTTTTATATTTGGTAGAATTCCCCAGTGATGCCATCCAGTCATGGAATTTTGTTTATAGAGACATTTTCAATTATAGATTCTATTTCACTTCTGCTAATTGGTCTTTTGAAACTTTCTGTTTCTTCTTCTTCTTCTTCTTCTTTTTTTTTTTTTTTGTATTTCTGTCATATTGATTGTTGTTTCTCCTCTTTCATTTATTTTGTTGATTTGGGTCATCTCTGTTTTCTTTTTGGTGAGCCTTGTTAGAGGTTTGTTGATTTTAACTTTTAAGGAAAGACTGCTCTTCTTTATATTGGCCTTTTCTATTGTGTTTTGATTTCTATTCCCACTCTGGTGGTGGTTTAGTCACTAAGTCGTGTCTGACTCTTGCAACCCTATGGAGCCTGCCAGACTCCTCTGTCCATGGGATTCTCCAGGCAAGAATACTGGGATGGGTTGCCATTTTCTTCTCCAGGAGATCTTCTCAACCCAGGAATTGAACCCAGGTCTCCTGCATTGCAGGTAGATTCTTTACCAACTGAGCTACAAGGGAAGCCCTCTATTCCCACTCTAGTTTTGATTATTTCCTTTGTTTTTCTGACTTTGTTTTTTTTTCCTCCTCATTCTTTTAGATGATAAATTGTTTGAGATTTTCCTTATTTCTTGAGGAAGGATTGTATCACTATGAAGTTTCTTCTTAAAACTGCTTTTGCTGCATTTCATAGATTTGTAAATTTGCACTATCATTTTCGTTTGTCTCAAGATATTTTTGGATTTCTTCTTTGATTTTATCATTGACTTAATGGTTTTTTGGTAGTATGTTGTTTCATCCTCACATGTTCTTTTCCTGTTTTTATTTCTGTGCTTGATTTCTAGTTTCATATTGTTGTGATCAGTAAAGATGCTACCAATGATTTCTATCCCCTTAATTTTGTTAAAGCTTATTTTTTTTACCTAGAATGTGACTTATTCTAGAAAATGGTCTGTGTGTGCTTGAAAAGAATGGGTATTCTTTTTTATTTTTTTGGATCTACTGTCCTATAGACATCAAATAAGTCTGACTGGTATATTTTATCATTCTCTCTGGATGATCTGTCCATTGATGTCAGTGGGTGTTAAAGTTTCACTGTTACTAAAGTCCTGTCAACTTCACCCTTCCTGTCAGTTTGTTTTATATATTTTGGTGCTCCTATATTGTCTACTTATATGTTAATGAGTATAAAATCCCCTTCTTGTAGTGCTCTCTTTGTCATTATATATTCCCTTTGTTTATTTTCCTATATGGCCTTCTGAGCAACCTGTTTTGTCTGATATGCATCTTGCTACCACTGTTTTCTTGTTATCTGCATAAAAAATCTTTTCCTATCCTCTTACTTTCATTCTCTGTGTGTTTCATCCTAAAGTGAGTCTCTTGCAGTCAGAAATTGTAAATTTTTTTTCTAAATCCTATCTGCCTATCTGTTTTTTGATCAGAGTGTTTAGTCCATTGCCATTTAAACTAATTATTGATAGGTATGCACTTATCACCTTTTAATCCTTGTTTTCCTGATGTTTTAAGTTCTTTTTTTAATTTTTTTTTGTGATTTGATGATTTTCTTTTGTAGTCTGCTTGAGTTCCTTTCTTTTTGTTTTTTTGTATATGTATTGTATATATTTTTTCACTACCATGGAGTTCTAGTAAGTTGATCTATATCTCCTTGCTTTTAACTGATAGTCAATCAAATTCAAACACTTTCTAAAAGATTGACATCTTTATATCCCATCACCTACATTTTGTGATTTTTGTGTTTTATTTTACATCTTCATGCTTATTCTTTACTGTTAATTGTAGCTATGATCACTTTTACAGAACTTTTTGATTTTTAATCTATGTATTGGCTTATTTATGTGATCTTCAATACTTTTTTTGTATTTGCCTTTCCTATTGTGATTTTCCATTTCCTATGGATATTTTTTCTCTTTAAAGGAGACCCTTGAATATTTATTTTAAAGTAGGTTTAGTGTTGCTGAATTCTTTCATTTTTTTGCTTTCCTCAGGATATGCTGGCTGTTGATGGGGAGTGTTTTGTAGTATACAGAGCCTGTGGTGGATGTCAGGCAGGGCTTTCTCTCTGCTCCATGGCACCCTGTCAGGGACTGAGTCTGCTCCCCAGTTTTGTAGTAGAAGCCCTGGGGATCAAGTGTGATGAGACTCCATTGCCCTAGAGCGTGTAATACCTTTCCTCAAAGGAGGTGATTGCTGAAGTAAGTTGAGGCCCACCCATGTGATCATGGAAAACCTATGTAGGTGTCTGTAGTTTTTCTCAGAGGCAGACTGATGTTGCATCCCTTTCTCTGTTGTATTTGTTTCAGATTTAGTGCAAGGCTCTGGTGTAAGTTAAGTTGGGACTAGGAGTCCAAGCATTGTGACTATAGGAATTGAGGTGGTTGCCCTGCTTGCTGCCTGAGATCTGGGCTGCCTCTGTGGCAGGGCCTTCCTGTGACCTTTCTACTCCAGATCTACTGCTAACCTTTTGCATGGAATGGGCAGACCTGGAATGCTCTTGCTTGGAGATGAACCACAAAGCAATGGTTTTGACAATAAACAAGTAAGGTTAAAATAAATATATAACATTAAGAATAAAAAGAGGAAATAAACATAGAAAAAAGCTAAAAATTGTATATTGTGTATAATTTTGCTAATAAATTTTAAGATATGGGTGAAATGAATGGTTTTATATGCTAATATTAATTTATAAAGTTGACTCAGTAAGAAAAACAAACCCAAGGAAAACCTTTTCCATGAAAGGAAATGAGAAAGTCATTAAAAATATTGAGATCAGAGAGTTTCACTGGAAAATTGTTGAAGATATTCAATTAGAAATTAATTCTGATATTATTTATATTGTATCAGACAGTAGAGAAAGAAGGGAAGTTTATTTTATGGAGGCATGATTAGCTTAATAACAAAAACTGACATAGTTCAAAAATAGAAACAGTGACAATTTTCACTTTTGAATGCAGATGTGAACATCTGAAGTACAATATTAATAGATTCACAGAGTATAATGAAAGAATAAGAGAACATTAAAAAGTAAATTTTATTTCAGGGATGTGAGATAGTTCAAATTTGATAATATTTACAGTAATAATAATAGTTTCAAAATAGTAAAATAAAGCATATGGTAATGTTGACAGATGTCCAAAATGACAAAATTCAACGTCTATTACTGGTAAAAAAAATGTAATAAGTAAAATACAAATAAAAAGATGCCTTACTAAAATACCAGTCAGAATCATATTTTATGGTCAAAACTACGGCCATACTTTTATGATCAGGTTTAAGACAGTGATCCCAGAAATCACCAGTGTTGTCTCAACCACTAAATTATAACTATATAATATAAAATGGCAAAATTACCATTACTTTCTCATGATTCTATATCTGGAAAAACCAGGAGGATCTAGTTAAAGTTTAATCAGAGTAATATGGGTATTCAGTATAATAGTTGACTTTGGAGTGAAGCGAGTCCTTTAAAAACCCATATGTTCAAAACTTAACCCCTAATGTGACTTTATTTGGATTTAGGGCTTTAAAGATGTCATTGAGTTTAGTTGAGGTCATAAGGTTGAGACTCTAATATGACAGGATTATTTTCCTTATCAAGAAGAGACAACACAGAGCTCTCATGCTCTCTTGGTCTCCCTTTCTTTGGGCACATGTGATCATGTGAACACGGTGAGATGGTGGCCAAGAGAAGAGGTCTTAGAATGAAATCTGCCTCATTAGCACTTTGATCTTGGACTTACCCATATCCAGAATTTTGAAAACTAAACGTCTGTTATTTAAGCCACCCAACCTATAATACTTGTTATGGCAACCCAAAGTGACTAAACAAAATCGGTAAGATTTTGGTATTGTAAGTATTTGCTTGCATTTTATATTTGCCCACATCCTTTATATGTAATAAATATACATATATATTTATATGTTTTAATATATGATTTTGCATCTCTGAAATACTTTATTAAATGCTTTTAAAATTAAACAAGGTAGATTAGACAAATACTTGTGAAACTACTGAATAAAATCAGATTATAAGTTACTATAATTTTAATTATATATAAAATTATATGCAAGTAAAATCTAAAAGGTGAAAGAGTTCTGTATGTACACATGCATCATCAGATCCCATTCACAGTAGCATCAAAAACATTAACAAAACATGGAACATATTAATAAGACCACTAAGAATAAACTTAAAAAATTTAGCCAAGGGACATATAAAAGACTTGAATAAGTGGAGACATGTGTCTTTTTTATCAGATTGTAAATATATTGAAAGTGAAAGTGTTAGTCAATCAGTCATGTCCAACTCTGTGTGACCCTATGAACTGTACCTGGGCAGGCTCATCTGTCCATGGGATTCTAAAGGCAAGAAAACTGGAGTGGGTTGCCATTCCCTTCTCCAGGGGATCTTCCCAACCCAGGAATCAAACCCATGTCTTCTGCATTATAGGCAGATTCTTTGCCATCTGAGTTACATTAATTCCCCCTTACATAATGAACAACTAAATGCAGTCTTTATAAACCTTCCAGTCTAGGTTCTTTGGACCTTGGGAAATGATTTAATGTTTACTTGGAAGAGTAAATATTTTACAATAGCCAGCTGACTTCTGAAAAGAGGAAGCAATTAAGAACATTGCCTCATCAGATTTTAAAACCTTTTATAAAGCTGAATAGAAATGAATACACTGTGCTGCTGGCTTAGAAATGGAAGAGGTCAGAGATTTCAGACAGAAATAAATTCAATATTCATTGAAATTTGCCATCACAGCTCTACAGTTTGTAAGAATGATGAAGCTTTTGGTATGGATCACAACAAACTGTGAAAAATTCTTAAACGCGGGAATACCAAACTACCTTACCTGTTCCCTGAGAAGTCTGTATGCAGGTCAAGAAGTAACAGAACTGGACATGAAACAACAGACTGGTTTAAAATTGGGAAAGGAATACAACAAGGCTATATGTTGTCATCCTGCTTATTTAACTTATCTGCAGAGTACCTCATGTGAAATGCCAGATTGGATGAATCACTAGCCAGAATCAAGATTGCTGGGAGAAATATCAACAACCTCAGATATGCAGATGATACTACTCTAATGGCAGAAAGTGAAGAGGAACTAAAGAGCCTCTTGGTGAAGGTGAAAGAGATGGGTGAAAAAACTGGCTTAATGCTCAACATTCAAAAAATGAAGATCATGGTATCCAGTCCCATCAATTCATGGCAAATAGAAGGGGGGAAAGTGGAAGCAGTGACTGATTTTATTTTCTTGGGCTCCAAAATTACTGTGGACAGTGACTGCAGCTATGAAATTAAGACACTTGCTTCTTGGAAGGAAAGCTATGATAAACCTAAACAGCATATTTAAAAACAGAAGCATCCTTTTACCGATAAATGTCTCTGTAGTGAAAGCTATGGTTTTTCCAGTAGTCATGTATGGATGTGAGACTTGGACCATAAGATCACTGAGTGCTGAAGAATTGATGCTTTCAAATTGTGGTTCTGGAGAACACTCTTGACAGTCCTTTCGACAACAAGGAGATCAAATCAGTCAATCCTAAAGGAAATCATCCCTGAATATTTATTGGAAGGACTGATGCTGAAGCTGAAGCTGCAATCCTTTGGCCACATGATGTGAAGAGCCAACTCACTAGAAAAGATCCTATTGCTGGGAAAGTTTGAAGGCAAAATGAGAAGGGGGAGGCAGAGGATAAGATGGTTAAATAGTATCACCAACTCAATGGACATGAATTTGAGCAAATGTAGGGGATCGTGAAGGACAGAAAAGCCTGGCTTGCTGCAATTAATGGGGTCACAAAGAGTAGCACACGACTTAGTGACTGGACAACAATGCTGAGTTCAAACCCCTGCTCTGCTGTTATCCAGCTGTGTGACATTTTACAAGTTACTTAACCTCTCTGAACATTAGTTTTATCATCTCTTTAATGGGAGAGTAATACTTACATCATAATGAAATAATGAATGTGCCTGGCACACAGTAAGCCCTCAATAAATGGTAGTTTCTGTATCTCTGTCTCACTTCTTACATAAAAATAAATTTCAAATGGATTTATATGTGTAAAAAGTAAACAGGAATAAATATATGATCATGTTTTGTGGAAGACATTTCCAAGTATGGTGGGGAAAATAGAGATCATAAAGCAAAAATGGTACATATGACATATATAAAGTTAAAAGCTTGGTGTAGTAAAAATTACCATAATTAAAGTTGCCTGAAAGACACAAAAGTGGGGAAAAGATATGCAACATGTATGACAATATAAGGTTTTCCCAATATTAAGTTTTTAAAAAATCTTTAAAAGAAATATTGAAAAGATGAACTCCTGAACCAGGGGATATTAAAGATTGTAGACTTGGAGGATGTACAGTTCTGATAGTAGTGGTAGTGGGAGGAGGTGAAGAATAAAAAGTATTGTTTTTGGATAATTTAAACTATGATATGCCTATTAGACATGCAAGGTAGAAATTAGGTAGATTTTAATTATCCTGTATTTCTCTCTCTCTCTCACCATTTTTCCCCAAATTAATTCAGAGGTTAGGTTAAATGTCATTCTCTCTGTCAAACCTTCCCTGACTCTACCAGCCTAAGTTACTTCTGTTATATATTCTATTGTGTTCTTCTGAAATTAACTCTCCTTGTAAGTACTGTGGACTTCTGCACAACAGAAGTCTGTGATCTGAGACACTGGAAGATGGTAAATAGCCTAGCGATCAGCTGACAGTCACTGGTGCCTCTGCATTTGGGTTTGATTTCAAGTGTTGAACTGTTGCTCCTAGAGGTCTATTAAAGAAGTCAGAGTCCCAGTCTTGGTGAAGATGGTGAGATGTAGAAATAACACAGACTCAAGTTATTATAAATCTTAATTCCAGGGGGAAAAGATGACTAGTTAAATTGGAGCATGAGATTTGAGATTCTAACAAAAATGATCAGATATTGAATTCACTGACTAGGGGTCATATTCATAAGGAATAGAGCAAAAGTTTTTTCCACGTCTGAAGAAGATTTAATCTCTATATTCAAATATTACTGATTATGGGAATTATAGGTCCCAGTGAAAGAGAGTAAGATGGATCACTATACCACATCCCTCCAAAACCATGGCTAAATTTAATTATTTGCTGTTGTGCTAGGTTTTTTATTAAAGTTTTGCATTTTTGATTATTGGTTGGGTGTTCCCCACCTTTATGGAGTTTTGGCTTGAATAAATCTCTTTGCTATAAATATCTGTTGACAGTGAATGGCCCTGCATTTATAGAAGCCTTGAAATGGAACTAAAACAATTGAAACATGGGCCTTGTTTGATAGGTGACAATAATTCCAGTTGCAGAGGGATGGTGTTATGTATGTGTTTGGTGAATGTGTTCATTAATGGCTTTGAAAAGAATTTAAATGGCATGTTAATTAAATTTGAAGTGATAGTAAAGGAGAAAGTGTTATGACCGTTATTGAGAATCCAAACAATAACCTCTCCGGGAGAGGTTAAGGATGTAAGCAGATAAGGAAACCAGATTTAACCTATCCAGTAGAAGCAATCATGCAGGGAAGATTATCAAAAATAAGATATTTTAGTCTAAGGAGAGTACCAACTGGAAATCAGCCATGCTGTGAGCATTTGGCAGTCACCAGAATAGAATTAGCCTAAATAAAATACTCAAGCAAGGAGTGAAAAGATTCACACTGAATTTCTAACTTCTCTCTTTAAAAAAGTACATTTTACTTTGAAGTATTGTCCTAAGTATTGGTGTGGTTCGTGGACAAAGGGTCACAGACTCTGGAGATAGACCTCATGATCAGGCAGAGTTTCATGTCTAGGAACGTGGACAAAAATCTCTACACCATGGTTGAAATTAGTTATGTAAAGAAAACCTGCCCAGTGGTACCACATCTTAGAGGGTTCTTTGGAAAAGGGTAACCGATGAGATTAATCTGCATTTTAGGAGTTGTTTCTCAAGGAGAACTTGCTTTAGGACCATCAGGAATGCTTTTTAAAATACAGATTCCTAGGTTCCACCCCAGACCTATTGAAACAGAGTCCCTGGGTATGGGTACATGAGATCTGCATTAAACAAAGACTAGTTTTCTTTCCTCTTATATCTTTTGGGAACCACTGTTTTATATTATCAGGACATTGCACTTAATTGTAATGAACGGAATGTGTAAATTAGGAACAATATTTTTAATGTGGAATGCTTGTTGTAATTATTTGGAATATAAAGACACATATTACCAGGAGTTAGCCAACCCCACACATAGAAAGGAGAGACACAGGGTTTTCACATTTACTGTTGGATCCTCTCAATTGGATCCTGCAAAACTCCATAGGGTATGATTCATGTAGATTATAATGTAAATGGCATCCGTTAGACTTGTGCAGTGTAAACAAGTCAGCCTATGCAGGTACTCCAATTTAGTAAAGCATGGCTTCCCTGGTGGCTTAGTGGTAAAGAACCCACCTGCCAATGCTGGAGATGTGGGTTTGATCCCTGGGTAGAGAAGATCCCCTGGAAAAGGAAATGGCAACCCACTCCAGCATTCTTGCTTGGGAAATCCTGTGGACAGAGGAAACTGGTGGACTACAGTCCTTGTGGTCACAAAGTGCTGGATACAACTGAGCACCTGAACAATAAGAACAAATGGTTCTGTTTTAGGGAAGAGAAATTGATTAGCCTCTGTCACACTCCAAATGAAAAAACTTAATTTTTCTTGATCTGTATTTACTAGGACTTACAAATTTAATATACAATGTACCTGGATGTCGAGATATGAATGTCACTGGTAATAAATGCATATCCTGTTATGATAGTATACAAATTTTCATTCATAATTTATTCTCCTGTTATTTAGATTTTGGTGAATCATAGTTTTATAACCTAGAGTTGAGGATGGACCAAGAAAGATTCCACTAAAGTATTAATACATCAATCTCATGAAAGCCACCCTGAAACCATCAGGCAGTCTTGCCCTTGTCATGACGATAGCTACCATGCTGTCGTATTATGTATTTATGTTGTGAAGAAAATCGATGTTTAAGTAAATAGGAAAGGTCAGAGACAGCTTGATGAGCCATAGATTCCATTTAGAATATTTTCCCTCATGTGCAATTTTTTTCTTTGCACCTGCAACCAGATTGTAACCTTGAGAAGAATCTTATGCACAAAATTAGAGGCCACAGTGGAAAATTTACTTCTGAGAGTAGGTCATCAAAAAGAGCATGCTGAGTCCAGATGCAGAGGAAATGAGAACCTTTGTTTGTTCTCTCTTTGAGGACAATTGTGCCCTCTGTGAAAATTACATAGCCCCTCCTCATACTGTTTGAGGACTAGAGAAACCCATTAACAAAACATGTAAGGGAGATATTGGAGCACAAAATTGAGAGGAAGAATTAGGAAAATCATGGAGTTGGAAAACTGCTGAGTCATTAGGACTGATTGTATAAACTAAAGAAAGGGAAGGAGAGAGAAAATCTGTTACCTGAGCTAAAAGAGCAGTTGGAACTTCCTGAAATAGTGACTCACAGGTCATGACTTCTCCCACAGATTTCCCTTTTCATGAAAATCATCTTTACTTGACCCTACTGCCCTTTGTAGATTCCTCCTTATTTTTTTTCCTTCCTTTTACAACTAACTTCTCTTTACAAGTTAACTTTCTACCCTTACCACCCAGTCTCTCCTTAACCCCTGACTTAGGAATATTTCATCTGAAGCTTCTTCCCACCATTCTACTAAATCAAAACTCCTAAAGCTCATCAGAGCCATGACAAACCTTTCTTTCCAGGTCCAAATCTCTTTCCCAATCTGTTTCTGCTTTTATAAATATCTGCTGGAATATCCTCCTAAATATAACAACAACAACTGAAACAGCAGAGGTAAAAACAGCAAAGGCAACACCAGTAACAGTAAGATTATTTATTGAGCACTGCCTTGTACTG
Source organism: Muntiacus reevesi (assembly GCF_963930625.1). Taxonomy (NCBI): domain Eukaryota; kingdom Metazoa; phylum Chordata; class Mammalia; order Artiodactyla; family Cervidae; genus Muntiacus; species Muntiacus reevesi. The sequence continues at coordinate 128,728,456 of NC_089271.1, read as the reverse complement.
TTCCGACTAGTCTCCAAGTGCTGACTCATTGGATTCTCTCAGTGACTCTATGAGGTAGGTGCTTTCATTATCCTTATTATAGAGATTAAATAACAAGTTGACAGTAGATTCATAACTTCCCCAAGTTCACATAAACTAGTAAGTTGTGGAGCTAGGATTTCAACTTGGTGCTTGACCACTTGTTATAAGCTATTTTTCTGTATGCTATGCCACTCCAAATTCAGCACATCTAAAATTAAACTCCTAAATCCCTAACCCTAAATAGATTTCTTCACTTTCCCCATTTTAGTGAAGTAACTGCTTTCCATTATCTTTAAGGATGAATAACACAAAACAAGTTTTCAGGGTTCTGACGTATCAATGCATGAAAATCTTTGTTCATCAAAAACTATATAACTTTTAATGTTGAATGTGCATGTCCCATCATACACATAGGTCAATGAACATGAATTTGTAGCTTTTAAATATTACAGATTCATTTTAATGCTTTCCTGCCAATAAGCTTGAATTTTAATTACATAGCCAGAGTGTGTGATATTTGGCAAACATTCCTTTGCCTACGATTCCTTTTGACATTTTTTATTATCTCTAGTTGTGGGGAGTGAGGGCTACTCTCTAGCTGTGGTATGTGTACTTTTCATTACAGTGGCTTCTTGTGTTGCAGAGCACAGGCTCCGTGGCACGTGGACTTCAGTATTTGTGGTGTGTGGGCTCAGTAGTGGTGGCTTCTGGGCTCTAGAGCGCATGCTCAGTAGTTGTGGTCCATGGGCTTAGTTGGCCCATTACATGTGGGATCTTCCCAGACCAGGGATTGAACCTGTATCCCTTAACCACTGGACCCCCAGGGGATCCCTGCCTATGCTTTCTTTTCCTGATTCCCTAGTGCTTTGTAAGACATGTAAAAACTCTAGTAACTATGAGGAAACAGACTCCAAACATCTTGTTCCAGGTAAAATGTTATATAACTTACTTGTGATTTAACTTAAAATATCTCTGAGGTTAACTAGGTAACAGGTTACAAGTGGGGATGGTGAGTTTTTATAGCTAAGAAACTTAAAGTAATTTGTATGACATCTAATGTTTTAATCTTTTGGGTGTTTTTCTCTTTCATATTGGGAAACACAGAGGTTTTTAGCCAGGTCAGATCAACCAATTCTGTACTTGGATGACTTTTTCATTTTTGTGCAGATAGTTTGGTCTTAGGTTTAGGTAATCTTTATATTTTAGTATCTTTTACAGAACAAAGCATCAAATAGAGACACTAGTATGTTGAAAGTTTAATGCAATTCTGCCCTTGAATACATCTGAATGCCAAAAAAGAGGTCATTTACTTGCTATTAATAGTTTTAAATTACCACAAATTCTGACAGTAGTCCTGTTCTTTAGCAAAGGGAATTTTAGTAGCCATTGGCCAATACTCAACACCAAGTACTTTTGCTGAGGATATTATTTTGACTTTGGGCAATAACTGAGGTCTTTCTGGCCTTGTTTCCTATGACCAGGGAAGTCTGTCTCCTTCTTCAATACCCATAAGTAGGCTTTGATTTCTCCTGTGCTTGATCCTTTGCCAATTATTCTGATTCCTTTGATATTCTTATCTTTATCACGATATATTCCCAAAGATTAGAATCCATACCCAGACTTTCATTTGCCATGATTTGACCCTTTGCAAATGCTGCCTGATTTCCCGACACTGCCTATCTACCTAGGCCCAGGACTGTCACATATGGCCTTGCAAGCTGTACACTGCACAATTCCAGGGGACACCATGGGGCAGACTGTAATGTCAGTGGTGCCCCTGGAGTTGTGCAATGAGGCAGCCCTAACTAGATCTCTACCTATTACATGCTGACAGAGTACCCTCCCTTTCTGCCTTTTGTAACACCTTGTTTCACCTGTGTCATGGAAATTTGCCTAGTCTTTATTACCAGACTCCCTGATTTCAATTTTCTGCCTTCTTGGACCACCTATTAATGCCTGCTGTTTAAATACTACTGCCAATTATTACAAATGCCATCTTTTTAAACATCAAAATTACACAGGAAAAGTCAAGTTGTTAGAATGACAAAATCACAGAACTCAGGGGTACATGAAAAAGCTGGTTGACAAGGTTCTGATTTTCACTCTGTTCATTTGAGAGCATATATACACATACACAGCCTGGGTAGCTCAGATCAGTCCAGTTCAGTCGTTCAGTCATGTCCAACTCTTTGCGACCTCATGGACCACAGCATGCCAGGCTTCCCTGTCCATCACCAACTCCCAGAGCTTACAATATTTATTTTTCTCTTTGCATTAAATTTCAGTAAGAGTTTTCTCTCTCTCTCTTTTTTTTTTTTTTGCTGGTTCTTTTTTTTTTCACTCATTTTTATTAGTTGGAGGCTAATTACTTTACAATATTGCATTTATAACCTCAGACAAGTGAAAGAAATCTAGAGTAGTTTTGTCTTTGATAGTTCATATGGAGTGAAAATATAAGTTGCTCAGTCAGGTCTGACCCTTTGTGACCCCATGAACTATACAGTCCATGAAATTCTCCAGGCAAGAATACTGGAGTGATTAGCCTTTCCCTTCTCTAAGGGATCTTCCCAACCCAGGGATCGAACCCAGGTCTCCCACATTACAGGCAGATTCTTTACCAGCTGAGCTACCAGCAAAGCCCTGGTACTGTTTGTATATGATAATTCATATACATTGACTATGTGTATATGATAATTCATATACATAGAATCCAAAAAGAAACGAGGTTCTCTCTATAATTTCACTTAACAAAATTTTTGACTGACAGAGATGGGTCACAGTGGATAATATGTATTCTGTGTGGACACTGAAAACTTTGTTCAAGCTGTGTTTATATGGTCATTTTGAAAGTTATGCTAAAAAGAACTTGATGATAAATACAGTCAGGATTGCTATGATAAAGCACATTATTTATATATCATATAGGGCTTCCCTGGTGGCTCAGTGGTAAAGACTCTTTCTGCTGAAGCAGGATGTGGGCTTCTATCCCTATGCCCTGGAGTAGGAAATGGCAACCCACAGTATTCTTGCCTGGAAAATCCCATGGACAGAGGAGCTTGACAGGCTACAGTCCATGGGGTCTCAAAAGAGTTGGACAAAATTTAGCGACTAAACAACAATAGGTCAAATACTGTACTTTTCTAATTTTTTGTTTTGGGAGAAATCCAGACACTTCCTGAAATTGAGTTGCTAACCATTTGTCCACTAAATGAAGTTTCCAAATTGTGGAGATTAGGTAAAAAGCACAGAACAGTAGGTTTGGTTAGCAATCAGCCTACGGCTCTCTGAATGCTAGGAAGTTCATAGCAGTGGATCATAGATTTATTACAGGGCTTTTTCGTTACCTACCATAATGATCTCCAAAATAAATGTAAGGACTCTACCCCAGAGGCTTTTTTCTCTCAACTAGTTTGAAAATGCATTCCATTTTTATTTTTATAAAATGTGAAGATGAAAGGAAGGGGAGAAGTAGGAACATCCTTGTTGACTATAAAGATAGTGACACAAGTGGTATCATTTTCTTGCCTCATGTAAACTGCCTCATTGATGGAGCGTTTTGGATTGTCTTGTGTTTTTGCAAAGCATTGCTGGTAAGTATTGGCTAAGAGCATAGATTCATAGCAATCACTTTGCTCTGAGGCATATAATTGGAACATGTAATTCTCTAGCCTGCTTAATATAAATGATAACCAATACCATCATATCTTTGTTTAAAGTTTATTAAGTGGGATGGAAATCACAGATATCTAAGATCCTTGCTGCTTCAATGACGAGGCTGAGCAATTTTTTCTTTTCAGCCTCTTTCTGTTATTTCCCAAAGGCAACTTTACTGTACTAGCAAATTCTAGCTAGCTTGCTCCATTTGAGTTTATGATTCTGAAGCAGTAGCAGTCTGAAGCAAATTTGGTGGTATGGAAAACTATAACAAGAAGCTCTTCCCTTTATTTCTTGGTAACAAAACAAAATAGAGTTATTACTTTACCATACTAAGAAACTTTATTCAGAATACACCTTTTTAGTTTTACTGAAATAACCGAGCAAAGGAATATTCAGTGCCCAAAGCTAGAATTCACTACATTTTATCAAGTGACATTCAAAGAAGAGCACCCCTGTTGATTTCTTAAATTTTAATGGGTGTTTTCCTAGGTGGTGAATTGGCCTGGGGTTCACCTAAAGGAGTGTAAATTTAAATCTGGAATTGTTTGTTTAAACCATAGATTACAAATGCCTTTAGGAACTGAGGAGTTCAAAATTTTGTGGAGTCTAGATGTGGGATTTTAAGTAATGGTAGGGTCTTTAATGAACCTGAGAGTATATTCCACTTTTAAATAAATTCAAATGAGCTTGTGACACTGTTTAATGGCTTTACATCATATGTGTCCTCATATGGCAGCTCATTACAGTATGTAGTAATAATAAAGAGCCATGTTAATGGGATATTAAAGGGTCTGAGAAGTACTATAGTCAATAAACCTGCCTAACCAAGAGTTTCTCAAATGTGACATCAGGATCCTCCTTTCTTTATATCATTATTCCCACCCCCCGCCATATGCCTGTGCATCTACGCATGAGTGTTTGGCAAACACACAATGCTTATTTACTTCTTGTGGGCTTTTAATGATTTATGGGAAGCAGTTTGGTAAGTACCATACTTAGAGAAACCTACTAAAAACAATCATAAAAGCCAAGCAGTCAACAACTTAGTAAAGTGTACTTCTTTTCAATACTATTGCATAGGCTCTAAATATCCATATTCTAAAAAACAACTAAATATTTCTGCTGTCAATTTTTAAGTGTCTCAAAGTCCACTCAAAATGGATGGTTTCAAGTTGAAATTAGTTCTCATACAAGGTGACACATTTTGGTTTTGTAATACTGATCATCATCTAAAATGATTTGGTATATTACATTTTGGTTTTGTAATACTTATCATCATCTAAAGTGATTTAGTATATTAGTTAAAGAATGGCCTAAGCTGTTGTAATAAAGAGTCCAGAACACATGTTCAGATATAAGAGAAGTAATTTTCTCTCGTGTAGAACAGTTCAAGACTGTCCTCAGCAAGTAGCTTTGTCCTTAAAAAGATGACCCAGGAGCTACACACTGCACTTCTGCCTATATCCCATTGTGTAGAACATAGTAATGTGGGCATGCCTAATTACAGGGAGACTAGGGAATATAGTTTTTAGCTGAGTAGGTAGGTTCCCAGCGGAAACTGAGAAGAAGGACAGAATGAATACTAGGGTAAAGTTTGCTGTCTCTGTTATACCTCAGAAATGTTTCTGGTCATGGTACAACATATTAGAATGTAGGAGAGAAAAGTTCTAGGTAAGTAGTTCAGCTAAAATTCAGTGAATGTCTATAGAAAAAAAGAAATCATTTGGTCCATTTGATGAACACAGTGATAGATATATGGGTAAATGCATTTATTGAATAGGCAAGACACCATGATTTTTCTTTTATATTTGTAGACACTTAACCTGGATGAACAGCTGATACATGTTTATATTTATTCAACACTAATATACTAGGAACTTCCTTTGTGTCAGGCAGTGTATTGAAGATGCCATGGTGAGTAACACATGGCTATTGCCTAAGCGATGGTTATAATACAGTGAGAATATATGGTGTTGAATCATTCCAGAATATTAGACATGGACATTTTTTTTCTTGTTTCCGAAAGTAAAATAGTTGAAAAAAAACAAAAAAACAAAACACACAGAAAACTTTTGATAGGGGATATATGAGTAGCGATCCCTTTGCTGGCATACATTTCTAGCTAAATACGTGTTCATGTCTCCCTTTGTCCTTAGAGGAATTGCATTTTTTTTAAAGCAATAATGCTTCTATTTTCTTATAAGTCTCCATAGCAATGAAAGTCTCAAGAAGACAGAATATATTATTTGTTAACAGAGACACTTCTAAATAAGAGTGATATGTGATGTAAATAAGAATTATTTTCACATTTCCATTGGCCTGTATTGCAGTGCAGTTTAGGACTTGGCTGGGAGTCAGAAAAACTAGTTCTAGTCTTGTCTCTATGGTCTCAGCCTTATAAAATGGAGATTATGAAACTTGTTCCATCTATTTCATACACTGAGGTCTAAATAAGTTAATATATGCAAAAGTACTTTATAACCCCTAAAGTAATGTGCGTTTATTAGGTATTATTACTGTACCAAAGTTTTGTGACTGATTATCAGGACAATTGGTATCCTTATCATAGAGAATGTGCTGGTTATCTAAATATATATATTTTTAAAAAATGCATCTTAATTTCCTTCACAGTTCATACATAGGTGCTGGAGACCAATGGCAAGAGATGAAGTTGATTGGTAGGTAGAGATTATGTAGGCTGTGGCAAGAACTTCAGATATTTTTCCAAATGAATTGGTAAGTGATTAAAAGGTTTGAAGCAGTGTGATCTGACTTGTTCTTTGGAAAGGTTTACTCTGGCTATTTTGTAGAGAGTGAACTTTAAGAGATAAAATTAGAGACAGGAATCAGATTATTGAGAGACTTATAGAGTGGTCCAAGCAAAAGAAAATATGGTTTTGGGTTAGGTTGATGGCTTGTGGGGGTGGAGAAGAGAGGAAAATTTGGGAAAAGGTTGGAAGTAAAGGTGATGAAATTAGCTAATAATGAATCTATGTGCAAAATCAAGGAAAGAGGATTGGGTTGAACCTAATGCTAGGTCTTTTGTCTTATCTGTGCAGTACTCTTCATTCAAACAACTTTAGTTTTCTCATTGTCACATATCCCATGAATTCATGGAATATTATGGATATTTTGCTGCAAAGACCATTTCTTTGATTAAATGGAGATGGGGGTACTGTTTTGACTAACTGGCCAGGAATTGTTTATGATTAGCCAGACCTGGCAAGCATTTTGATTAGCAAGTTTAGGATAGATGTTTTAATGTAAATATATAGAAGTGTGATTTTAAACAAAATACTTGCCAAGAGAATAATTGTAAGGTTAAATTGACCTCCATGAGGGAACGTGGGAAAGCAACACTTTAAGAATAAAATCTGTGATTTTGGTTTGGGCTACTGAGTAGATGAAACAGTTTATGAATATAAAACTTATAGAGCATCATGCTTGGGAGAGAGAATTAAAAGTTCGGTTTGGGGTATGTTGAGTTTGAGATACCTGTTGGATACTCTATCCTGTGGAAGTTCTAAGTAAACAACTAACAATATGAGTTCAATGATGAGGTTTTTTTGGCAGGAGATAAAAATAGGCCATGTATTTCTGGATATGTGGTGGATGAGAGGCCTACTCTATATCCAGATAGTGATGCCTAGTAAAATGTTGAATATACAGGTTTGAGACTAAGGAGAATGATCTTGGATAGAGATATAGATTTTTGAGTATTCAGCTTATTGTGACAATTGAAACCATGGGAGTGGACAAGATGTCCCACCAGCTGAAAATGTATTAGGAAAAGAGACAACCCAGCACAGAATCCTCAGGAAAACCAAGAGATGAAAAAAGAGAATCTTAATGAAAAGAGTAGCAGGTAAACCAAAGGAAGAGTATTTCTAGAAACAAGGATTTTTTTTTTAACCAATATTGAGTGCTTTTGATGGGACAAGTAGATAATGACTGAGAAATATCCATTGAATTTAAACTAAGGAACTTCTAGGTGTTCCTGATGAGAGATATTTTGGTGAATTACTGGAGGCAGAAACCAAATTATATTGAGATGGGTCTTGAGTATAGATTAGGAATGTAGATAGCAGTTGCAAATAGTTCTTCCAAGAAGTCTGCTTGTGACCTCGAGGAGAGAAATAATAAAGCAGCAGGACGGGCTTAGGGAGTTATGCTTTTAAGATAGGAGAAATTGAGCTTGCTTGAATGCTGATGAAAAAGATCTGGTAGATAGAGGTTGAAGATGAAAGAAAGAAGACCGTCAACCCAGTATGTTTTCTGAAAGGATTGGTATACAAAGAATAACAGAACATATTAGTCTCAGGCAGAAAAGGTACCTCTTTTTTTGTAGTATGAAGATACCAGAAAAGGATGAGTGTGAATGCAAGAAAAATTGTGAAAATAGTCATTGGAAAATAAAGAATGTCCCCATTCTATACCTACTGGTTTCTATTTTCTGTGAAGTGGGAGGCAGTTTAGCCTACTAAGAACAAACGATACTGTAGTGGGATCAGTAGTGAGAGAGAGTGTGAAAGAACAAGAGCAAACACAGCCCTGGACAATTCTGTCTTTTCCCCTAAACTTTTTCTACTGATTATTCCTTGAATGAGGTTTAACATATAACACTTTGTAAAATTAAGGTAAGCAACATGTTGATTTAATACATTTATATGTTGTGATTTCTATTTTAACAATAGTTATCACCTCTATCATGTCACATAATTGTGTGTGTTTGTGTGGCTAGAATAACTAAGATCTAGTCTGTTAGCTATGGAGTGGTTGTGTGGAGAACAGGGAATCCTTATACACAAAGAAGATGTGGTATGTATATAGATAGATACACACACACACACACACTCACACACACACAATGGAATACTACTCAGCCATGAAAAGAATAAACTTTTGCCATTTGCAGCAACATAGATGGACTTGGATGGCATTATACTAAGTGAAATAAGTCAGACAGAGAAAGACAAATGGTATGTGATATCACATATATGTAGAATCCAAAAAAATAAACCAGCAAAATAAAACAAACAAAGAAATAGTCTCATAGATATAGAGAACAGTCTTGTGGCTACCAGTGGGTGGTGGAGGGGCATTATATGGGTGGGAATGTGGGAGGTACAAATTATTGGATGTAAGATATGCTGAAGGACGTATTGTACAGCACAGGTAATATAGCCAATATTTGGTAATAACTGTAACTAAAGTATAAATTTTAATGATGTATAAAAGAGATCAGTCTCTTAGCAAGTTTGACAGTTATAATACAATATTGTTGTCTATTCACTCTACTGTACATTAGATCTCCAGGATTTGTCTACTAGTTGCAAGTTTCCACCCTTAAATAATATCTCTACTCTTCTCTCCCCTCTCTCGAATGCCCACCCCCACTCATTGCCCCTGGAAACCACCATTCTACTCTCTAATTTTACAAATTTGGCTTTTTTGGGTTCCATATAAGTGACCATACAATATTTGTCTTTTTCTTTCTGAATAATTTCACATAGCCTAATGTCATCAGTCGCCATCCATGTCTTCTTAAATCTATAGTTGAAGAGCAATACCTCCCCAAATCTAGTAACAGTTGTATTTTGGTTTTAACATTACATGGCATTGTCATCCCCCCCCCCTTTTTTTCTAAGCTGTGAGAGCTTGCTTTAGGAGCAGCTGGCCAGATAACCACTTGAAACCTTTTCTGAAGCTTTTTTGTTTTCCTCAAGTGAACAGGTTTTTCACAGGCCATTTTCAAAACCTAGCTCTATAGCAGGCCTGCAAAAGGACATTAAATGCATTGGCAGCTCTGTAACAATTTGCAGGTGACATGTTATAAGCTTGTTTCTGCATAGTTCTTTTCCTTGGTGCCAGTTGGATAATCATTTTGTCTAATCCTAAAAGGCATTTCTGATGCTCTCAAAACTACATCTATGCACCTACCTTAGATATTGTTATAAGCTTGTTTCTGCATAGCTCTTTTCCTTGGTCCCAGTTGGATAATCATTTTGTCTAATCCTAAAAGGCATTTCTGATGTTCTCCAAACTATATCTATGCACCTACCTTAGATATTGTTTAGTTCTTTTCTGTAGAGTCTAGCTGAGGAATATACTGTAGTGATACCCCAACTCTTATCAACTTCATTTTCATTTTAGTGCTGATGAGTCATTATATGGACTGTGAAGCCTTGAATAACTCTGGATCCTTAAGATTGTGTGTGTGTGCTTGTGCGCGTGTGTGCGCTACATGCTAAGTCACTGTAGTGAAGTCGTTCAGTCATGTCCGACTCTTTGCGACCCCATGGACTGTAGCCTATCAGGCTCCTTCATCCATGGAATTTTCCAGGTAGGAATACTGTAGTGGGTTTCCATTTCCTTCTCTAAGGGATCTTCCTGACCCAGGGATCGAACCCGGGTCTCCCGCATTGCAGGCAGATGCTTTACCATCTGAGCCAACTCTTTGTGACCCCATGAACTGTACCCTCTGGGCTCCTCTGCCCATGGGATTCTCCAGACAAGAATACTGGTGTGAATTGCCATGCCCTCCTCCACTGGATCTTCCTAACCCAGGGATCAAACAATTGCCTCTTGTGTCCCCTGCATTCTTTAATGCTAGGACCACCTGGGAAGCTTCAGATGGTGTAGTCATAGCTAAATCTCTTCCTTACTCCATTCTTTTCAAACAATCCCTCAGACAACATTGTGGCCAGAAACTGTTACTAAATTCCATCTTTCATTAACTTCTTTTCTTTTCTCCATTTCTTTCCATTTAGTCTTCTGTTGTTTGTTTCCATTACACATTACACCTAAATTTAGATATTTTCTGTATATTATGAAATTTGTCTAATTTTTCTGCCACCACAACATTTTTGATAATCATCCTATTTTGATGTTTTCCACTCTTCTCTTATTCCATGAATGTCTGTGTCATATGAAAATTTTGCTTTTTAATAAAGTCAGGAATCTTTTAGAAATTCCCCCAAACATTTAACTTAAACATATTGTACTTATTATTCTGTGGTTAAAAAAATGAAAAAAAAAACAAACAATAACTCCATTTAAACTAGTTTAAGCAATAAAGGAATTGGGTGACATAATTGGGAGGCCTAAAGGTAAATGCCAGGTACTGCTGTATCTGGGACTCCATTACTCTCTGTTCATCAATATTTTTTTCAAAGAAACTCTCTCCACGCGGCAAATAAAATGACTGTAGTCACCCCTAAGCCTATACATTTATAACTTGTAACTCATAAAGAGTTTCTCAGTCCCAGTGTAAATATGGAAAATTTTCTATAAGAATTCCAATTACTTATGCTTCTTTTTTTTCTTTACTTTTTTTTTTTTTACTTATGCTTGAGTCATGGGTAATTCATCCATTTAAAAAGGAAAAATGTCATGATTGATATGATCAGGGTTACATGCCCATCAATATAGTTAAAAGGTCAGGCACTTGGTTAATAGTTCCACTCAGTTCAGTTCAGTTCATTTCAGTCACTCATTTGTGTCCGACTCTTTGTGACCCTGTGGATCGCAGCATGCTAGGCCTCACTGTCCATCACCAACTGCCAGAGTTTACTCAAACTCATCTCCATTGAGTCAGTGATGCCATTCAACCATCTTAGGCTCTGTCTTCCCCTTCTCCTCCTGCCTTCAATCTTTCCCAGCATCCGGGTCTTTTAAAATGAGTCAGTTCTTCCCATCAGGTGGCCAAAGTATTAGAGTTTCAGCTTCAACATCAGTCCTTCCAACGAACACTCAGGACTGATCTCCTTTAGGATGGACTGATTGGATCTCCTTGCAGTCCAAGGGACTCTCAAGAGTCTTCTCCAACACCACAGTTCAAAAGCATCAATTCTTCGGCTCTCAGTTTTCTTTATAGTCCAACTCTCACATCCATACATGACTACTGGAAAAACCACAGCCTTGACTAGATGGAACTTTGTTGGCAAAGTAATGTCTCTGCTTTTTAATATGCTGTCTCGGTTGGTCATAAATTTCATTCCAAAAGGAGGAAGCATGCAGTGTTGGTGGTATAGTGGTGAGCATAGCTGCCTTCCAAAAGGAGGAAGCGTCTTTTAATTCCATGGCTGCAGTAACCATCTGCAGCGATTTTGGAGCCCAGAAAAATAAAGTCAGCCACTGTTTCCATTTTTTCCCCATCTATTTGCCATGAAGTGATGGGAACGGATGCCATGATCTTAGTTTTCTGAATGTTGAGATTAAGCCAGCTTTTTCACTCTCTTCTTTCACTTTCAAGAGGCTCTTTAGTTCTTCTTCACTTTCTGCCATAAGGGTGGTGTCATCTGCATATCAGAGTTTATTGATATTTTTCCCAGCAATCTTGATTCCAACTTGTGCTTCATCTAGCCCACCATTTCTCATGATGTACTCTGCATATAAGTTAAATAAGCAGAGTGATAATATACAACCTTGACGTACTCCTTTTCCTATTTGGAACCAGTCTGTTGTTCCATGTCCAGTTCTAACTATTGCTTCCTGACCTGCATACAGATTTCTCAAGAGGCAAGTCAGGTGGTCTGGTATTCCCATCTCTTTAAGAATTTTCCAGAGTTTATTTTCAGAGTCAAAAGCTTTGGTGTAGTAAGTAAACATAGATGTTTTTCTGGAACTATCTTGCTTTTTTGAGGATCCAGCGGATGTTGGCAATTTGACCTCTGGTTCCTCTGCCTTTTCTGAAACCAGCTTGAACATCTGAAAGTTCACGGTTCACGTATTGCTGAAGACTGGCTTGGAGAATTTTGAGCATTACTTTACTAGCGTGTGAGATGAGTGCAATTGTGCAGTAGTTTGAGCATTCTTTGGCAGTGCCTTTCTTTGGGATTGGAATGAAAACTGACCTTTTCCAGTCCTGTGTAGAACCGTTTATATTGTGGGTGAAGTAGCTCCTCCAAGGAACAAATGCTGACAGGTAAAATTAACATATTTCATATACATATGACATTATGTTTTACATATTATTTTCCCCATATTTCTGCCTTTATTAAGATATTTTTTAAACACAGTGGATAATAGTACTCATGAAAGAAAGAAATCTTTTCCAAATATTGTTGAATCCTTATATAGCTTACTATGTACCAGACACTGTTCTTGCTATTTTAAAAATTTTAATTCCTTAATCTTCACAACATTCCTTTGAGGTAGATACTATAGTCGTATATATTTTGCAGATGAGGAAGCTGAATCAGAGAGAGGTTGAGTAACTTGCCCATAGCCGTATGGTCAGTGAGTAGAACATCCTGCCATCTGAACCCAGGCTGTCTAGACCTAATGTCCATGTGCTTAACCATCTCTTGCCATGCTTATTCTTTGACACCTTCTTCCTGATCCATCTAATTTTTCACAAACTTCTGTTGAGTGTAACTTCTACCTCATTAAATTACAACTGTATTTCCTCTTCTCCATCTCTCCATCCACTGTCATTCCTTTCCTCCATCCTGCATTCCTTCTTTGTAAGTTGTTCCTTTCTTATTTTTTGTTTATTTTTTCACATGCCAAATTATTATAATATTTAAACTAATCTCTTTCCCTGAGTTTATTCCTTTGAGATGTGTTTTCCAACCTTCTCTAGGGTGATTTTTCTGAAATATAAAACGAATATTTTGTTTCCGTGATTATAAGCATTAGTTTCTCAAAGTTTTTAAGTTAAAAATCTAAACTCTTTAACACAGCCTACAAAGCCCTGCAGGAGCTAGCCTTTTTCTGATTTTTCAGATACTCTTTCCCCTCCCACACTTGGCTAATTTTTTCATATACACCTCTTGCCACTTTCCCGCTTATATCTCACACATCACCCACAGTATCTAGCTTTATGATCTTTGGAAAATCATTTTACTCTCTGATCCACTGTTTCCTCAACTGCAACACAGTGAGATTAGAATATCCCTATGTACCTTCCAGCACTTACAAAATCTATAATCCCGATTCTTTGGTTGTTAACTCTTCCATTGTGTCACTTTCTGGATCCTGTATATGTATCCCTAATAGTTGTTCCTGGATATGTTTTAACTATGTCCTTGGAGAAGGAAAATGTCTTTAGTTTTTCCTTTTTGTACTTTGAGACTAATACAGAATGTCATTGTATATTTTTCTTTTGTACGTTAATTATTTAAATGGCCTTAAATCAGAGCTATGTCTGATCTCACCCACTTTAAAAGCCTTAAAAAATAAAAACTTGTTATTTACAAAGAGTCAACAACCCCTAAAAATCAAAGATTAGAATTTAAAGTTCAGAATCTACAAAGATTAAATGTTTTTTTAATAATAAATAAATTTCCATGATCCTTTTGAATACCATTTTCAGCCAAACTGTGTTCATTCATTCGGGTGACTTATATAGTGATCTGTTTGTGTTAGCTAAATTGAAAGTCTTGCAGCTTTGACGTATTAACAATTAAACACTAATTGTTTCTGAAGGGCTGGGATTTGTTTCTTGTCCTTTTCAGTATTTTCCCAATCACAGTTGCAGAAACACTAGGACCTCAAAGGCTAGTTGTTTTTATGCAGAGAAAAAAATATGCTAATAAACTGCATGTGGAAGTATGAGTGTTTTGAATTTCAGTTCAGTTTTTTTTAACTTTAAGGAACTTGCTTCTTTCACGGAGCATTTTCATAAGACGTTAAGATTGAGAAGGGGTTCCTAAACAAACTTTTTTGAAATGAAATTGGCTGCTTTTTGTTGAATGGAAAATAAATTGATCTCTAGTACAATGCGATACAGGGTTTTCTGGAACAGAAATAGAGACTGCAGGAAAGAGAAGGCAGAAAGGGATTACTCCCCTCCTGCCACTTCCTGCTTTGCATTGCTTGGCTTCTTCTCATTAGTAGCCTGGGCTTTGGAAGAAAACAGATGAGAGTATGCATCCTGACTCAGCTACTTCCTAGCTGTGATTTGGGGCAAAGCTGTTTAACCTCTTTAAGCCTCGGTTTCCTCAAAGTCAAGTGGGGATAATGAAAGTGCTTATCTTGTAGGACTGTAATAAAGATCAAACGACCTGATGCATGTTAAGAGCTGGACACAGTGTAAGCAATCAGTCAGCATTAGCAGCTTTTGTTGTTATTATTCAATATTACTGCTGTTGCTCCATGAGTTGATGAAGAGGAAAATTCTATTTCATATCACATAGCAAATTTAATTCAAAATGACCAGTGTGATCTTTCCATTCTCTTTTTAAACATTCTGCCTGACAGTCCCCTGCCTCACCTCCCTTTTTTGTCCTCTTCCTCATATAGATGGTTCAATTTTCACTGTTGCTTGAGTAATTCAGTTCTTTCCAAAAGTGTTTTCCCAGTTAGCAAAATGAAGGCCTTATAGATTACCTAATCTGACCTTCTTAGAAATTGGCTCAGCAAACATTCAAGCATGACCTTTGTGGGGATTTGCTTTTCACCTTGTGTTGTTTTTCTGCTCCATCCGTTTCTACCCCACTCCCCATCCTCCCATCCACCATCCAATAAGCAGGTCTATTGTTGAAAAATGAATTCTGATACTAAGAATGATAGGATTCTCCTCAACAGGCAGAAGATTTAGCTCCAGCATATACATATACACACATACACACACACACACACATGTATATAGTAATTGCATTGTTTGTGATGCCTTTCAGGTTTCTGATCACACAGCAGGAGATAGCATTTTAGTTTTGGAGGAATGTGCTACCAGGTTAGTTTATTCTATGGTGACTTTTGACTGCTTAAATCTCTGCTCTGAAACTTTACAGAAGCTGTGTGGACTTAAGATATCCATCTCTGTATCAGACTGGTGTGGTTTAAGCAATCTAGCATAGTAGAAAAAGCCAGACCTGGATTCATATCCTGGCTCTGATACTTACTGACTCCGTGATCTTAGGTAAGTGTCTTAACTTCTCTGTACCTCACTGTTACCATCTAGAAAATGGGGATAAAAGCGCCTAGCTCTGAGTTATTTTGAGGATGAAATGAAACACAAGCCCCAAATCCCTGGTATATAATACACATATGAAGCGTTTCTGTAGTTGTTTGTAAGTGCAAGTATGTTTAAAAAATCCTTTGTTGAAGAAAATATGTTGAATACAGTGGAAAGTAATATACAAGCTACATCTGAGTATATGTGCAGCTATAAATTATAAACTGTCAAGAGCTTAGATATGACTACTCTTAATAGCTATTCGGGAGTTAAGTCAACATGGACATGTTAAGAAATGCTCTCTTGGCTGGTCTGAGTGGAATCACCATTTGCACTGGCGCCACACTGCAGCTCTTTTGTGAAACTACACTGTATTGGAGACTGCTGTGTAGCAAGGTCCTTTTGGTATTTCAACTTCTAAATCTTTTCTGTGATACCTAATTTGACCCTATGTAATGCTGAATTCTTCTTTGTTACAAGTAAAGTGGTTCTTTTTAGCAGAGAAAGGGAAAAAGAAATACCACAGCTTGAAAAGGAAATGGAAAAAGAAAAAAGAAGATGACACCAAAATAATAGTTTTTTTTTTTCTTATGAAAATACAGTCTCTCCAGACTTTTCCAAACAAACATTTGCCAGAAAATGTTAACAATTAAATGTTGGTGCCCTCTTTTTTAGTGGTAGATCTTCAATACAAACTAAGCTGTCAAAATGACAAATGAACCTAGTGTGAGATGATAAAAAAAAAAGTTAGCTTCAGACTCTTGTATGTGAACAGTTCAGTTCAGTCGCTCAGTTGCTTCTGACTCTTTGCAACCCCGTGGACTGCAGCATGCCAGGCTTTCCTGTCCATTACCAACTCCTGGAGCTTGCTCAAACTCATGTTTATCAAGTCAGATGCCATCCAACCATCTCATCCTCTTATGTGAACAGCATGTTGTATATGAGATTTGCTGGAAATCAATCAGATTTCCTTATAGTCACTGAGAGGAGAAGTTCCACTCTCAAAGACAGTGGACTGATCTAAGTCTCAATTCTGGAGCATATCTTTTCCTAAGATCTGATTGTTCCAATAATTGTTGCTGCTTAAAACAGTATATAGAAAGTTTGCCTTGTTGTGAATCAAGGTTCTCGTTGCTCTTGATCTTCAGGGCCATTTATAACTATCGTTTTGCCATCATCTCTTTGTTCTCAGATTCCTTGAGCCTATCAACTTGATTTGCTGTTTTTTTTTTTTTTCTTTTTTTCCTTGTCTGTGCTGGGTCTTTGTTGCTGCATACAGGCTCTCTGTTTGTGGCACACAGGCTTAGTTGCCCTGAGGCATGTGGGATTATAGTTCCCTGACTGGGAGTTAAAGCCATGTCCCCTGAATGGAAAGGTGGATTCTTTTTTTTTTTTTTTTTTTTCCATTAGTTGGAGGCCAACCACTTCACAACATTTCAGTGTTAACTAACACTAGATCACCAGGGAAATTCCCTGGCTTGCTTTTGGGCTCTACCTGGAGGACTGTTGACTTACCAACATTGCCCAAAGGAAGACTGGGGAGGGAATTCTCTTCCTACCATGCTGACTTCTTTACTTGGTTTGGAACATTCATAACCACTTCAGTTAGTCAGGGGTCACTCATTATTCAAATCTCAGATTAAGCATCATTTTCTCAAGGAAACTTTTTTCTGACAAAATAGTATAAGCTCTAATTGTTGCCTCTACTTTTCCTTCACAGTGGTTATCACTTTATGCCATTATGTTAAGTTGACCCATATGTAGTTGCTGTTTACTTTAGTCAAAAATGGTCAAGTATTGGCAGTTTCTTATGGTCTAGACTGAAATACTTATTTGTGGAGTGAATTGATTTTTATCTCCCTTACAATACCTAAGCTCCAAGAGGTCAGAATCCAGTCTATCTCTTTACTTCTGTGTCTTCAGTTATCTAGCAAAATGTCTGTCATAGCAGTTTCTCCATAACATTTGTTGGATGAATGCATGAATGAGTAAATGAATGACTATCACCTACAAACCTATTTTAAGGATCTTGAAGGAATGCATGAATGAGTGAATGAATGACTATCACCTACAAACCTATTTTAAGGATCATATGTAAACTTTTGAAACAAGTATTCAAGCTGCTTCTTTTCTTATTTTTTTATTTATTTATTTTGGCTGTGCTGGGTCTTCGTTGCTATACAAGCTTTTCTCTAGTTGCAACAAGGGGGGACTACTCTCTAGTTGCTTCTCATTTTGATGGCTTCTCTTGTTGTGGGGCACAGGCTCTGGGGCATTCGGGCTCCTGTAGTAGCGGCTTCCGAACTCTAGAGCACAGGCTCAGTACTTGGGGCACACGGGCATAGTTGCTCCACGGTATGTGGGATCTTCCTGGACCAGGGACTACAGATTCTTTACCACTGAGCCACCAGGAAAGCCCTCAAGATACTTTAGACTCAGAAAACTACACTGTAAGTGAAGGGGTGGGTATGCTTTCTCGTGAGTGAGAGGGACCTTTTTTTCACAATAGATACTCTTAATGTGCCCTAGGTTGCTATACATACATGCCCACCATGCATACACTCCCAAGTCAGAATTACTGTTGTATGTTTCTGTTACTGATGAATATCTATCATCTCCGTCAGGAATTTTGCACCAAGGCAAACAAAAAGTTTGAACACAACTTCTCTAGCTTCTTCTGAGTCCTACTTCCCTGGTCAGCCTCATCTCAACTGTGCTTTAAGACAAAACTTGCATTCAGGCAAACCATTCTGCTTGCTATTCTCCACATATATTTTGGACTTCTTTTCATCTGCATCCTTGCTCATGCCACTGTCTTCTATCATTTGCTATCCCATCCATCTTTAGGAGCCCAGTTCTTATTCCTCCCTCTTTCTGAATCCTTTAAAGTTTCTCCTTTAAACTCCTAGAACACTTACTGAGCATCCTGTACAATGTTCTGATCATTTAGTTACTGCCTGATTTGACAGTAATTTTATCATGTGAAGATCTGTTATTCTCTGCATATCTCTCATTGTCAGTGATTTGGGAGAGTTGGGACTTGGAGGAAAACATGCCTGCTTTGAAGAAAATATATCACTAAATGTATGTTTAAAGAACTTAAAGCATACTTGTTTTATTATACAAAGTGCAGAGAGTTCATGAGATTTTTATGGTTAGCAAAAGGAAGCATTCATTTTAGAAGTTGAGAAAGCACTTCAAAAGGGAAAATAACAGGGCACTATAGGGAAATCTATAACTAGAAGGAGGTAAAAAAAAATGTGCCCTGGCCTGGAGGACAGAGGAAATGGCATACATAGCCCCTCTGCTCTTATACCCACAGAAAGTTAGGACAACACAACAATATATAGTAGAACCTTTTGGTGACATACTGACTAATACATGGTTACTAAAAACTCCCTTCATCTCTCTTCTTTTTCTTCTTTTCCTAAGAGCAGCAGTTTGGGCTGTCAGATTTGGAGATGAAGTTTAGGACTGAGGTGATTTTGCTTCGGAAGTAGCTTAGATGCCGAGCTTTTGTTTCTGAGTCCATCTCATGCTTCAGAGTGAGATGTGGAAAGCTGGGAATTTTCCTGTTTCCCTCTAAATGATAAACTTAGGTTGTGCAAGTAGTTAGAGGAGATAGAAAGCAGGACAGAAGCTCTGTCAATCCCAAGGGACTCATTTGGCTGGAGTGCCTTTTCGGTTGCTCTTTCTAGATGTAATTTTATCACAGACAGACAGATGCACTATCAATAAATGCTAGAGAACCACCAAGGTATCTCCTCTCTCCAAGTAAATTATCAGGTTCTAGAAAATAATGTCCATGGCTAGTGCTTTTATGATATGAAACACAGTACATTATAAATAGTAAATCTTCAACAAATATTTCATTTAATAACAGAAATTAGGCACTGGAAGTTCCCTAGAAATCACATAGTTCAACCTCTTCATTTTATCTTTCATGAGATCAACAGTTATAATGTAACTACTCTGTACGAGGTACTTGGTCCACAAAAGATGCAAAGATACATAAGACAATAATTGTGTTTGGGGGGAAATTACACAATGAGAAAACGGGAACTCATAGAGGTAAGTTCACTTGTTTAAAACCATGAAGCCTAGGGTTAACCTGGTCATGCACCATTTAGTGCTGTTTTCTTTAGAAAAAGATGCTTTTGTTAGATCCTTGGTGATCAACTCCACCTTCTTGGATACTGGTTACTTCTTGCTCCTGTTCTAACCCTAGAAGAGGAGATGCAATTAGTAAAGCCTGGGGCTTCATTAGCCCTCATTGTATATAAGGTAGTAATTCTTTCTTACAGTAAGTTAACTTTTTGTATTACTTTGTGCATTCAATTGCATAAAGATTTGCAAGTCTGAGCCATTAGCTTAACTATTCCCTCTAATTTCTTTCGAATCAGGTTTCCTTTCATCTACCTCTATACCTCATTTTTGGGAAAACCCCCTCTAAAAAGTACCTTCTTTTCATTTTATCAAAAATATTTCTATTTATAACAACTGTTTTACAGGAAAAATGTGATAAATTTTAAAGATACAGAATATGGAGGAAAGAACATGAGGATTACCATAATAGTGCATACCCAGAAATTACTACTCGACTTTAGGATATATTTAATTTTGAGGTGAAGTTGTAGTGGAGTAATTCTATAATCTTTAATTTTGTAGCCTGTTTTTTCCCTCAATAATATATTGTGAATATCTATTCTTTTAATAATCATTCTTCTATGTATGTTAAATGTATTGGTTATATATTAGTAGTATTATATTTTATACAAGTTTCTCTTTCTATCATGTGACTGATATGGGCAAGGCATAGTGCTTTTTAAAATTGAAGCATAGTTTATTTGCAACATTGTGTTAGTTTCTGGTGACAGCAAAGTGATTCAGTTATAAGTGTATATTCTTTTCCATTATGTTGTGTTAGAGGATATTGAATATAGTTACCTGTGCTTTACAGTGGGACCTTGTTTATCTACTTTATATATAGTAGTATATATCCCGGAGAAGGCAACGACACCCCACTCCAGTACTCTTGCCTGGAAAATCCCATGGACGGAGAAGCCTGGTGGGCTGCAGTCCATGGGGTTGCTAAGAGTCGGACACGACTGAGAGACTTTGCTTTCACTTTTCACTTTCATGCACTGGAGAAAGAAATGGTGGCCTGCTCCAGTGTTCTTGCCTGGAGAATCCCGGGGACCGGTGAGCCTGGTGGGCTGCTGTCTATGGGGTCGCACAGAGTCGGACACGACTGAAGTGACTTAGCAGCAGCAGAAGTATATATCCACTGATCCCAAGCTCCTAGTTTATCCTTCCCCACCTTCTTTCCCCTTTGATAACCATATGTTTGTTTTTGGTGTCTGTTGAGTTTGTTTCTGTTTTGTAAATTAATTCATTTGTGTCATATTTTAGACTCCACATATAAGTAATATCATATGGTATTTTTCTTTCTCTTTCTGACTTACTTCACTTGGTAAGATAATCTCTAGGTTCATCCATGTTGCTGCAAGTGGCATCATTGCATTCTTTTTTTATGGCTGAGTTCAGTTCAGTTCAGTTTAGTCGCTCAGTTGTGTCTGACTCCTTGTGACCCCATGGACTGCAGCAGGCCAGGCCTCCCTGTCCATCACCAACTCCTGGAGTTTACCCAAACTCGTGTCCATTGAGTCTGTGAGGCCATCTCATCCAACCATCTCATCCTCTGTTGTTCCCTTCTCCTCCCACCTTCAATTTTTCCCAGCATCAGGGTCTTTTAAAATGAGTCAGTTCTTTGCATCAGGTAGCCAAAGTATTGGACTATCAGTTCCAACACCAGTCCTTCCAATGAACACTCAGGATTGATCTTTAGGATGGACTGGTTGGATCTCTTTGCAGTCCAAGGGACTCTCAAGAGTCTTCTCCAACACCACAGTTCAAAAGCATCAGTTCTTTGTGTAGGACTCTATTTTATGTGTGTGTGTGTGTATACAACTATATATATATGTGTATATATATGTATATATTGAATGTATATATGTATATATTGGATACACACACACACACACACGCATATATATATATACATATACACACACATCCCACATCTTTCTCCATTCATCTGGACATTTAGGTTGCTTTCATGTTTTTGCTATTGTAAATAGTGCTACTGTAAACATTGGGGTGCTTGTATCTTTTCATATTATAGTCTTCTCTGTTTATATGCCCAGGAGTGGGATTGTAGGATTGTATGGTAGCTCTGTTCTAGTGTTTTAAGGAACTTCCATTGCGGCTGCACCAATTTGCATTCAACCAACAATGTAGGAGGGTTCCCTTTTCTCTACACTCTCTCCAGCATTTGTTGTTTGTAGACTTTTTTGTGATAGCCATTCTGACCAGTGTAAGGTAGTACCTCATTGTAGTTTTGATTTGCATTTGTCTATTAGCGATGTTGAGCATCTTTTCATGTGCCTATTGACCATTTGTATGTCTCCTTCAGAGAAATGTCTAATTAGGTCTTCTGCCAATTTTTTTATTGGACTTTTTTTGGGGGGATTAATGAACTCCAGATTCTACTTACAGAAAAATATATCTTGTGGGAAATTTCTTTGATGAGAATCTTGAGAGTGGAGGGTTGAATGTCTGAGAATGTGAGGTAAGAGCAAACTTGGCATGAAAAGATTGCTACACTCCTTTGTATAAGAATTTGGAATATAGTGTTGGAGGTAGAGGTGGGGTACAGAAATACCAGGATAGGAGAGAGGAAGAAGTTAGGGAACATGGATGAAGGCCAGAGCATGTAGGATATGTCCAGTAACATTAATATCTGTGGTAGATAAAGGACATTTAAAAACAAAAGTCAGTAATACTCAATGATTCATTTTTTAAAATAGCTACAA
The DNA here is from genome assembly GCF_963930625.1 of Muntiacus reevesi. Classification (NCBI taxonomy): domain Eukaryota; kingdom Metazoa; phylum Chordata; class Mammalia; order Artiodactyla; family Cervidae; genus Muntiacus; species Muntiacus reevesi. Next base: position 128,706,001 of record NC_089271.1, on the reverse strand, counting down.
TATAGAATCTTTTCCCATTCTCAAAACTCCAGTAAAGTCTGTTATACCTGTATAATCTTGTAGTTCCATTTACAAGGAATGAATTGTACAGGTCTAATGGGAAATGTTTTTGATGCTTTGTGGAGATTGGAGCATTCAATCAGGAGAGAAGTGGTCTAAGAGTTCTAAGACGTGACCATAGAAAAGGGAAGAGAGGTCAAAGAGAGTAAGTAATGCAGAAAAAAAGTAGTTTTAACCTGTTTAGATTTAAGACTAGCCATTGGACAAACTCCTCCTTTTTATTAGAAATACACTAGAGAAGTAATATTGGAAGGCTGGAAGGTGTTGGGGAGTTGACAGCAAGGTTGCATAATACAGCATGATAAGTTCTATAATAGAGGTATGATCAATATCTTTGTTGGGTCTAATGTGAATTGACATTTACGTATAAAGAGTCCCCATAGCAACCCTCAATTAAACTTTGATTCCAAACTAGGAGTTAGGAAATTCATGGCTGTAGGAGACATATTTTTCCACTAAAATGTCTATTATCTTTCTTAGAACAACTTTGTCAATAATCTTCCTACAGAATTTAAAAACATTTCTGAAAAGATAGCAAGATTCATCAATAAAGAGTAACTTAGATACTATCTTTTTCTGCCTCTTTCCAAACGACTCAGCTTGTTTCTTTGCTGGTGTGGTATTTTGCTGGTATCTATGTGAATCATGACTGTCTTTATTTGGGTTTCAGTGGTAGTGCACTGTCCTCTAGTAATATAATAAAAGTATTTTAACAGCTTATCATCACACTATTAGATATATCATGGTCAAGACCTAGTCCTCAAAGAAGATGACTGATATGATAGAAGCCTGATATAATATGATTAACCTGGCAGGAGATCTTACTCCTACATCCCAACATCAGAATCATAAAGGAGTTCTGCTGTATTAGTTTAATTGATATGGTTAAAGGTATCTGCCTTAATTCTTGCTCTGTCTCTTTCCACTGCAATGAAATGTGGCCTCTTGAGTTACTATGAAATGTTGGTTGTTGATAATGTCTCTCTAACTGGCAGACAATATTCTAGATTTTACTGTTGATTGCAACTCTGGTAGGGATAGACTTGTCTAGAGGTCTAAAATATATGGAAGCAGAATATATTTTGCTTGAGATTAAAATATAGAACACAAGGATAAGTATCAGAAATAACTTCTACTTTTCCTCCCAAAGGAAGCAGTTTGAAGTTAGATTTATAGTAAGAAAAAAGTTATAGAAATTGAAAGCCTGGATGGAAAGTCAAGCAAAACAAGATTGAACTGGAGCAGAAAAAGTGAGGAGGTGCAAAGCAGTGAAAGGAAGATGAACTTTGAAGCGTGTGTAACTTGAAGCCTAGAGAGATATGGAAATTGTTTTGTTCTAGAGACTTCTGATATAGTTGTGTTGGTGGTGGTGGTTTAGTCACTAAGTTGTGTCCAATTCTTGCAACCCATGGACTGTAGCCCACCAGGCTCCCCTGTCCATGGGATTTCCCGGGCAAGCAAGTCCTGTTGAGGATGATTTAAAGCAATGTTTCTCAACCTCAGCAGTACTGTCACTTTGGACCAGATAATTCTTCGGGGCGGGGGAGGGGGAGGGGCGGGGAGGGGGCTGCCCTCTGCACTGTAGGACATCTAGCAGAATTCCCAGCCTTTACCTATTATCGAAAATGAAAGAAAATGAAAGTCGCTCAGTCATGTCTGACTCTTTGCAACCCCATGGACTGTATAATCCATGTAATTCTCCAGGCCAGAATACTGGAGTGGGTAGCCTTTCCCTTCTCCAAGGGATCTTCCCAATCCAGAGATCAGACCGAGGTCTCATGCATTGCAGGTGGATTCTTTACTAGCTGATCCACCAGGGAAGCCCCTACCTACTATTACTAGATGCCAGTGCACCACCCCAGTTCATTGTGAGTTCCTATGAACCAAAAATGTCTCCTTGTGTGTGCTCAGTCATGTCCAACTCTTTATGACCCCATGGACTGTAGCCTGCCAGGCTCCTCTGTCCATGGGATTTTCCAGGCAAGAATACTGGAGTGGGTTACCATTTCCTACTCCAAGGGATCTTCCTGATCCAGGGATTGAACCCACATCTCCTGTAACGGCAGGACAATTCTTTACCACTGAGCCGCCTGGGAAGCCAAAATTGTCTCCAGGCATTGACAAATATCTCTTTGTGGAAGAAGGTAAATTTGCCTAGTTGAGGAGTGCTGACTGAAGGGATTGACAGAATATAGTTCAGAGTGTTAAAATATATCCTATTCTGGCTATATTTGCCACATACAGATAAACTCATAATACTGTCTTATTGTCATCTCATATTTCTAAAGCTGTGCTATCTCTTCTTTCCCTCTTATCAAAACTAAGATTATTGCTTACAGTTTCCCTGTGGTAGAATATAGAGTGATGATAAAAATGTGTTCCTTAGGTCATGAGACATATATTCAGGGACTACTTTCAAAAGAAGAATGGTGTCATCAGGCAAAGAAATTCTTGGAGAAATTTCTAACTTTGAGGCATTTTCAGACGTGCCTAGAAAAAGTTCTAATAAGATATGAAGGTGGTTCTCTTCAAATATTTTTGATGGGTTTTCTGTTTATTTGGTGCCCCTGCTTGGTTGTGCGATGTAACCTCTCAGCAGGTGTGTGTGTGTTTCTGTGCATATGTGTTGATTTTCCGAGTTTTGTTAAAATTTATTGCTGTTTGTTCTTACAGATGGTAAGAATGGAAAATAAGACAGCTGCCCCCAGTGACTCTACTGTCCTAAAGTTATTTTGGTCTTGAATCTGTCTAGTTCTTGGAGGTTTCTTTTACTTTTTAACCGTTTCCTCCAAGGGAACTGAAAATAGTACATGAAGTGTTTTCCATCCTTATTTATAATATGGGTTTTTAGAATTCACACTATGGTCCCAAACTGTCCTATGCCATTGATTTCTACAGTTACTCATTTTAATAAATTCTCTTGAGCAGCAGGGGATTCTGTTACAAAATAGCATTTCCTTTTGTAACTCAAAAATATTTTTACTGACATGAAGACTTATTGGCCTAAACTATTTGTAACCTTTTGTTCTACTTGGTCTGAACATTAGCCAAGCTACATACTAGTATTTTAATTTCAGAACAGGTAGATTACTTTTAGTCCCTTATCCTTTCTTGACAGAACAATTGAGACTTCTTTTTTATTCCAGTGCTATTCTTTTACACAATATTTTGTCTCTTACATAGAGGATTTTGAAGAACATTTTTAAGACCACATTTATCCTGAAACTTAAGTATTCAACTTCTAGATTAATTTGTCATCTTCAAATATCATAACAAAAGTTCCAAAATTTGTGATTTTTAGCAGATGTTGTGAAATGTGGTGGACGAGTTGGACATTTCTGTAAAATAGTAAAGCCATCCCCAAACTGTGAAAGTGCCTTGTGCACAAGTATAACCACTACATGAAGAGCCACTAAATGAAAATGTACTTTTACAATCAGTTTATATCAGCCCTTTGGCCCAGCTTTATTTAGGTTTTAACTATAGAACAGTGATCCTTATAAACATGTAAATACAGCAGTGTGTAGATATTAAAAGTGAAATGCTTGGGACTTCCCTGAAGGTCTGGTGGTTAGGACTTTGCATTCCAAAGCCAGGGGTGCAGATTTGATCCCTGGTTGGGGAGCTCAAATCCTACATGCAAAAACCCAAAGCATCAAACAGAAGCCATGTTGCAACAAATTCAATAAAAACTTTAAAAATGGTCCACATCAAAAAAAATCATTAAAAGCAGGAGAAGCTCTTATTTCCCTCTATTCTTCTGCCCAACTGGTGTATAATTTTTAGAATGTTGTTCAAAGTATACAGAAGTCACTCACTGACCTCTCATGAGCTATCTTTTCATGATATACATATATCGGGTCACCCTGCTAACTAACAAACGTAATTTTTTAAATGATAGCTTTAATATTTCATTAAATGGCTATAACATAAGTTTTAAAACTAATCTTTAATGTTAGGAATTTGTTTTCACCATTTTGTTATTTTACAGATGATACTTCAATATATGTGTTCCCTAAAATGACTGTGGGTTGCATAAGAGTATGAGTTAGTTTTGTTTCTTTGCTTATTAGAAGTTCAGCTTTCACTGCCTCTAGATATTTAGTTAAAGTCTTTCTACTCACTTGCCTCACACAAATGCCACTGTGTGAGGTGAAGAAAGGGGAAGTTGGATTAGAATGAAGGAGAAGAAATGATCTCTGGTGATTGGTTGGAGACTGAGCAGTGATACAGGAAGAGCAGCAGTATGCATAGTAGAAAAGAAAATACAGCAAAAGCCATCAATCAGTGCCAGAGAGGATTATCAAAAACTTAAATTCCCAAGATATGCAGAAATATTAGAGGAGTACATTAGATTCACATGGCAACTGGCCTTTCAAGCCAAATTTACCTGGATTTCAAGTAGAAGGTAATTGCAGTTGACATCTAGATGCTCCAAAACCTGAAAATGACCCAACTAGGATATATATATAAATAAGAACCAAAGAACCTAGATTGCAGTTTAGACAAGATCATGGGCCATGCTTATTTTGTCCACCTCATTAACTAATACATATTAAGCAGCATGCTGAATATTTTTTAAAGGAAGACAAAAAGGAAGAAGGGAGGGAGGAAGAAGAAGGTAGGAAGGGTGAAAGGGAAGAATGAAGAAAGGGAGGAAGGAAGAAAACTTATGTATAACAAAACTCCAGGCAGTGCTTCATTTTAGCATAGGAAAATAAAGGTCCAAGTAGAAAGGTCTATTTAAAGATTTGGAGGAAGTTAGGTTGGGAAGATCCCCTGGAGAAGGAAATGGCAACCCACTCCAGTATTCTTTTTATTTTCCATTTATTTTTATTAGTTGGAGGCTAGTTACTTTACAATATTGTAGTGGTTTTGTCATACATTGACATGAATCAGCCATGGATTTACATGTATTCCCCATCCTGATCCCCCGTCCCACCTTCCTCACCACTCCAGTATTCTTGCCTAGAGAATTCCATGGACAGAGGAGCTTGGTGGGTTACAGTCCATGGGGTCACAGAAAAGTATACTACTACTGAGCCACTGAGCACTAACTAGAGCAATGGAGTATTAGGTATATTCCTAATTCATGAATGCATGATTATGTTCTTTAGTAGCATATCCCTCAGTAGGCCTGTGAAAGATTAAACACTGAGTTACATTATTTTATTTTTGCATTTAGTAATTATTTATTGGATAGCCATTGTGTATGTAGTATTCTCTGTTGTGGGAGACACATGGCTTTTGCCTTTAAGGAGTTTATAATCTAGGTTTAAACACATGCACTTAATTTAAATGACTTAAAAGAACAGAAACAACAGCAGTGGGCCACAGTATGAAAAAGGATGTGAGTTTTTGAGTAAGATTTAAGTTCAAATATTGGCTAGCCATGTAACCGTGGCATGATGTATTCTACTCTAAATCTCAGTTTTCTCATCTACAAAATGAGGAAATTAAAATATTATATACCTAAAAAATTATTATCTACTCATAGAACTGTAGTTAAAACTAAAATAATATAGTTAAATACTTAGCATAGTGCCTAAAACACTGTAAACACCTAATGATGATATGAATATTACGGTTATTATCTACCAGTAGCAGTGAACACAAGATATTTCTCTAGACTGTATATGATGAAGTGCCAAATGAGTACAGAAAAGGAGAGGTCAGAAATTTTCTTTTTGTAAAGGAACACGTGGTAAATACATTAGAATTTGCAGAGTACCTATGATCCCCTGTCACACATGGTCATTATTTTTTATTATAATTCTTAAAAAATATAAAAGCTATTCTTAACTCACAGTCTGTACAAGAATATATTTGCAGCTGGATTTAACCAGAGACCATATTTTGCCAGCCCCTGCTTTAGATGACAAAGTACTGTAGGATCTCAAAAAGAAGACTAGCTGGCATGGTGAGGTTCTTGTAAAAGTTGGGGCTCTATCTTGATCTGGTTCTTAGAGAATGAATCAACTATGAACATAATTTGAAACTGATAAAAAATATTGCTCATTGTGTCACTCTAAAAAATGCATGGACTACTGAATGTAAACAACTAAAATGAAAGAATTTAGGACTAAAAAAAAAGAATTTAGGATTAGACTTTTAAAGCTTTGGGCACTCAGTGATTTTCTTAGAACTATGAATGAGGATGGCAGTCTGATTATTCCTCCTTCTATGAGATTTCCCACAGTATTTTTTTCTGTATACACACCATTTGTTCCTCTCATAAGGATTCAAAACTGAGAATTCAGCATATTTGAAATATGAGTACAACAAAAATTGCTGACAATAATTTCTTCATGCAGGTACTATTCCAAATGAATCATATTTATTAACTCATTTAATCCTTACAGTAACCGTATGATGTATCTAATGTTGCTATAACCCCCATTTTACAGATGAGAAAACTGAAGCTTAAGGAATATAGGCAAATTATCCTGTGTCTCACACATAATGAGTGGCAGAGGTGAGATGTAAGCACAGGTTGTCTAGAACCTATACTCATATGATAACTTTCCTGATGGGCTCTGATTCCTGAGTGGTCTTAGGCAGCTGAGACTGAAACTCAAATTTCTAGAATTAAAAAAGGAAGCTAACATATTTATCCCATCTGAATTTTTATCAATATATTTTGAAAGGTACACTGAAGTAAGACAATTTGTTTCTGGTCATCCACATATTTCTGTAGTGTTTCATTTACCTAGAAAACAGTAAAACTGTGGTTGTGGGAATGGCATGATGTTATATTAATGTAGGCAGTAATGTCATCCTTTTCTACAAGTGAGGAAACTTAAATTTGGAAAGATAAAGCAGCTTGTCCAAGGTCACATAGCTAGTTGAATTGCAGACCCAGGATTTGACCCCAAGCCTGTCTGATGCTAGAGTCCAAGCTTTAACCATCTTACATATTGCCCCCAAATAAGTTACACTCTAGTTGGGAAAATAATGGAAATTATTACTACTAGTATCTGATGCCATTTATGAGATGAACAGACATTAAGTGCTGTGAAAATTCAGAGGAAGGAGGGGGCACTTTGAGCTGAGGTAGACACAGAGGAGGTGATGCTGATGTTAATTTTTATACCTGTCAGTCCAAAATTTGTAAAGCACAAGTTATAATGTGGGAGTGGGACGAGAATGGCAAAAATACTGGAGATACGCTAGATGATTTAGGACAGTGGCACACTGGAAAATGTTGTTTCTGCCATAATTTATTGTTATTGAAACAATATGCACTTACAGTAAATATTAAAAGAAAAAAAAACAAAAACTGAAGGAAAGAGGGCAGTGACATCTGAAACCGATCTCTGAAAAATTAATCATAATAAAAGCTTTGAGCAGGAGACTTAAAGATGATAGTATTTTGCTGCAATACTATCCACTCATAAATAGCATAAGATTAGAATTAGGTGGGCTACAGTCCATAGGGTCACAAAGAGTCAGACATGACTGAAGTGACTTAGCACACATACTGTTTAGAAGTGAACTCGAGCTGTGTGGATACTGTCAGCGTTTAACAATATGCTTATGATTTAACAATTTTCTTGTTACGGAAACAAGATTTTTATTATAATTTTTTGGCATCTTAGAAAAGTCACCATATTTTAACCATCATTCTTGCAGTCATCTGTATCCACCCCCATATTATATTTTTAACCTCTTCACTTCAGTGAATATAATTTAATAATGTCTTTAAAATATGCCACTATCATCCATCAAGAAATATGATATCATCTTGTTCCATTCATTTCTCCAATACTCTATTGAAGATTATGTCTGATACCCTTTGTAGCTCCTGATAAGGGTTTTTTTTTTTTTTTTTTTTTTTGGATTAGAAGGTCATTACAAATCTCTGAGTAGATTGATGAAGCTGTTAATTTACCTGTCAAAAGATGGCCACAGATGTGCCTGAAAGAGGTGTGCTAATGGCATGGCACTAATGCAATTTCACAAATGACTTAATGGAGCACATAAAGCATATTTCCTCTATTAAATACACATAGCATGGAGTCATATCTTGCTTTACGGGCTGTGAAAAATATTTTTAATCAGCTAAAGGATGAAGAGACTCTTCAAGGTTATGCAGATTAAGTTATAAAAAGCCCTTAAACACATAATCCTCAGTGAGTGTTCAGGAAGGAAAATTTCAATCAGGGATGTTTGTTTAGACTGACAACATTTGTGAGTTTAAGTTTCCAAGAGGATTTTAAAGAGAAAATTAGAATGTGAGTGTCATTTTTTAAAAATAGGGAAAATGAAAGTTATTCAATGCTTATGTTCATTAAAATATATTTACTGAACCATGATCCTAGATTGCTGACTTCCCTTCTAGTATGGATCAGAACACCATTATAGCTACAGTTGCTTTTGTTTGTTTTTAATTACCTGACCACCTACAGATATTTCTCACGGTCCTTGAGATTGTGATCACCACTTCCTTCTCCTAGCAGCAAGTAATTATCAAAATGCCTTTAAGTATGAACTTCCTGACCTCACAATAAAAAATGTTTTATACTTCATTGATTCATTCACTTATTTATGCAACAAATCTGTATTGAACTTCTGTAATATACTTGGCACTCTAGTAGTCACTTGAAATAAAATGGGCTTCAAAATGGTTCCATAAGTCAATTATGCCTCAAAGAAACAAAACAAAACAAAACACTTGTGTAAAAATGACTTTTTTAGGAAATAGGCTAGGACTTAAATTGAGAATGCACAGGTCGGAGTTCTGGCCCCTTAATAGTCGATGCGGGGACTGCAGTTCCTCTTTGGGAAGGATATTATGCAAAATCTGGAAAACTGGCACTTAAAGTAGCGTCTGGGGAATTAGACATGCCTAGAATTAAGCAAAAGTCCTCTAAACTGGAAGATTGTAGCAGAGGTCAAAGAAGCTCCAATCACTTGAGATGAGAGACAAGCTGAAGGTCTTCCAGTGGGGGGGATGAGTCTCCAGGACCCCTACTTTAACTTCTAAGCTGCCCACTCTTCTCTTCTCCCTGATAATAAATAATCATGGGCATCAGGAAAGGTGATGGTCAGGAAATTGAGGACCCTGACCCTGAAGACCCTGAAGCACCATTCTTTAATCATCCAAGAATGATTACAATTCTTTTCAGCATATTTGTCTTCCCAAATTAAGAGAAACAAAGCTTCAAGAAGGAGTGAATCTAAAATTACTTTCTGCTTTACGTTGAAATATTCTGAGAACTCCATTAGAGTCCCAGGAGCTGAATGTTGGGCCCACCTGCATTACTTCTGAACTGTGTAATTTTGTGCATATCACTTAAGTTTCTGGAGCTGCATTTGGGGTTGTGTTAGGAGAACCTAATGGTATTAAACATGAGAGCATTTTAAAACTTGTTCAGCAATATACAAATGTAAGAAATTTTACTTGAGAGGATCTCAGGCTTTGAAAAAAATCTGGTTTAGTACTTAAGTAGCAGTTTCCTTATTGGAGAAGGAAATGGCAACCCACTCCAGTGTTCTTGCCTGGAGAATCCCAGGGATGGGGGAGCCTGGTGGGCTGCCGTCTATGGGGTCGCACAGAGTCGGACACGACTGAAGTGACTTAGCAGCAGCAGCAAGTTCCTTACGAGTCTCATCTGAAAGTTATTGGAGTAGTTGAAAGTATTCTCAGAGTTTATAATAAAACTGGAAATGACAGATATTCTCATTTGATTATGCAGGAGATAGAATTGCCAGTCGTCAAGTTTTAAGACTGCTTGTTTTTTTCTTGATAAATACACTGCATACTGACTCTGCATAAATACCTGTTCACAAAGAGCTGAAAACATTGAGAGCTGTGCTGTGCACCTCTTTGTAAGAAGGCATTTTGTCTACTAGGTTGAAGTAAAGGCCAAAGTACCTTATCAGACACGGAAGTGCATTATCTACTCAGGGCAGTAGGACAGAAATAAAGGCCAGAGATTTAATTTATGCTGGCCCAGTTAATGATCAACACCACTAAGATTTTGCAGCATAGAAATTATAGAAGTATATCCAGAATGAAAATAAAAGCCATATAAACAAAACATGCGATTATATCTGGCTCAAAGTTGTCCAGAGATGTTGTTCATCTGGAATGTAAATGTAGATAGGACTATGATCCCCACTTTTTTCCACCCTAATTTTTAATAAAATTTGCATATGTTAAACTTACATGTAATCTTTATAGCATACAGTTATGTCAATTGGTTTTGACAGTTTTGACAATTGGTAGCATTGTGAAACCATTGTCAAGATCAAGATAGGAAATAGTTTCTCCATCCCAAGAAAACTCCTTCATGCTATACCTTTGTAGTCAAACCTTTCCTCCCATTCTTAACTCCTATCAATCCATTCTCAGTTCCGATAGTTTTGCCTTTTCCAGAATGTCTTCTGAATCAAGTCATAGCTAGAGTACATTGCCTTTTCAGTCTGACTGCTTTCACTTAGCATATATTGTATTTGAAATTCATTCATGATACATTTGTCAGTAACCCATTCCTTTTTATTGCTGATTGGTATCCCATTGTATGACTTTACCACTGTTTGTTTATAAAGTCATCTGTTGATGGACACTTGGGTTGTTTCCATTTTTTGGTGATTATGAATGAAGCTACTATAAACATTCTCAATTGATTTTTGTGTGAACAGAAAGTTTCATTTCTCTTGTCATAAATACCTAGGAGCTGGATTGCTGGGTCACATGGGAAGTATATATCAAACATTACCAGAAACTGTTTTCTAAAGTGGCTGTACCGGTTTCCATTCCCATCTGCAATGTTTGAGAGCTCCAGTTGCTCACACCACCCATGAAACGACGGTAAGGAAGTGAAACTAACACATCTCTCTACCTGAGGCTGGGAGATATTTGCAGGAAGTAAATTATTTTTTTACTTCGTCTCCTCACTTCCCCCCATCACTAATCCATAAAAGAATGTGATATGCAGGCCCCGACAAGATGGTTATTTTTGAGGTGCTAGCCTGCCATCTTCTAAGTCAGCTGGTCTCTTCCTTGCCTCAACACCTCATCTCTCATTGGCCTCCTGTGTGGCGAGCAGAGTGATCTTGGACTGGGTAACAGTATCTCATCAAGATCTTTATTTGTATTTTTTTTTTTACTCTAGTAGTTAGCTAGACTGAATACCTATTCATGCACTTACTTGCCATCCATATAACTTATTTGATGGAATGTTTCTTCATGTGTTTTACCTATTTTAAAAATTAGGTTTTTTTGTTTCCTTATTTTGCATCTCTGAGAACTCTTTATATCTTCTGGATACAATCCTTTGTCAGATATATGATTTGTAATTATTTTTTCTCAGATTGAAGCTTATTTTTTCATCCTCTTAAGAGCAAAAGTTTTAAATTTTGATAAATTCTAAATGGTCATTTTTTTCTCTTTAATTATGCTTTGATATTATATCTAAGAACTCTTCCAGACAAGCATGTAATGATTTTTCATCTAAGTTTTCTTCCCTAGGCTTTATACTTTTTCATTTTGCATTTAAGTCTATGATTCATTTTGAAATAATTTTTAAATAATCTATATATTGAGGTTTATTTTTTATATATAAATGTTTAGTTGCTCTAGAATTAAGAGTTGAAAAGCCCTATTGTTAGTTGCATGTACATTTAGGATTTTTTCTTCTTGATGAAATCACCCTGTTATCATTATGTAATATCCCTCTTTATCCCTGTTGATTTCCCTCATATATAAATGTGCTTTGTCTCATATCAGTATAGTTAACCAGTTCCCTCTTGATAAGTGTTTGCCTGGTATTGCCTTTTCCAGTTTTCTATTTTTAACCTGTCTATATCGTCATCTTTGAAATGGGTTTCTTATAGAAGTCATATAGTTTGGTCTTAATGAGAGGATATAGTTCTTTTTTTAAAATTCAATCTAACAATCTATATTCTCATTTGTGATCTTACACTATTTATATATTTCATTATTTTTCTTGGATTAGGTCTACATATACTTGTATTCATTGTTTTCTGTTTGTCCCCATTTTTTTCTATTTTTTATTTCCTGTCTTCTTTTTGATTATTTGAATAGCTTTTAGCATTCCATTGTAATGAATCTTTTTGCCTATATATACACTTATAAATTAGTTGTTGCTCAAATTACAATATACATATTGCCTTTTCACATTCTATTTAGAGTTAATATTGTGCCACTTCAAGTAAAATGTAGGGTTCCTCCCCGTTTAAATTACAGTTGCCATATGTATTTCATTTACATATATTAAAACCCATCCTCGGACAAATGTTTTAATTGTTTTCAAGAGCCATACATATTTTACAGAATTTAAGTGGAAAGAAATACTCATATTTTGCCCAAATAATTGCCTTTTCTGTCAATCTTCTTTTACTCCTGGAGCAAGTTTCCTTCTGGTATCATTTTTTTCTAGCCTGAAGAGTTTTTTAGCAATTATATCTGATTGTGACAAATTCTCTTAGTTTTATTTCACCTGAAAATATCTTTAACTTTCCTGGACAAAGAATTCCAGGTTGACAGTTCTTTTTTAGGTCTTCAAAAATGTTCTATTATATTTTGGCTTATGTGGTTTCTCATTCACCAATTATGCAAATTCTCTTGTATGTAAGAGAATTTTTCTCTGGATGCTTTCAAGATTTTTTTTTCTTTATTTTGATTTTCAGCTGTTTGATTATATGTCTGGACGTGGTTTTCTTGTAGTTTATCCTTTCTGTAGTATGCTGTACTTCTTGAATCTATAAATTTATGCCTTTCATTAAATTCAAGACTTTTCAACTATTATTCAAATATATTTTATCTACCAATCTTTTTTCTGCTCCCATTTAGGGACTCCATTGACACAAATATTAGGCCTTTTTAGGTTACTAGCCTCTGTTCATTTTGTTAAAATCTGTTTCTCTCTGTTATTCTGATTATATAATTGCCCTTAATCAATGCTGTTTTCAAGTTCATTTATGATTTCCTATGTCATGTCCATTCTACTACTGAGCCCACCCCAGTGAAGTCTTTATTTTGGATACTATATTTTTCATTTTTATAATTTCCATTTAGATCTTTATTATACTATATGTGTGGTTTTTTTTTTGCTTGGAACTTCTATTTTCTTTATTTTAAGAGTGCTCACCTTTAGTCAAACAATAATTACCACTGTATTCCTTTTAGGATGGTTGTAAACAGAACTAACAATACCACTGCTGTAAAGAACGCAAAGCAATAAGAATTCTCATTTTTTGTACAAAATGGTACAATCACTTTAGAAGATATGTTGGCAGTTACTTACAAAGCTAAGCAATTCTTATCATATAATCCTGCAATCATGAACTTTGGCATTTACTGAAAGAAGTTGAAAACCTATGTCTGCACAGAAACCTATGCATGATTGTGTTTTGCAACCTTATTCATATTTGCCAAGGTTTAGAAATCCAAACCCTTAATTTATTTGGTTGAAAGGAGAACTTGAATATCTTTGGATGATTTTTGTTTCCTTTTTGAGATATGTATATTGTTGTCAATTTTTCATTTTCTAGCTGCTCATGCACCTTGTTGGATTAGGGCCCTACCTTTATCACCCCATTTTACCTTAATTACTTGCTAAAGACTCTGTCTCTAAGTTTATTCACATCGGGAATTAGAGCTTCAACTTATGAATTTTTGTGGGACACAGTTCAGTTTGTAGCAATCATAGTTTATGCTCATGACAGCCCTACAAGATACTATATTCCTTATTTAACAAAAAAGTGCAATCAGAAAGATGTTAATAAGTAAATGGCCTAGGGTTACTAGGTTAATAAATGCTCTAACTTATTTGAGCCCCCATCTCTCAGAGTCAGTTCATCAGATCAGGAGTTGGCAAACTACAGTCAGTGGGTCAAATCTGATCTATCACCTATTTTGTTGAAACATAGCCATGCAATTTTGTTATATATTGCCTAACTGCCTATGACTGATTTCATGCTACAGTGGCAAGTTGAGTAGTTGTGATAGAGATCATATGACCCACAAAGCCTAATATTAACTAGTTGGCCCTTAGCAAAAAAAATTGACTGGCCCCTGTACTATATTACACTGCTATCAAACACAGCATAATTTTTGAGAATGTACCCAAGCCTTTATCATATTATCACTTTTACTTTTTAATCTATCATTGTGTGCCATCATTCCTTTCTAACTGTCCTATTTTTTTTCCAGAGATGATGGCTAGCTCAGGTGATGTTCATGGAGATTAATCGTTAACAGAAGATGCTAAACCTCTGACTTTCAGGGTCTACTAGGAAACACAGATGAATGAACAAGAGAAATGACTCTTGGTAACAAAGATTCTGGTGCTGAGAAACTAGAGTATGGTAAAAGTAAGTTTTGGAGAACTGGATTAGTTTCATGATATAAAAAGAAGTATTTCACTAACACAGGGCAATGTCTTTGGTGTCTGGTTCACTTGGTAAAGAGATAACTTTCTTTGAAACCAAATGTTTGCTTTGGCAATTTTCACTTTTAAGTGGCAGAATTAAAATTGAAAGTTGAACACAAGCTCAGCAAATGTAACTCAGGGAGGAATGTCAGGACTAATTTTTATATGGATGCTGACTTTTAAAGGTTGACTGTTTCAAAATCAAGCTTTAGTCAAGGACAATAGAGCCTTAGGGTAGCGTTGCTTACTATTACATAGACCCAGATATATTTTGGATCAGATCATGTCACAGGAATTGTAACTACTCTATCCATTAGCAGAAAGTTATAACATGGTTGGTGTAAATATTAGTCCTATTTTGTTTATCATTTTTATAAAAGGTACTTATCAAACATTATATGGAATCACTCATTAGAATAGGTGACACTACATGGAAGGTAACTGTAACTCAGAGTAAATATGTCAGTGAAATAGTAAGTTACTTTAAAATAAATACACATATTTTATTTAAAATAAATTATATGTTAAAATTAGATGATTTTGAATTGCTGTTAATTGTTATGTGACAATTTTTTCAGTAGAATGAAATGCTATTTAATATAGAATTATCAAATGTCAGAGCTGAAGGAGCCATTAGAAATTACTTAGTCCAATCTTCTCACTTAATAGAGGAGGTAACTGAAGTCCAGAAAGGAAAAAGATGTTATCAAAGTCTCCCAGGGAATTTCATGGCATAGCTTGGACAAGAAGTTCTTAGTCCATACAAAGCAGATGATTTGGGCTATATAAGTGGTGTAAATGAATGTGAGAGAGTGATACAGGCAAATAAATAACTTCCATTACCATTTGCCAAAGAATTTGTGCAGCATAATGAACCACATTTGAGGGAAGGAGGAAGAATACTTTTTTAGTGTAACAGGCAGCAAAATCAGGTTTCTCTTGGAGTTGCTCTTATTTGGGAACCTTTCTTTCTAGTAGGGTTTCTGACTAAGACCTCATCAGATAATGATATCCTCATGTAGTAAAAAGAGCACTTGACTTAGAGTCAAAAAACCTGGATTTAAGTATTGCCTATACACCATGGACAGGTCACTTATTTTTTCTAGGTTAGTTTTTATACATGTAAGATGAAAGTATGAGACTAGAAGATCATCTCTAAAGTTCTTTCTAACTCTCAAGACTCTTAGACTCTAACATTCTAAGTTAATCAGTTTTCACTTTATCACCTGTGTTGGCAAGAAGCACATTATCTATGCAACTTCTAGATTTTGTTTGTGAGCATGTCTATTCATTAGAAAATCATATCAATATATAGGACCAAAATTGGCATTCTCATAACTGTATGTTAATCATGAAGGGAAACTGAAACAACTGTAATTTCCTCTTCTATACAATAGTCCAACAGAGATTTAAAATCACTGATAATCCTTTTCAAGGCTCAATCTCCCCATTTCCTTCAACTATTCTTCACATCATATGGTTTTTGACACCCCTCCTCCACCATCTTGCTCAGGTTCCTTTGGATATGTGGTTTGCCACTGCAGAGTCCAGAAAGGACCTAACCCAGATAGTCCAATGGTTTGTCTGGCTATCCCAGAATAGAACAGGCCTATCACCTTTTTTGTTTTACTAAACGTATTTATTAGATTTCATCCCAGGACCACATCATCTATTTTTAAACAGCTATTCCATGCTGACTCATATTAAGGACTTTGTTTCCATGATTTTCTTCAGTCTTTACTTGAACACTTTACTATTATTTAGACCCAAGGGCAAGATTCTGTGGTAATCCTAGGAATAATTCATCTTGCTAATATTTTTGGTTTTTATCTTTGTCGTTTGTTGTGTTTATTCTCATTTGATTCTGTCAACAGAACTAATGAGCCAAACTTCAAAATTTTCTTCCAAATAATTAATAAAAATTTTACATGAGAATGACTACCTAACGTGACTGAAGTTCCAAGCTGACACTGTTTTACTTAACCAAATTTTTGTGAGATCTTTCAAATACAAATAAATCTAATTCTACCAGCACTCAGTCTGTATTTTGCTGACTTTTTTACATTAAGGCTACTGAGACAGATTTTTTTCAGAAAATCTATTTTTGTCATGTTTAGCATTACTATTATTTCTCTGGAGTATAATTTATTTGGGTCTGATAGTTTAACTTCATTTATGACTATATGTGTCCTCTTAAAAAATCTTCCTATCTTAGAATTCCAGTTTCTTCTTGATGACCATTCCAACTGTTCTAATCCAAATACTGATCTCATACCCACTCTGGCTTTGCATTTTTCCCCCGTTGTTGATTCACATTCAGTCTAAGTACTATCTGAGATGCAGTCTCAGATCTTGAGGTTCTGAATCAGAGCTTGTCCTTGATGTTGTATTGTGGGCTCAGGACACTATCTTTCCTTTCTCACTTATCTCTTCTGCCTTACTTTGAAAGTAAAACATATATTTCCCCAAGATTTCTCTTCCTTGCCTTCTCAGATTCTTGCTTAATAGTTTTTCTTCAGGCTTTCCAGGTTTTCATATAATCCAAAATGAATCTCTGATCCCTGTTTTCTCACTATCTCCTTGAATTCTGTAGTTCTATAATAGAAACCCACAGAATGTTACAAAGGAATATTTTTCTGTTTTATAAGTGGCTGTATCTGAGTTCTATTTTCCATGTCACCAAGTGACTAATACATGTTAGGAATATATTCCTGATCAATTATAAGCTCTTAAAAATCTGCTCTACTATCTATTTTCAGTATACACAGGATAGGGCTGAAATGTGTTCTGTGTAAGGAGTTGTGCTCAATCGTAGTAATGTGGGATACGTTTTTTACTCAGAGTTACCTTAAAATTTCCATGACTTCTCTGCATTGCAGAATTTGATCTCTGTTAACCAGACTGTAGTTTCCTTGGAAAAATCTCTAAAATTGTAGTGAGGAATGGCTTCAGGAATAGCCATGAAAGCCCTGACTAGCTTGTTGGATGTTGAGATCATATGGAGAAGAGCCAAGCTTAGCTCTCTTCAGGATGAAATTCAGTCACTTTCAAATGATATATAAGACCTGACGTGATCTGACCTCAGCCATAACAAGGTACACTTTTAGTGTGTTGTATTTTCTTTGTGTCTATAACTTTGCACATATTCTTTTGTCTGTAAATCTCTGCTGGAATTCAGGAATTACTTCTATGATCACATCTCCTTTTGTAAGTCTTCATTGCTGTTTTTGTTGTTCAGTCACTAAGTCATGTCCAACTTGTTGCAACCCCATGAACTGCAGCACACCAGGCTTCCCTGTCCTTCACTGGCTCCTGGAGTTTGCTCAAATTCAAGTCCATTGAGTGGGTTGTCATTTCCTTCTCCAGGGGATCTTTCCGACTCAGGGATTGAACCCATGTCTCCTGCATTACAGGTGAATTCTTTACCACTGAGCCATCCAGGAAGCCCAAGTTTTCATTGAGCCCCTTCATTTCTAGTCTGAGTCAATATGACATCTTTGTAATCCTGTGTGTGTGTTCAGTCACTTGGTCATGTCCAACTCTTTGTGCCTTCATGGACTGTAGCCCACCAGGCTCCTGTGTCCATGGTATTTTCCAGACAAGAATACTGAAGTGGGTTGTCATTTCCTTCTCCAGGGGATCTTCCCAACCCTGAGCTCAAACCTGCATCTCCTGCAATGGCAGTCAAATTCTTTACCTCTGAGCCACCTGGGAAGCCCTTGTAATCCCATACCACCTGCTTTTTGCTGTCTCTTGGTACTTATTAAGCTGTATTATCAATGTACCTATCTGTCTTCCCAACTGGTCATATGCTCCTTAAGGGCAAGGATTTTACCCTATTTATTTCTATATGCACAGTATTTAAATAGCAAAAGAGTGGTTGTCAATGTTAAAAAAAAAATATGTTTATTTATTTATTTGGCTGCACCATGTCTTAGATGCAGCACACGGGGTAAAGATCCCGTGTTGTGGAATGTGAACATTCAGTTGCAGCATGTGGGATCTTGTTCCCTGACCAGGAGTAAAATCTGGGCCCCCTGCATTGGGAGTGCGGAGTCTTAGTCACTGAACCACCAGGGAAGTCCCATGGTTGACAATTTGATTAGATCCATTTGCCTAAGTGGTAGAGACTGACAAGGGATGTCCAGAATTTCTAGGGCCTGAGACTAGAAATAAGTATATATGAAAGACATTTATATTTTTATATATATATATATATATATATATATATATATATATATATGCATAATGCAGTATGGACTGGGGGAAAATTTTTTTGTGTCATTGTTGAATGTACCAATGGTTATGTATTTATATTTCACGTATATCATGATAGATCTGCTAACAGAGCTATTTTTGGAAGAAGTAGTGTATTGTGCTTTGCTCTGTATTGCACCAGTTAACCTTATAAACAGGTATACACATATATACACATAGACATATATATATGTGCTATTCCTGTCCAGGAGTGCTCTAGATCCCAGAAAATAAGGAGATGCTCATTTAATTTTGAATTGTTGAAGTTTGACTCAATGTGTTTAAATACCTTAAACAAATAACATTAAGACTAGTCATACCTTTCTTCTGGTTAGAATGTTTATGTAGTACAGAGGCATGATACTCCTGAGGGAAGCAGTTTGGGAGAATGTCTTATTGACGGAGGGTCTGGATTCATTAAAAAATGCTTATTTATAGCAAACAGGTGCATGTGTGTATATATGTGTGCATGTTTAGACATATAAACATTTTTTATTTATATGCTTACATGATCTGTATATATAGACTTATATTTATAATATACTCAAGCAGTGGTAAAGTGCTCTGTATTCACTTCATTTATTATACCTCACCAGTACACAGTGCATGCTTGAAAGCTTTTAGGGGAATTATATATATGACATAGTGCACCCATAGAAATCAGCCATTTTGTAAATGGTCACGAGTGTTCAAATTGAATCCTATCATATCAAAGGGTGAAATTGCAAGGAAATTTAAGTTTCTAGTCATTTGTATTTTTGTTATTTGAATATTTCACCAAGTTCTTATTTTACTTTTTTGATCAGAAAAAAAGTCAATTTTTAGAAGATAGATGTCAGGATACTTCTGTCCTGAGTAAAAATAATTAATCAGTGAACTCATTAGTAGTTCACTATCATGTAAATTATGACAGTTTTGCTAAAATTTCTTTGAGAGATGAAGTTAGTTTCCATTCAACTCTGTATTTTATAGTAAAGGAATGACATGCACACATATTCAAATGTATGAAAATGGAGATTTTAAAGGCTACAACAATTCCCAAATTAAATCCCTGAATGCTCTGAATAAGAGTTAAGTCCCTGATGGTTGCACATATACAAAATTTCTTTGAAATCTCTTAAGGCAGCTATATATAATAAGAGAAAACTGGAAAATTGGAATCATAGCCATCTACTGTACTGTGTGAAGGCTTGATCTTCACAGTATTTTGGCCATTTTCTCATAGTTGTCATCTTACTTGCTTTTTTTTTTTTTTTTACTGGTAGACTCATGGCCACTTTAACACTTTACTTGTCAAAATAAAAAAACCACACCAAAAAACAAAATACTTTTCTGTTGCCTTTGCTGAAAGGCAGCACTCTACCTTTAAAGAGGAAAAACATACTAATTTGATATAGTGATCTGTGTTGTCCATTTAAACAATGGCCTTTGGAATATAAGAACAATTGTGATATATCTTGTGAAGCAGTCTACTGATTGATAGTAAGAATATCTGGCTCAGCAGGAGTGAGCCTGGACACTGGTGGGAATGGAATAGATTGGGGTAGGCAGAGTTGTAGCATGTTCCTCAAATCACACTGTTTTTTAAATGATCTATAACACTTAAACCTGAGATCTCTCAATAATATCAACTATGACTTGTGTATTCACACACACAAAAAATTGTATTTCTGTTATTTCCTATTTCTACAAGGGTGAACATGTTAATTTGGCTCATCAAAGTAGTCAAATGACTCTTTGTATATAACGTATCACAAGCGGAAGGAAATACATTTTAATGAGTCAGTGTAAATGAATCAGAAGCACATTGGCATGAACTTCCTTTCATTTTGAGACACAGGAAGGATTCTAAACATTCCAAATAGAAGCCTGTAAGCTTAAAGATAGCATATCAAACTTAATCCATGATGCTTAGTCTGAAGTTCAAAAACTTCGAACTGAAAACAAGGTCAACCCTCTGTGGTCTGGGATGCATTTGTTACATTAGCTGGTGAACAGATGAAATCCATCACATTCTGATTTTCCAGGGTTTTTGTTTTCTTCCATCACTAATTTGGTACTGTTTTTCTGCCTCATAATTTATTCAGTTCACCTATTGAATTGGTAAGAGAAACTAAAGCCTACATAATTATAAATAAATGTCTGAGTGGTTATTTTATATTAGCCTAGTATTTTCCCCTAACTTGGCAAAGGCTTGAAATAGCTAGGATATTTATTGCATTATCTGTAGGTAGGTTTTTTCCTTCCATACCAGTACTTCTCATCATTAGTGAAAATAGTCAATACTTTGAATGATCTGCAATTCTGTTCTTCCTCTTCATTCACTTTGTTATTATTTTGAATCTTAACAGCTTTCAAAGTGGATCTGGTCCTTCCTGGAACTTATATAAGATCTTTATTCTCTGTACATCTGTAGTCAAACATGATTCTAGGATTTTAGAATATGCTTCTCTGGAGGAAAAAAAAGCTTTATTTGTCTTTTTCTCTGTAGGAAATGTTAGTGTCTGCCTGCCAAATATTTCTCCTTGCTGTGTGCTGAATTCTCAGGTTCATTAAACAATTTGTAACCTCAGCTCACAATCCAGGCTGAAGAAATGTTGGTCATTTTATGTGATGGAACCCACTGATAGGGCCTCTCTTAATGAGAATTTAGCTGGAGGGGAGTTGGCAGAAACATAAGAGATTTTGAGTAGTGTTTCTGTCTTTTCTCAACAACTGAAGTCTCAGTACAAAACTCAGAGGAAAGAAAATAAAGCCTATGAGTTCGGACCAGAGTTATGTAAGAATAGTCTTAGGCAAGATTCCTAGAGAGATAATCTTGTTTATTTAAGTTTCCTGACAATGCTGAGGTCATGGGTGACACACTTTAGGACAAGATCAAGACACTAGGAAAGTGTCAGCAATGAACAAATCTTGTTGTGGAACTCATTCTAATAGGTTTATTGTGTTGCCTTTTCAAAAACAATAGTTTTAAAGAAGAAAATAGTCATTTCTTGCTTTGATTCCCAATGAGCATTAAACACTCCTAAATGGAGGTGTCATTCATGATTTCAGATCAGATATTTTCTTGATAGCAGTTTTGGTTAGTTGCAGTCACCATAAAATTAGTAAATAGCAATGATGCAGCTATGAAAAAGTCAAACTGTTTTACAGAGATATACTTGACATATAACATTATATTAATTTCAGGTGTACAACATAATGATTCATTTTTATGTTGTGAAATGATCACCACGATAAGTCTAGTTAACATTCATCCTGTTGCATAGTTACCAGATTATTTTTTCTTGTGATGGGAACTTTTAAGATCTACTTTCTCAGCAGCTGTCTCATATGCACTACAGTATTCTTAACTATAGTCCCTGTGCTGTCCACTACATTTCCATGACTTATTTATCTTTTAACTGGAAGTTTGTTCCTTTTGACCCTTTCACACATTTTGCCCTCCTTCTACTCCCTGCCTTTGGCAGTCACCAATCTGTTCTCTGTATGTGAGCTCAGACAATAAACATTTGTTGGTGAGGACTGAAGTCCCCATTATCAGAGAGGAAGGAGCAAATAGTATGTATCCAGAACAACAGTCTATATGGAAGTGTGTGTGTATGTGTGTGTGTGTCTATGCATGTTATGTATTTAAGGGTACGCACTGTCCAACACTTTTCTCCTTCTAGGTTAAAGCCTAAAGAAATAGAGTTAGATGAATGGAAAGAAGTTGAGAAGATGGGAAATAGTTCAGGGCAAATGGAACAGTATATGCAAAGTCCCAGAGATGAAGAAGAACATGAGACTTTTAAGGAACTGAAAGGCACTCGGTACAATGGGAATTCAATACAATATGCATAATGCACTGGCATGAATAGGAGATGTGAACCTCTGGAGTGCAGCAGAGACCAGATCACAAAGGGTCTTGTAAGTCAAGGGCTTCTCTTGTGGCTCAGTGGTAAAGAATTCCCCTGCCAATGCAGGGAGACATGGTTTTGATCCCTCAACTGGGAAGATCCCGCATGCCAGGGAGCAACTAAGACCATGTACCACAAGTACTGAGCCTGTGCTCTAGAGTCTGGGAGCCACAACTCCTGAGCCTCATGCCACGACTGCTGGACCCTGTGTAACGTAGAACCTATGGTGTGCAACAAGAGAAGCCTCCATGATGAGAAACAGACAACGCTACAACTAGAGAGTAGCCTCCGCTCGCTGCAACTAGAGAAAAACCTGCACAGCAATGAAGACCCAGCACAGCCAAAAATGAATAAATGAATAATTTCTAAAAAAGATCTTGTAAGCTAGTTGGTGAGTTTGAGCCTCATCCTTAGGGTAATGGGAAACTATTGAAAGTTTAAGAAAGAAACATGATTAAGTTCATGTTTTGTAAAGCTCATCTGACTACTGTAGAGAATGAATTTGAAGGCTCCAAAATGGAGGTGGGGAAGCTATTTTGGAGAATTGGAATAATTAAGGTAAGAGAGTAATAAAAATTCCAGTAGTAAATGATCCATTCAGTGATTGATAAATTGTCTTCTTTTCTTTGCAACTGAGAGGACCCGAGCTTAGGAAACCCCAATATTTTAAACTCCCCACCATTGGTACTGGAGGAAGATATTATCTTTATTATCCCAAACAGCAAACAACCCTGTCCTTTGCATTGGAGGAAGATACTTTCTCCATCTTCTAAAATTGTTTGCTATATAAACATCCTTGAGAAAATAGTCCAGAACAAAACCTCCCAGTGCTTCTGATGAGAAGATGTGCATACAAGTAAGAAACCCTTTGATAATTGTCTACCAACAATAATATCTCCCCTTGAATATCAAAACCCATGCATGTCCTATATTCCTGTACTTACACAAGAGTTATAATTTTGTGGGCACTTTGACAACATTGAATTGTCAAAGCCTTTATATACAGACCAGTTTGCTATGAGGTCTAGAGATTTTTGCTCATTGTAGAATTGTAGAACTGAGTATGCTACCACAGAAATATTCTCATATCTTTCCTTGCTCTAGCACTTAGGAGTTTTCAATTATTGCCACTGTCTGGATTTAGAAGAATGAAAATTAAAGGAGCGTGGCTGAATGGTTATTTATTTATTAGACTTTCTAAATTACTCCTTCATGGACATTGCAAATGCGGAACATCACTGCTACCAGAACCATTTAATGTGAAAGAAATGACAGCAACTACAAGGAGCAAGAGAAATGCTTAGCTAGTGGAGTCTCAACAAATAGTATAACTGCATTGGATGTGTCCTTCAATGTGTTAGGACTCAGAATCAAATGCGACTACTGTGTTGGTTACATACAGTGAGAAAACACTATTTATACTGTCTACAGAAAAGCAAAAAATTTATGCTACTTTGTAAAGTGTTTGTAAAATTCCAAATCTAAATAAAGTTTACAAAGCTGAAAGGGAAGGAACCATGAGTTTCTGATCACTTTCCATATGCCATATGCTTGTACTTAATTCTCATAGTAACTCCATGAAATCATTATTATTCTCATTTTAAAGATGAGGACTATGGATTTTGGGAAATGTAAGTAACTTGCCCAAAATGTTACAGTTGTGAAGTGGCTGATCAAGGTTTGAGTTTAGGTATAACTCTCAATACTTGTGTTCATTCTGTGCTACCATCTACTTATGTATAAATTCTTATAATTTCACAGGTCAATTGGAATGACTATTTCGCAGAAGTACTTGGAGACTCTTAATGAAATACGTTGATGTACCCAAGTCAATATATTATTCTTGGGGGGGGGTGCTTAAAACTGTAAATGAAAACAAGAAGCTAGATCAGTTAATAAAGCAGTGACTGTGGTGGATTGGGGTGAGAAGGTGCACATTCAGCAATGACCATTTCTTGAAGAGTGGAAAGCCTTCTAGAAGCAACTAGTGTCTATGTGTATTATCTAGTTGAATACAAGATGATATATAGATCCCCTATGCCCAATTCTGCTAAAAGAATGTGTTCACAGTGGATATGGTTGAATTGTCTGTACTACTCAATCAGGTGAACTATCTGGAGGTTGCTTCATTACTCAGAAATAATTCATTACAGTAGTTGAAGAAAACCTTGTGGTCTTACTGCTCGCACTTTCTGTTTTAAAAAAAGAAATGGTCAATTCAGTTACAGAGCTCAGTGAAACTGGATTATTTGTGTCCTGTAGACAAACTAATAAATCAAAGAAGTGATTTAACAGGATTTCCCCCCTTTTCAGGCACTTGGAGTTGGCTTCCTATAGACATCACTTAGTCTTAAGAACCTGAAGTAACATATACTGCTTTTGTCATTCTTCTCTCTGGTCTTTCGTACAGACTGCGTAAGATTTTTCATAACTTTTTATTTTCTGTTGGGGTATAGCCAATGTTGTGATAGTTTCAGGTGAACAACAAAGGGATTCAGCCATACATATATGAGAATGCATTCTCCTCCTCACCAAACAAGGCTACCACATAATATTGAGCAGAGTTCCCTGTGCTAGACAGTAGATCCTTTTTGGTTATCCCTTTTAAATATAGCAGTGTGTGCCTGTCCATCTCAAACTCCCTCTCTCTTCCCCTCATCCTTCCTCCTGGCAACCGTAAGTTTGTTCTCTAAGCCTGTGAGTCTCTCTTTGTTTTGTAAGTTCATTGGTATCATTTCCTTTTAGATTCCACATATAAGGAATGTCAAACAATATTTCTTCTCTGTCTGACTTACTTTTTTACTCTTACTACTCCACCATTAAAAAGAAAGAAATAATGCCATTTACAGCAACATGGAAGGACCTAGAGATTGTCATACTGAGTGAAGTGTAGAATTTTGAGATAATCATAGTAAGGAGCAACAATATTTATGTTTTGTGAAGTTAATTGGGGAGATATGCTGATACTTAAGAGTGTTACCTTGTCTGCCTGGAGTTACTCAGGTGTATGATTCAGCTTGAACTCTGAAAAGTAATGTCAACATGTTCCCAAGAAGATGGAAACCTCTAGTATGAAATGCATTACTGAGAATAGAGCCCAAGGTCACAAAGAATCTGGATTAAATATCTGAAGAAAGGCTGTATAGAATCAATTATAATGAAAAAGCTTAGCAATACACACTGGAAAATTATTTGAGAGAAGAGTGAAAAATCGATTATTTGTTTATGAATTTGGATAAACATGTTTTCCACTTAGTGCCTTTAATGAGAATCCTTGTAATGGAATTAATGGTGTTAAATGGTGTTAAATTTAAAAAGTGGTTTAAAGAAAATGTTTTTAAGTAACATAAAATTAACCTGTGAGACTCATAAATACAGTTTATATAAGGCAAATAAGGATTTCTTAAAAACCTGAAAAGTGCAGTAAATTGATTGGGGGAAATTGGAATTGTGCTTTTTTTAGAAAAAAAAAATTGTCGTAAGTCCATGGCTGATTCATGTCAGTGTATGGCAAAAACCACTACAATATTGTAAAGTAATTAGCCTCCAACTAATAAAAATAAATGAAAAAAAATTGTCTGAAGTAATATATGATATCTGAGAAATTAGTGATATTCCCCATGCCTCCATGCAATATTGGATAAACTACATTGCTATTAGTAAAGTCCTGACTTTCTTCCAAGAAAATCACAACTTTTAATTGATATTGATGGTTCTTTAATTCATTATTGTGGGCAGACTTGGGAAATGCAAGGCTGATGTCTGAATTTATATTGTGATCACGAATTAGGGATTGTAGAGGTAAGAATTTGGGTGTGGGAAGCTTTTATTTATTCCTTCAGTAGGAGAGTTTTAAAAGCAATATTTTTTACTTTAAACAAATATCAGATTGTTTTCTGAGATAATTGAACCTAATGAAAGGTCAGCAAGAGAGTGACTCTTCCAAACTGACTTTTCAGAGTTTTCCTTCCTTTCCCTCTCCTTTTGTCTCCCCTTCCCTTTCACCAGAAAATTTTTATTGACCCTCTACTATATGTCAGATAGTTTTGCCAAGTTCTAGTGGTTTAATGGTAAACAAGAGCAACAAGTAAATGAATTCAAATGCAGTGTGATCAGTACTAAGATAGAAGTTCAGTGTAGTCTGTAAACAGAGAGGAAAGGCATCTCTATCAGTCTGGATTTCAGGGAAGTCTTAACATATAGAGAGACACAAGGATAAGTAGTAGTTAGCCAAGAGAAGAAAGGAAGAATGAATGTGCTTTTGTGGAAGAAACAGAATGTGGGAAGGTTTTGAGGTGAGAGCAAGCTCAGGATCTTCAGGAACTGAAAATTCATTCCTGGAGCAGAGAGCCTGAAGGTGGGAGTAGTAACAGTGGGTAAAACTTGGGAGGGAAGCTAAACAATAAGGACTGTAAAGCCATGTATTAGATTCAATACTGATTATAATGAGAAACCATTGAATGATTTTAAGTAGGGAATGGCACAAACAGGTATATGTTTTCAAAATTCACTCTCATGGCTCTGTGCAGCTAGTAGGGCAGAGTGGAGTGGAAGGACAGAAGGAGAGGTGTATTATCACTTAGGAAGGTGTTACAAGAGCTTCCTCAGTGGCTCAGACCACAAAGAGTCTGCCTGCAATGCAGGAGACATGGATTCGGTCCCTGGGTTGGGAAGATCCCCTGGAGAAGGGAATGGCAACTCACTCCAGTATTCTTGCTTTACAATTCCATGGACAGAGGAGCCTGCTGGGCAACAGTCCATGGGGTCACAAAGAGTCGGACAAGACTGAGTGACTAACACTACAACAATCAGCATGAAAGAAAATGGAAGCATGGACTAGTGTTGTGGCAGTGATGATAGATTGAGGAGATTTTGGTGCTATAGTTCACAAGACTTGGTGAACTGCATCAGTCAAGGCTTAGACCACCATTTTCTAAGCGAGGTAACACTGTAGGAAAAGAATTATGGAATTGGAGTGATAACTGAGTTTTTCCAATGAGATGTCACTTTGAAATAATTTCTGAAGCTGTTGGATATGTGAGTGGAATGTAGAGGAGAATTTGGGTGGTGGTGGTTTAGTCGCTAAGTCATGTCCAACTCTTGCGACCCCATGGACTGTACCTTGCCAGGTTCCTCTATCCATGGGATTCTCCAGGCAAGTGGATTTTCATTTTGTGGAGAATTTGCAATGAAGATATAAATGTTATTCATCAACATATGGATAGTGATTGAACACCAGAACACCAGGGAGAGTGTATAGAGTAGAAAGAAAAGAAATTAGAATAGAACCCCACTCATATTTAAGGAATGAGAAAAGTAAAACTAGCCATCAAAAGAGATTGGAAAGGAGAAAAATCTGGAGAATGTGCTTTTATGTAAAGCAAGGGAGAAGAAGATCTTGAAAAGGAGGCAGTTGGTTTTAGAATGAGTATTACAAAAGGAGTCATTAGATTCAACAACGAGGGTAGCTGTGATTTTAGCAAGAGTGGTTTCAGTAGAGTGATGAGTATAGAAACAACATTGGAATAGATTACAAAGTAAATGCAATTTGAAGAAGAGTTTGATTGAAAAACTGGGGGGAAGGTGTGTGTAACAGGGGCCAGAGATCTTAGTGGTAGTGGTGCTGGGGATGTAGCCTAGAATTTTGCATGCTGCATTATTTTATCTGGGTTTCGCAGATGGTGTTAGTGGTAAAGAACCCACCTGCCAATGCAGGAGATGTAAGAGATGTGAGTTCGATCCCTAGGTCAGGAAGATCCCCTGGAGGAGGGCATGGCAACCCATTCCAGTATTCTTGCCTGGAGAATCCCACGGACAGAGGAGCCTGGCCGGATACAATCCATAGGGTCCAGGGTCGGTCATGACTGAAGAGACTTAGCACGCATGCGCACATTGTTGTATCTGAGAAATACTTGCCTAAATCAAAGTCAGTTTATCTCCTACATTTTCCTCTAGAAGATTCATAGCTTTATGTTTGTGTTCAGATCTATGAATCATCTTAAGACACTTTTTATACATGATGTGAGGTTTTTGTTTATTATTTTTGCACATAAATATCCAGTTATTCCAGGACTATTTCTTGAAAAGGTTGTTCTTTCTTCACTGAACTGCCTTTGTTTAAAATCATTTGCCCATTTATGTGTGGATCTGTTTCTGTACTTTACATTCTTTTAATCTGTCTCATCTTTAGGCCAATACCACATTGTCATAAAGCTTCATAATACTGAAATTTTGACTGTTCTAGGGCCTTTGCATTTTCATATGAATTTTAGATCCAACTTGTCAATTTTCACATAAAAATCTAGAGAGATTTTGATTGGGAATACTTTATTTTTTAATTAATTTATTTGTTTTAATTGGAGGCTAATTACTTTACAATATTGTAGTGGTTTTTGCCATACATTGACATGAATCAGCCATGGATTTACATGTGTTCCCCATCTTGAAACCCCCTCCCACCACCCTCCCCATCCCATCCCTCAGGGTCATCCCAGTGCACCAGCCCTGAGCACCCTGTCTCATGCATTGAACCTGGACTGGTGATCTATTTCACATATGATAATATATATGTTTCAGTGCTATTCTCTCAAATCATCCCACCCTTGCCTTCTCTCACAGAGTCCAAAAGTCTGTTCTTTATATCTGTGTCTCTTTTGCTGTCTCGCATATAGGGTCATCGTTACCATCTTTCTAAATTCCATATATATGCATTAGTATACTGTATTGGTGTTTTTCTTTCTGACTTACTTCACTCTGTATAATGGGCTCCAGTTTCATCCACCTCAATAGAACCGATTCAAATGCATTCTTTTTAATAGCTGAGTAATATTCCATTGTGTATATGTACCACAGTTTTCTTATCCATTCATCTGCCAATGGACATCTAGGTTGCTTCCATGTCTTGGCCATTGTCAGCAGTGCCATAATGAATATTGGGGTACATGTGGTTTCTTCAGTGTGTATGCCCAGTAGTGGGATTGCCGGGTCATATGGCAGTTCAATTTCCAGTTTTTTAAGGAATCTCCACACTGTTCTCCATAGTGGCTGTACTAGTTTGCATTGATTGGGAATACTTTAGATGTATACTAGAATCTGTGGAGGGTTGACATCTTAATATGGAATTTAACCCATGCATAAGATCACTTTTCATTAAACGAATTCTTCTTTAGTGCATCTCAGCAATGTTTTGTTGTGTTCAGTGTATAGGTCTTGCACATCATATTTACCCCCAAATATTTTATATTTTATGTTCTTTATGAATATTGTTTTTAAATTGAGTTTTCTATTATTTGTAGGATAATTTGTAATTGATTTTTAGTTAAAATTTTGTTTTTAAATAATTTCATATTTATATGGAATTGTAAGAAATGATACAGAAAATTCCACATGTACTTAACCTAATTTGCCTCAGTGGTAAGATGTTACAAAATTGTAATACAACATCATAACTGGGATATTGATATTGATACCATCAAGATACAGAACATTTCCATCACTACAAGGATCCCTCTTATATAGCCCCATCCTCTCTCGTCATTCCTCCCCACCTCAACCTCTTCTTATTCTCTGGCAACAATTAATCTGTTACTCTTTATATAATATTGTTATTTAAAGAATGTTATATGTAAATGAAATCATACAGTACATAACCTTTTGGGAATTGACTTTTTCATTTATCATAATTCTCTTCAAATTCACCCAGGAAAGATAGCAATGTATCATTAAAATATGTATATGAGATTTGTATTATGATCATAATTTGCCTTACCTTCTTTTCCTACTTTTTCTGAAAAAAATAATATTAGTCAGGTTGGACACACTAAAGCAGTAGCCATATGATCAGTGGAAGATGGTAGAGTGAGAACTAGATAAAGTATCTTTAAACTTCAAGTTGTAGCCATTACAGTTCCTATTTTCCACTTCAAACCCCTAGGAGGAATGAGGATTGTAGGCTCCTGAGTTGTTCACCTTTGATTGTTTTAGCAAGACCTTTTCTCTCCTCCCAAACTGTACATACACATTTACATATATATGTATGCATGATTAATTGTTGTTGAAAATTTATACTTTCTTTTATCTAAATTGTAGTGGGAGTCCTTCGGGCAATTGTCAGATTTTTCAGGAATTTGAAATACGTGCAAACAGCAGGCATTTATTCAATTGGATAACTGTAATTTCACACTTAACCAAATCTTCTCTCTTCATTGAGAGTAGTGCCAAGATAACTGAAAGAAAAATGTAATGCCAAATAATAAGACCTGCTCTATATTTTCACACAAAAAAAGACAGTTTAGAATAGGTATTCTTCTGTGGGCTAATAGAATAATTGCACACTTAGGGCAGTCGTATTCAGCATGGATATCATTTCCCTATTGCTGTGTTTCTGAGGAATCTGTCGCTTTGGTATCTAAGCATTGAGACACTTTTTAAAGAAGGAAATAATTCTTTAAGTCTACTGTCTACCTGTAATTTGTGGAGAGCTATGTAGCTGGGCTCACGTCTAGGCCTATAGCTTACAGTTCTGCAGATTTTAGTTAGTTTTTTCTGGAGAGCGTATCTCAGAGCTGAGAACTATTCTAGTCCGCTTTCATTCACAGTACTAGATGCTCTTGAAGAGGTAGCTGGAAAGGTGTGGGGCAGGGACTGTGTAGATATTTACATATACAAGTGAAAATGTGCATACATATTTATACATTCTGGCTAGTACAGATTTAATGGTTCTCAGACTCACTGGATCTAAGGTGTTAACAGCCTTTTCAGAGTAGAGATGGGTTCAAATTTAGGAGACTGAGTCCAATGCTGTTTTTTAATATCAGTAACGTTATAATGTGGAGAAAGCAATGGCACCCCACTCCAGTACTCTTGCCTGGAAAGTCCCATGGACGGAGGATCCTGGTAGGCTGCGGTCCATGGGGTCGCTAAGAGGCGGACATGACTGAGTGACTTTACTTTCATGTTTCACTTTCATGCATTGGAGAAGGAAATGGCAACCCACTCCAGTGTTCTTGCCTGGAGAATCCCAGGGACGGCAGAGCCTGGTGGGCTGCCGTCTATGGGGTCACACAGAGTTGGACATGACTGAAGTGACTTAGCAGCAGCAGCAATGTTATAATGCAGTTAGGGGCTTCCTATTGCTTCTGAGCAATTCTCATGACAACTCCTGGGAGAGTTTTACAGAGAAGGTGAGTATAAAAGGCAATGTGTGTAAAACTGACAATCATTTGTTTTAATTATCATTATATAAAGTATTTGCAATAAATTATAAAATTTATTTCTTTATTTGAATGCTTAGATTCTTTATATGAATCAATAAATTATTTACATATACCAGTGTGAAAGTGGGCATGTGAGTGGTACAGTGTGTTTGCATGTTCAGTCATATTCGACTCTTTGCAAAGCCATGGACTGTAGCCTACCAGGCTCCTCTGTTTATGGGGTTCTTCAGGCAAGAATACTGGAGTGGGTTGCCATTCCCCTCTTCAGGACAGTATGTTTACCATTCCAGTTTAATGGTAACACTGGGGTTTTATTTCAGTTCAATTCAGTCGCTCAGTCGTGTCTGACTCTTTGCGACCCCATGAATCGCAGCATGCCAGGCCTCCCTGTCCATCACCAACTACCGGAGTTTACTCAAACTCATGTCCCTCGAGTCGTTGATGTCATCCAGCCATCTCATCCTCTGTTGTCCCCTTCTCCTCCTGCCCCCAATCTCTCCTAGCATCAGGGTCTTTTCCAATGAGTCAACTCTTCGCATGAGGTGACCAAAGTACTGGAGTTTCAACTTCAGCATCAGTCCTTTCAATGAACACCCAGGACTGATCTCCTTCAGGATGGACTGGTTAGATCTCCTTGCAGTCCAAGGGACTCTCAAGAGTCTTCTCCAACACCAGAGTTTAAAAGCATCAATTTTTCGGCACTCAGCTTTCTTCACAGTCCAGCTCTCAAATCCATACATGACCACTGGAAAAACCATAGCCTTGACTAGACGAACCTTTGTTGGCATAGTAATGGGGTTTACATTACACTGGGGTTTACATTGCTTTAAAAACTGAAAATATACACTCGTTTAGAGGATATTTTTAGGATCAGTTTACATTGACCTTGTCTATTTCCTGGAAGCTCTGGGAGATTTTGTTTGTCCTGATTTTGCTTTTAATATTAGAGGGAGAGAGAACATACTAGACCTCGAGGAAAGAAGGAAAAATATCTGAATGGAAAAAGAAAAAATAAGTCAACCATCTGGGTGTTTTAGATTTATTTAGATGCTACAAGAAAGAGAGTGACTATTTTACACACTCTCATCAAGAATTCATTCCCTTTTTGGATGAAACTTTCACACAAGTTTTGGAATTTCATCTAAGATACCAATTTTTCAAATAGTTGATATCTAGCCTCAGTCTTGGTGTATGTGAGGCTAAGGATTCATGTTTGGAGATAATCTTCATAGAAGACATTTTTGAAGATAATCTTTTAGACAAAATAATCCTTTCCCACTTTTTTTCCCATAAAATTTGCCAATGCTAGATATTTCATATAATTAGAATTAAATGTTACATTTTGTGTCTTGCTTCTTAGCAAAATTTTTTCAAGGTTCATTTATATTATACCATGTCTCAGTGCTTTATTCCATTTTTATGGATGAATAATATTCCTTTTGTCTATGGGTGTTGTGTGTATATCTTACAAATGGTTACCCATTCATCTGTTGACAGATATTCATGTTGTTTACAGTTTTTGGCTATTATGAATAAGCTATTATAAACTGTATTGTACTTTTGTATTTAAATACCTGCTTTCAATTTGAGTAAATTTGATGGATTATAGGGTAATTCCATGTTAACTTTTAACTTTTTGAGGAACTGCCAGATTGTTTTCCACTGTGGCTGCTACATTCTCACCAAACATTGTATTGATACACGAGCTCCAGTTTGATGGATGTTGGAATGAAAGAGGTTTATTACTCACATACACTTATAAGATAACAATATTGGGGACTATCATCCTGGTCTTTTTCGTAGAAACCCATTATTTATTATATCATTCTGTGGCTCAGATGATACTGTTTTGGAAATTAGTTATTTCTGGGCATGGAGAAAAGGTTTGTGTGTGCATGAATAAAGAAATAACAAGAGGGATTTGTCCCAGGTGGGATGCATGAGTCAAGTGCTCGGGCCTGGTGGGCTGGGAAGACCCAGAGGAATCGGGTGGAGAGGGAGGTGGGAGGAGGGATCGGGATGGGGAATACGTGTAACTCTATGGCTGATTCATATCAATGTATGACAAAACCCACTGAAAAATAAAAAAAATTAAAATTAAAAAATAAAAAAATAATAAGAGGGATTTGTCAAGAGTTCTGTCAGATGTTAGGCTCTCTTAACAAGTATTTTTGTTGTTTTGTTCAGTGTTATGACAACTGACTTTGCTAATACTCATCACAAAGTATCCTACAGGAAAATTCACATACCATAAAATTCACCCTTTTAAATAGTAAATTCAGTGTTTTTTTTTTTCTTCATTCATATGTTCTGAAACCATCACTATCTAAGTTTAGGACATTTTCATCACTCCAAAAAGAATCTTTGTACTCATTAACAGTAACTCCCCATATCCCCTTTCCATTCAAACCCTAGCAGTAACTAATCTATTTTCTGTCTCTGGATTTCCCTATTTCTGGTCATTTTATATAAAGGATCTACTTTATTCCCTTGTAAAACTGAATACTATTCTTTTGTATGAATATACCATATCTTTGAATTTCATTGATCAGTTGATGGGCATTAAGATTGTTTCCACATTTTGGCTATTATTACTAGTGCTGATATGACCATCCATGAATAATTTTTTTGTGCAATAATGTATTTTCATTTCTCTTAGTTATATACTCAGAAATTGAATCACTGTTTCATACCATAGGGCTTCCCAGGCGGCAGTAGTTGTAACTCTGTGCTTTTTTGAAATACTGCCTGTTTCCCATAGTAGTTGAACCATTTTAAAGTACCACTGGCGGTATCTGAGGGTTTCAGTTTCTCCACATCCTCACCAACATTTGCTACTGTTTATCCTTTTAATTTTTAGTCAACCTAGTGGATGTGAAGCAGTATCTCAGGATGGCTCTATTTTGCATTTTACCTGATGACTAATGATGTTAGGCATCTTTTTATGTATGTATTGCTGATTTGTATATCTTCCTTGGAGAAATATATTTTCAGATCCTTTATAGATTTTTAATTGGGTTTTTAATCTTTTTATTGTTCAGTTAAAAGCCAGGTGATGCTAGTGGTAAAGAACCTGCCTGCCAATGAAGGTAGATGTAAGAGACACAGGTTTGATCACCGGGTCAGGAAGATCCCCTGGAGGAGGGAATGGCAACCCATTTCTTGCCTGGAGAATCTCATGGACAGAGGAGCCTGGTGGGCTACAGTCCATAGGGTCGTGTAGGGTCAGACACTACTGAAGCAACTTAGCACGCATGCACGCACACATGTAAGTATTTTTATGCATTCTGGATGCAAATCCCTTATAAGATACCTGATGGGAAAATATGTTCTTTCTTTACATGCATTGTCTTTTCACTTTCCACATGGTTTCCTCTGAAACATAAAGGTTTTAAATTTAACCCAGGTCTCCCGATTGTAGGCAGACTGTTTACCAGCTGAACCACAAGGAAAGCGGAATACTGGAGTGGGTAGCCTATCCTTTCTCCAGAGGATCTTCCCCACCCAGGAATCCAACCGGGGTCTCCTGCATTGCAGGCAAATTCTTTACTAACTGACACAGTCGTATTTATCTTTTTCTTTTGTTGCTTTTACTGTTGGTGCCCTGCCTAAGATGACTTTGTATAACCTGAGGTCTGGTGATTTACACCTATTTTTTGTTCTAAGAATTTTGTATCTTTAGATCTTACATTAAGGTCTGTGATCCATTCTGAGATAGGGGTTCAACTTCATTCTTTTACATGTATTAGATGTCACAGTAGTGAATTATGATAACAAGTCAAGTTGAAATTAACCATCATAGCCTTTATTCTCTTACTGTGATAGTATAAGCAAGAGGTCAAACAAAAGGTTCTTGCCATTTTATGGACCCAGGGACTGAGGAGAGGGAGAAGAGGAAGGTTTTGGAGTCAAAGGGTACTAAACAGTGGAGATAAGGCCCTTGATAAGTAAGTCCCATTGAGGCACATGGGATAGGAATACAGATGTGCATAGGATCATGGCCTGTGTTGGATCTGACTGCAGTTCCCTTCAGAGCTTGAAATACACTGCATTTGTACCACATCTGGTGTGGAGAAGGCAGCTTTCCTCCATTAGGCCTGCCAGATCAAACCTTCACAGTTGCTTATGGTCTGCCCTGAAAGGTCACTATAGGATTTTGGCTTGGAACCAAACTTCTCAGCATGTGATATATCTGTTTGTTCCAGAAGAGTTTGTTGAATTCCTTCCCCATTGAATCATCTTGGCATCCTTTTTGAAAATCAACAAGGATTTAATTATGGACTCTCAATTTGGTTCCATTGGTCTGTATGTCTATCCTTATGCAAGTACTACATTGTCTTGATTGCTGCAGCTGCAAAATATGTTTTGAAATCAGGAAATGCAAGTCTTCTAACTTTGTTCTTATCAAGATTCATTTGACTATTTTGGATCCTTTGCATTTCCATATGAATTTTAGGAAAGTTTTGTCAATTCTTGATGTCCTTCTCAGTCATAAAAACTTAAATTGTTATCAGGGTAATCTATTATATATTTTTCAAAATTGTCACTTAGATGTGTCACATATAGTAGCTTTATTAACAGAATATGTGATCACCTGGAATACCTTTCTTCCTTTTGTTAAAGAGATGAATTTTTTAAAAGGATAATTGAAAATAAATTTGCGAGCTCCTAGACTAACTACAAAACCATGTATAGGCATATCTTGTCACCTTATTTATTTGGAATTTTTTGAAACATGGATGTAATACAATGTAATAAAAGAAGAAATATTTAAGGAATAGAATGAGCAGAGAATTCATGAGAGAATGTTGTTATTAAAATATAATAATTTTTATTAAAAGCCAGTAATAATATTTAATGAAAATGACTAGAAATGGATACACACTTCATGGTTTCTAATTTTAGTCTCACAACTTCAAGTAAGAGGAGGGGAAGGCCAATGTTTTTTATCCAATTTTGCAGAGATGGAAATTGTAGCTCAGAGATTTGAAGTGACTTGCCCTAAGTCATACAGTAAACCGAATAACAGCCCCTGAATCTGTTTTTACTCATCATATGTAATACTCTTTTACTCTAAGCCACCTGTCTTCTTATGGATATAAATTATTATTTTACTCATAATGAAAATTTGCACTTGAGTTTAGAAACAATTGCATAAGATGTTTTCAGTCTATGGCAGTTGTGGAATTAACCACTTGATGCCATTCTCCCAGTCCTTCATATATATATACTTTGACTAGTCAATCCCTTTGAAGAGCTTAGCATCCAGCTGCGTAGATACACATGCATATTTGAGGCAATATGAAGGCAAAGTAGCAAGCAAACAGAAGAAATTAAATGATAATAATGTATAACGGAAAGAAATATTGGGGGTGGTGGTAAAAAGCTTTGTATTGGGAGACAGAAGTCTAAAGCCAAGTTTTAAATACATTCACAGATGTAGTTTGAACATATACTAGGCAATGTGAAATTAGAGTCTCCATTAGGGAATGACCATGCCCTATTTATTCCAGAATTGTCAGTGACTAGCGATGAGCAGGTTACTATGTACAGAGTAGGTGCTCAATGATGTAAGTCACCTTAATTGAAGGACTCATGCATCCTACACAGGGAGAACAATATGTATAGGAGTGTTATGACATGTATAACAATGCTGGTATGGAGAAGAGCGTTGCAGAGTATTGGAGTACTGTATGATACTTTTGATAGCTCCTTCTCTTTCTACATTTAACTTACATTGTGGGAAAATTGCATATTCTTTCCATGGCCTCTGATACTAACACAGAAGATGTGTTTATTTCTCATACTGGAAGGAAGTGATGCCTAGCTCACATCTCAGATATAAATTTCTCTCTGTGAATAAGCTAAAAAATTTCATTTCCCCTGGGCTATTGTTTTTGTGTGTTCCCCTTTGTTTTTTTTTAATCATTTTCCAATTCCATCTCAACTATTGCCCTTTTCTGATAATAGCTGTACGTTGTGTCTGTGAGATGAATTTTAATAAACAACAAGTTGTAGAGTCAAGCCAACATTTTAGACAGTTGGGAACAAGCCTTAGAAAAAACATAATAATGTCATGAGGATTTATATTCTAAATAAGCCAGCTTCTGATAGCGTGGAGCTCAGCTCCTTGTGTGTC
Source organism: Muntiacus reevesi (assembly GCF_963930625.1). NCBI lineage: Eukaryota > Metazoa > Chordata > Mammalia > Artiodactyla > Cervidae > Muntiacus > Muntiacus reevesi. Next base: position 128,668,029 of record NC_089271.1, on the reverse strand, counting down.
CCTTTAAGAATGTTCCAAGTGACAGTCCTTGCAAATGCAAATGCAATGGAACCCCAGAGCTGAAATCTTTCTTTTTGACCTCCCAGCAATAGAAGACCCTGGAGGAAACAAGACAGATTGTGAGCTGGAAAGAGAGATCCTTTCTTAGGAAATAATACAACTGGAACCTCCTGTCTCTCAGTTAAGTGAATGTTACTTACATCTTGAAGTCATACTTCAAATATGTTGTTTTGTATTTGGGTTTAGTATTCTGTTTTACCCACCATCCCCGGGACTGTGACTACTGATTCTGGTCAAGTTATTGAAACTGTGGTGATGGGTTTAAGTACCTCTGTTGACTTACGTACCTCTCAGCATAGATTGCTTTTTGAAGGTTAAAAAACAAATAAAGCAACTTCCCTAAGTTTGGGACCCATTTGTTTTCCATAGGTGGCTATTAATGAAATAAGCACTGAAGAGCAGGCCTTGGGGGGGAAGGATCCACTCCCTCTTTATTAACTATCTGTTAGCAACAGCTGCCGAGAACAGCAGGTGGATTAAAGCTAATTTCTAAAATGGGTTTAAGTGGAACATGAAATGTTTTCTATTTGAGAATTTCAAATGACGTGTACTGCACTGATTCCTGCCCCATGGTATGGAATAATTTATGCAGAGAAGAAAAATTGTACTCTCTCATATTGGCTCTAGCCAGCCAGCCAGCTTATAAGTATATACTATTGGTTCAAGGGAGTTAATGTGAGCAGATACTCATTGTGGCTTAGGGTAAATTCAACCCCATGACTGTCTCCAGTTTCTTGCCTTTCTGATGCTCAGTCAAATGTGTCATCTGTGTAGGAAAGAAAATTTTCATCTTGAGTTATGTGAACTGACAACATGATTGTCTGTCAATAAACCTATGTATGAATTTTATCATGAATATTTTTAATAGAGAGTGTGTACTGCAAGAGGGCTTTCAAACTGGTAGTCCTTGGGCTTCTTTTGGCATATGCACTACACATGAATTGCTTCAGCAAGAGGACATAGACCGCCATATGGTTTAAAAGAAATGTAAAACTCCAAAGATTTCACCTAAAAATTCAGGTCTGTGGCTTCTTTTTTTTGAACAATCTTACCACAGTGATCTCATATTAATCCTTAGCTCTAGCTCTGGCAGGAGGTCTATTGTCACAGCTTTCACCAAATCCTATTTTTAAACACTCCATTCACTTCATGTATTCATGTAACCAGACTGGCACTGTAAGAGTCTGTGTTTCAGACTTATACAAAGACTGCTATGTGAAGTGTAAAGCTTAGCCTGAACCAGTGAAAGATGAAAATTACAATCATTTTAAAAGGAAGGCAGTTGTTCTCTTCAAGCTCATAATTCATCAGAGCATGGAATCAGTCATTGAATCACAGCCTGAACATAGTGTTGCTCCCAGTGTCCTTAGAAATCATTTAGCCATATCCCCTCATCCTATGAAGAAAACCTGAGGTCCAGATTGTCTAAGCAACTTGACTACAATTTTTACAGTTAGTTTCTAAAAAACTGAGTATCAGAAATACTAGTTCTCAACCAAAATTTCATAACATTTTGATCACTGTTGCTATTTCTAATTAATGTGTGTTTAGTCACTCAGTTGTGTCTGACTGTTTCTGACCCCATGGACAGTAGCCTGCCAGGCTCCTCTATCATGGGATTATCCAAGCAAGAATACTTCAGTGTGTTGCCATTTCCTGCTCCAGGGGATCTTCCTGAGCCAGGGACTGAACCCATGTCTCAGGCATTGCAGGCAGATTCTTTACCCTCTGAGCCATCAGGAAAGCCCTCTTCCAATTAATAGGTAGGGTATTTTCAAATAGCACATGATTCAACTTCTACTGTATTTTAAGCAACCCATCTCACATTCCATTTCTTCTCCGAAGTCATTTGTGACTGGTTCAATTTACCAGAGCTTACCCTCCTATAAACTGCTTCAGAATTTGTACCATTCACTTGTATGCTTAATCATGTATTACCTGATATGTTTACTTAACTCCCCTATACACTTGTTAAAACAGTGAAGTTATGAGTTTCTCAAGGGTGGGAGCAGTATTGTGTATCTCTTTCTCCACAGTGGCATCCAACACTTGGCTGAACACTCATGTTCACTTATATAGGCTTTCCTGGTGGCTCAGATGGTAAAAAAAAATCTACCTGTATGCAGGAGACCCAGGTTTGATCCATGGGGTGAGAAGATTCCCTGGAGAAGGGAATGGAAACCCACTCCAGTATTCTTGCCTGGAGAATTCCATGAACAGAGAACTGTGGAAAGGCTACAGTCCATGTGGTCTCAAAGAGTTGGACACAACTGAGTGAGTAAAACTTTCAACACTAATGTGCTTGATTAATCATTGTTGGGTTGAAGTGAATTGAATTAAATGACCATGGCTGCAGAACAAACCAGGAAACCTCCTTGTTTGCTTGAGAGGTTTTAATCTCTCTCCAAATCCTAAAAGATGATGCTGTTAACGTGTTGTACTCAATATGCCAGCAAATTTGGAAAACTCTGCAGTGGCCACAGGACTGGAAAGGTCAGTTTTCATTCCAATCCCAAAGAAAGGCAATGCCAGAGAACGTCCAAACTACCTCACAATTGCATTTATCTCACATGCTAGTAACGTAATGCTTACAATTCTCCAAGATAGGCTTCAACAGTATGTGAATCGAGAACTTCCAGATGTTCAAGTTGGATTTAGAAAAGGCAGAGGAGCTGGAGATCAAATTGCCAGCATCTCTTGGATCATCAAAAAAGCAAGAGAATTACAGGAAAACATCTACTTCTGCTTCATTGACTACGCAAAAACCTTTGACTGTGTGGATCACAACAAACTGTGGAAAATTCTTAATGAGATGGGAATACCAGACCACCTTCCCTACCTCCTGAGAAATATATTTGCCAGTCAAGAAGCAATGGTTAGAACTGGACGTGAAACAATGGACTGGTTTCAAATTGGGAAAGGAGTACATCAAGGCTGTATATTGTCACCTTGCTTGCTGAACTTATATGCAGAGTACATCATGTAAAATGCCAGACTTGATGAAGCATCAGATGGAATCAAGATTGCAGGGAGAAATATTAATAACCTCAGATATGCAGATGACACCACCCTTATGGCAGAAAGCAAAGAGGAACTAAAGAGCTTCTTGGTGAAGTGAAAGAGGAGAGTGAAAAAGCTGGCTTAAAAATCAGCATTCAAAAAACTAAGGTTATGGCATCTGGTCCCATTAGTTCAGTTCAGTTGCTCAGTCATGTCCAACTCTTTGTGATCCCATGGACCACAGCACGCCAGGCCTCCCTGTCCATCACCAACTCCTGGAGTTTACTCAAACTCACGTCCATTGAGTCGATGATGCCATCCAACCATCTCAGCCTCCGTCATCCCTTTCTCCTCTCACCTTCAATCTTTCCCAGCATCAGGGTCTTTTCAAATGCGTCAGCTGTTCACATCAGGTGGCCAAAGTATTGGAGTTTCAGCTTCAACATCAGTCCTTCCAATGAACATTCAGGACTGATGTCTTTTAGGATGGACTGGTTTGATCTCCTTGCAGCCCCTCCTCTTGAAGGGGCTCTCAAGAGTCTTCTCCAACACCACAGTTCAAAAGCATCAATTCTTCAGTGCTCAGCTTTCTTTATAGTCCAACTCTCACATCCATACATGACTCCTGGAAAAACCAAAGCTTTGACTAGATGGACCTTTGTTGGCAAAATAATGTTTCTGCTTTTTAATATGCTATCTAGGTTGATCATAACTTTCCTTCCAAGGAGTAAACACTTTATGGCAAATAGATGGGGAAGCAATGGAAACAGTGACAGATTATTTTCTTGGGCTTCAAAACCGCTACAGCCACTTGCTCCTTGGAAGAAAAGCTATGACCAACCTAAACAGCATAGTACAAAGCAGAGACATTACTTTGCTGACAAAGGTCCATCTAGTCAAAGCTTTGGTTTTCCCAGGAGTCATGTATGGATGTGAGATTTGGACCATAAAGAATGCTGAGCACTGAAGAATTGATGCTTTTGAACTGTGGTGCTGAAGAAGACTCTTGAGAGTCCCCTTGGACTGCAAAGAGATCCAACCAGTCCATTCTAAAGAAAATCAGTCCCAAATATTCATTGGAAGGACTGAGGCTGAAGCTAAAGCTCCAGTGCTTTGGCCACCTGATGTGAAGAACTGACTCATTTGAAAAGACCCTGATGCTGGGAAAGCTTGAAGGCAGGAGGAGGAAGGGATGACAGAGGATGAAATGGTTAGATGGCATCACTGACTCAATGGACATGCGTTTTGAGCAAGCTCCAAGAGTTGGTGATGGACAGAGAAGCCTGGCAAGCTGCAGTCCATGGTGTTGCAAAGAGTCAGACATGACTGAGCGACTAAACCGAACTGAGAGGAATAAAGCCCGTCATTTAGATGAAATACATGCTTTTCATTTATCCTCCAGCCACTGCCCAACCATGGCTTCTGAGCTATCAAGACATAGTCTTTTTCCTGGAAGGATGAAGGAAAGCTCTTTGGCATATAACTTTGTAGTGGAGAGATGTAGAAGATACTGCCTTAATCTAATTATCTTTTTTAAAAAATTAGAATTCTAGAGTGCCTTCTCTGTACCGTTTCATGGCCTCTAAACTTTCTACCTTGTGTTACAACTATTGGTGGCAGTCGAGTTGGACTTTATAGAGTTTGTTGTTATTTAGTCGCTAAGTTGTGTCCGACTCAATGCAACCCCTATTACTGCAGCACATCAGGATTTCTGTCCTTTTCTATGTCCCAGAGTTTGCTCAAACTCATGTCCATTCACTTGATGATGCCATCTAACCATCTCATCTTCTGTCACCCCCTTCTCCTGCTGCCTTTATTCTTTTCCAACATCAGGGTCTTTTCCAGTGAGTCAGCTCTTCATATCAGGTGGCCAAAATATTGGAGCTTCAGTTTCAGCATCAGTTTTTCTAATGAATATTCAGATTTGATCTCCTAAAAGGGGTCAATTAGGTAAAGATAGTTTTAGGAGAATACCCAAATCAAAGATAATGCTAAATTCAGAAGTTAAGGAGAGCCCAGTGTTCCTGAGAGTGTCCAGTGAATATTTCTATATTTTCCTATTTGTAGTTTGTCACTTCTACCTGAGAAGTTCTGTTCTTTGCTACCCTGAAACTCTTGGGTCACTGTTCTTACTTCACTGAAGATTAGGGGCATTATCATCAAACATGGGAAAATACATGCTTCTATTTTCGTATTTGGCTTGTTTTGTTATACGAAAAGGTAGGTGCCCTGGCATTACTTCAGGACTAGTAGTAGATACCATTTCTGTGGATAAAATTAGAGAATCATCTTTTTTTTCTGCTCCTCTTAACCCCTCAAATTAATACAATTGTGTTTGGAGGCCTGAAGTAGAGTTCACTGATGATTAATATTTTGCCACAGCCATATTTTTTCATGAGAAATAAGAAACTTAACTCTCTGGATGTTGTGTTTTCATAATAACAAAAATTTTAGATGGCATATCAGCAAATTATAATCCAAATCAGGTTTGGGAGGGAAACTTCAGAAGATGATAGGTATTTTCTTTGCCTGACTTTTGATGTTCAGTTTTCTGTGTAACTGTCAACTACCCAATTTTGATACTGACAGCTCATTTTAAACATAAAATCATAAATACAAATAAGGGATTTAAGACCTCCGCTATCTGGTAGTTTTGAGTCCATCATGTAAAAATTAAGGTGCCCTGTGATGGTGTCTCGTGATGACCCTGACAGATGTTGGCCATTCTTATTATAAAACAGCCTGTTTCATTTCATTACTTCTTTATCATAGAAATCAGCCTTCTCTTGGTAATTTAAAGTCTATCTTAAAATTCCATAGACAGATCCTCCTCTGTTTCCCAGTTTAGGAGGATCAGGGTCATTATTTATGAATTTATTGCAAATGAAAGATTTGCCCATTTAGTCCATTCATTAAAACCATGTTAGAGATATAAAATGATCTATGGGAAGCTTACACATGGAGGCTTAACTATTCTGGGCATATGTATGGCCAGGTCCTCTGAAACCACTCTGCCATCTCTGTTAGCCCTAAATACTAGAAGCTTAAGAAATTGGAACATGAAGAATTACATGAATAAGAAGACCATATATAAAATGAATTGATATATGGCAAATCATCAACTGAATGGACATGAGTTTAAGCAAACTCTGGGAGATAGTGAAGGACAGAGAAGCCTGGTGTGCTGCAGTCCATGGTATTGCAAAGAATTGGACATGATTTAGCGACTGACAACAATGTGGTAAGATTCTGGGCTTCCGTTGTGGCTCAGTGGTAAAGAATCCAACTGCCAATACAGAGATGTGAGTTCAACCCATGGGTCAGGAAGACCCCCTGGAGGAGGAAATGGCAACCCACTCCAGTATTCTTTTCCCTGGGAAATCCCATGGATAGAGGAGCCTGGAGTGCTACAGTCACAGAGTTGGATAAGACTTAGTGCCTAAGCAAAAACAAAGTGGTAGACTCTGGGACAGTGCAGCAGCAATGACTGGAGCCTACTACCTTCTGCCCTCCTTTTCTTCCATCCACAAGCATTTATCCATTATTTACCAAATTCTAGGTTTTAGTTGTGTCAGGAAGATAGAAATGCATTGTGACTTAAACCATTCTTATTGGCACAGCATATGTAGAGTGTTTGAGAGTGATTTGTTTTACTTGGATATAATCATGGTGAAGGTCTGTGTGTGTAGCATTGTACCCAGTAGTAATAGCTAAAATATAGTGAGTACTTGCCAGGTGCCAGGCACTGAACTAAGCTCATTACATGTATAAACTTCCTTAATTCTGAACAAAAATTCAATGAACTAGGTACTGTTATCCTCCCATTTTATAGACACCAAGGCACACAGAGATTAAATAACTTGCCCAGGGTCACATGGCTAATAAGCAGTGTAGTAATATTTGAGCCCAGGCAATGTGGCTCCAGCTTGTGCACAAGCTGGAATCAAGATTTCTGGGAGAAATATAAATAATCTCAGATATGCAGATGACATCACACTTATGACAGAAAGCGGCGAACTAAAGAGCCTCTTGATAAAAGTGAAAGAAGAGAGTGAAAAAGTTGACTTAGCACTCAACATTCAGAAAACTAAGACCATGGCATCTGGTCCCATCACTTCATGGCAAATAGATGGGAAAACAGTGGAAAGAGTGGCAAACTTTATTTTTTGGGTGGCTCCAAAATCACTGCAGATGGTGACTGCAGCCATGAAATTAAAAGACACTTGCTCCTTTGAAGAGAGGTTATGACCAACCTAGACAGCATATTAAAAAGCAGAGACATTACTTTGCCAACAAAGGTCTGTCTAGTCAAGGCTATGGTTTTTCCAGTAGTCTTGCATGGATGTGAGAGTTGGACTGTAAAGAAAGTTGAGTGCTGAAGAATTGTTGCTTTTGAACAGTGGTGTTGGAGAAGACTCTTGAGAGTCCCTTGGACAGCAAGGAGATCCAACCAGTCCATCCTAAAGGAAATCAGTCCTGAATATTCATTGGAAGGACTGATGTTGAAGCTGAAACTCCAATACTTTGGCCACCTGATGTGAACAGCTGACTCATTTGAAAAGACCCTGATGCTGGGAAAGGTTGAAGGCAATAGGGGAAGGGGACAACAGAGGATGAGATGGTTGGATGTCATCACCAACTCAATGGACATGAGTTTCAGTAAACTCCGGGAGTTGGTGATGAACAAGGAGGTCTGGTATGCTGAAGTCCATGGGGTTGCAAAAAGCTGGACGTAACTTGAGCAACTGAACTGAACTGAATGGGGCTCCAGAGACTGTGCTTTTGATTACCACATTATACTGCCTCTCATTAATTGTTAGTTGGAATAATTATTGTTATTCATAGTCTTTACTTGAAATGCCATTGTCAGTTGGGTAGTATCAGAGTGTGTGTGTTTTTCCTTTTTTTTTTTTCTATATTGATGGAAATTTGATACTTTCTTGCCATTGTGAAGCAAAGAAAATTATGAGTTGCTTTACCTTTTATTTGCTGGTGATGATGAGAATAATAGTTAATTACTAGGTATCTGATGCTGTCATAAACACTTTTTTTACATTCTTTAATACATTCTTTAATGCATATATCCTCACAAGTTCCCCATGTGATAGATACAATTGTTACTTGTTTTACACACACGAGAAAACTATAGTAAAGAAACTTATTCAAGGTCATACAGCTAAAAGGTGAAGACTACGGATTCAAATCTAGGCCTTTTGCCTCCACAGTCCATGTGTTTAATATCCATATTATAAAGTTCATGTGATGTTGACAGTTTTCTCACATTGTTTTCTTTAGAAACAGAAATGGAGTATCTGGAGAATGTCTACATACACTTTCCAATTCCTTTGGTATGGAAAGTAGGTGGGTAAAACCTTACCAGAATTGACTTTTCAAGCCATGTGTGTAGAGGGGACAGTGAGGACAGTAATTGTTCAGAAGAAAGGGGACAGAAAGTATTAAAAATTCATATCTTGTATCTACTCTGCCTAAGACTCTTTACTAGCACTGAGGTTACAACATTAAACAAAAGAAATAAGATTCTCTGCCCTCATGTAGTTTGCATTCAAGTGGAGAAAGATGAATAATAAGCAGATGATCACAAGTGTTATAGAGAAATGCAGCCCAGTGAAGAGGAATAGAAAATGTCATGAAGAGAGAGGGGATGATATTTTAAATAGGACTGTTAGAACAGGATTTGCCGAGGGGAAATTTGATTTAACAACAAAAATAAGTGGATAATATGTCCACATAAAATAAATAAATTTTAAAAATTTGTATATCAGTGTTCATAGCAGTATTATTTCTAATATTCAAAAAATTGAAACAAATCAAATGCTCGTCAGTGGTTGTGTGGGTAAACAAAATGTTGTTTATCTATAGGATGGGATATTACTGAACCATGAAATGGAATGAATTCTGATACATGCTACAATATGAATGAACTTCAAAGACACTAGGCAAACACAAAAGGATACAGATTCTAAGTTCCATTTATATGAAATGTACAGAATAGGAAAATCCCTAGAGATAGAAAGTAGATTAGTGGTTGCTAGGAGTCTGAGGAAAGGAGTAAGGAATGACTATTACTGTGTATGGAGTTTATTTTTAGGGTGATGAAAATATTCTGAAGATAGATCATGGTGATAGTTCAACCTTGTAAATAGACTGAAAACTACTAAACTGTACACTTTAAAATGGTGGACTACATGATGTGTAAATTATATTAATTTAAAAGCTTCAAGACAAAGTCATATTTGGGCAGAGTCTAAGCTAGTTTACCTTAGACTGATTGTTTCAACTCTAACCTTAACCAAACTGCCTCTGAAAGTGGAAGGAGGCAGGCAGCCCAGGGTGTTTCCCAAACCAGGGCTGTCTTCTGACACGTAGGCAGAGTACTATGCAGATCAGTCCCAGATGGGCGGATCCCTGTGTTATGACATCATAAAGACATCTCAGAACATCCCAGCTGTCCTTGAGCACAGCACACAAGTCTAGCACACGGTTGAATGCGTCACTGAATAGGGCCTAAGTAAGTAAGTGTTAGTCACTCAGTCGTGCCCAACTCTTTGCAACCCCATGGACTGCAGCCCACCAGGCTCCTCTCTCCACAAGATTTTCCAGGCAAGGATACTGGAGTGGGTTGCCATTTCCTTCTCCAGAGGATCTTCTCAACTCAGGGATTGAACCTGTGTCTCCCACCTTGTAGGACTGAAGGAATTGAAGGAATGAAGTGACTGTTTAATGAGTTCAAACTAGCCTTTTGAGATGATGAAAAATTTCTCGAATTATAAAATGATGATTGTACAGCTCAGTGAATATACTAAAAACCACTGAATTTTAAACTTTAACTTAGAGAATATTATGGTATGTAAATTGTGTCTCAAAAAGAATATATTTAAAATGTTCTTTTACAAATTGGTGAAAGAAGAGGAGAGCCATGTCAGTAGCTGAGGAATGAGTTCAAGACCAAAGAAATAGCCAGGTCTGTGAACTTCCAGATGTTCAGGCTGATTTTAGAAAAGGCAGAGGAACCAGAGATCAAATCGCCAACGTCTGCTGGATCATTGAAAAAGTAATAGAGTTCCAGAGAAACATCTATTTCTGCTCTATTGACTATGCCAAAGCCTTTGACTGTGTGGATCACAATAAACTGTGGAAAATTCTGAGAGAGATGGAAATATCATACCACCTGACCTGACTCTTGAGAAACCTATATGCAGGTCAGGAAGCAACAGTTAGAACTGGATATGGAACAACAGACTGGTTCCAAATAGGAAAAGGAGTATGTCAAGGCTGTATATTGTCACCCTGCTTATTTAACTTCTATGCAGAGTACATCATGAGAAATGCTGGCCTAGAAGAAGCACAGGCTGGAATGAAGATTGCCAGGAGAAATATCAATAACCTCAGATATGCAGATGACATCACCCTTATGGCAGAAAGTGAAGAGAAACTAAAAAGCCTCTTGATGAAAGTGAAAGAGGAGAGTGAAAAAGTTGGCTTAAAGCTCAACATTCAGTAAACTAAGATCATGGCATCTGGTCCCATCACTTCATGGCAAATAGATGGGAAAACAGTGGAAACAGAGTCAGACTTTATTTTTCCGGGCTCCAAAATCACTGCAGATGGTGATTGCAGCCATGAAATTAAAAGACGCTTACCCCTTGGAAGGAAAGTTATGACCAACCTAGAGAGCATATTAAAAAGCAGATATAGTACTTTGCCAACAAAGTTCCGTTTAGTCAAGGCTATGGTTTTTCCAGTGGTCATGTATGGATGTGAGAGTTGGACTGTGAAGAAAGTTGAGCGCCGAAAAATTGATGCTTTTGAACTGTGGTGTTGGAAAAGACTCTCGAGAGTCCCTTGGACTGCAAGGAGATCCAACCAGTCCATCCTAAAGGAGATGAGTCCTGGGTGTTCATTGGAAGGACTGATGCTGAAACTGAAACTCCAATAGTTTGGCCACCTCATGTGAAGAGTTGACTCATCAGAAAAGACCCTGATGCTGGGAGGGATTGAGGGCAGGAGGAGAAGGGGATGACAGAGGATGAGATTCCTGGATGGCATCACCAACTCGATGAACTTGAGTTTGAGTAAACTCTGGGAGTTGGTGATGGATAGGGAGGCCTGGCGTGCTGTGAATCATGGGGTCACAAAGAGTTGGACATGACTGAGTGACTGAACTGAACTGAAGGCCTCAAGGCCAGTTTGAAGCTTAGCATGATTTAGGAAGAGCAAATGGGCAGTGGGGATACAGTGAAGAGAGTAAAAGGACAAGAATAGGAGATGAGATGACGAAAATAACAGGAGGCCTTGTGGAGTCTTCTCAGCCATTGTATAGACTTTAACTTATACTCTGTTGAAATGGGAAGTCTTAAGAGGTTTGAGCTGAAGAGAAACACGATCAGATTTGGAGTTTTTAAGAAAATCTTTCTGGCTTTTGTATGGAGAAGAGACTGTAGGAGCAGAAGATGTTAAGCAGGGAGACCAGTTAGTAGGTTTTTACAGTAATCCAGGCCCCAAAGTGATAGTAGTTTTGACTAGAGTCTTAACAGTGTGGGCGATAAGAAATGTTGAGATTTCCTCACACATTTTTAAATTGGAGAAGACAGGATTCCCTATAAGCTGGGTGTGGAGTGTAAGAGAAAGAATCAGTGATGACTCCTGCTTTTTTTGCCCAAGCAGTAGGGTTATCTTTTATTGGTACAGGGAAGACCATGCTATGAGCAGTTTAGGGATAGAAGTTTCACACAATATACTTAAGACACCAATTCCTTATTAAGTGGAAATTTTGCTCAGACAGTTGCATATATAGAGCATACCTACATAGAACACAGGCTGGTGTCTTTTCTGATTTCCCAATACCCAGGCAATATCAATCTTTGAATATTTGTTTATATATTTTATTTTGTAGAGTATTTTTTTTTTTTTTTTTATTCATTTTGGCCTTGCCATACAGCATGCGAGATCTTAGTTCCCTGAACAGTGTTGAACCTGGGCCCCCTGCATTGGGAGCATAGAGTCTTAACCACTGACCACCAGGGAAGTCCTGATCTTTAAATATTTTAATATCTCCTCTGTTTGAGTCTTGAGTTCAAGGGAAAGGCCAGAATAGTAATATAATCTGGACTTCTTATTAGCACATATGTTTTTTAAAGCCACCTCATTAGCATACATATGTTTTTTAAAGCCATGGGTATGACTTTCTCAAAGCATTTCTTCTACTATGTGAGATACATAGATTGTGAGAGAGGAAATATATTCTCTGAGGGAGGCCTGCTTGTTAAGAAAGGACAAAGGCCTACCGAACTTTGAGCTGACTGGTATAAGAGTAGATTTTTTTTTAAATGGTCTTTCCCATTGCCTGGAGGAAAATTCCCTCTCCCTTTCTCAATATATTTCTGTGAAAAACCTATTATTTGTGAATCCTTCTTTCCCTTTAATATCTCTGTAGATCTGTTTGAAGACTAGGTAAGCCACTTGCCAGCTTTGCAACCCAGGAGTGTTTTTCTTAAGCATCTGGGAAGCATCTCTTTGAAATGTAAACATCAAGGAATATAGAGTGTGAATGTCTCTGTTACTGTAGGAATGCCTTTTCCTGAGCTGTAACCAAATGCTTGTCCTAGTGACAGGAGTTTTGTTTTTCCTTCAGACAAAGGCAATTAGCTAACAGAAATGGCTATCTCAATGTCAGATGAATTGGGATGAACTGTGAAAGAATGCATATGAAACGGTGTTGTAGTGTCGTCTTATGGAAAGACAAATTATGGTTAATCTTGAGAACATGTATGTAATGCATTGTAACTGCTTGATGATGTATAGGGCGGAATCTCTGTCTTCAGAATCTATTACCAGGTTGCCTGTGATCTGCATTTTAATCTGGTTCAATGCTTGTAAAGTACTAAAATGGTGTCCTTTCCTTTCTGTATCTTGTGGAAAATATTCTCTGCCTTGACAGGATGTTTTTAATTTGCACAACACTGGTGAATGAGGGGGCAAATGCTTGTAAAGCTTCTGTGGGTGCCTTGTAGTGCTAAAGTGGAAAAAAAAATTCCTATAAGACATAGCTCTCTCTATAGTATATCATTTTATAGATTGAGTTTCTGGACATGATAGGTAACCCAGGTTACCTGTCCACTTCCCCCAGACTCAAATGCACCCCCATTTTCAGATTGGACACGATTCTTTGAAGTAAAAAAAAAATCTATGAATTTCAGATAGGAGGGCTATTAGCAACAACAGATTATGTGGAACTATTGCACTAGGGATTGAGGATATAAGGATTATCAAGATAAAATTGTTCTCATGGAATTTACAGCCCAGTGAAAAAGCTAGACAAATAGGAAATTAAAATACAGTGGGATTAAGTGGTAACAAGGAGTCACAAATTATTCTGGTAAAACCAGTAGCCATATTTAGCACAGTCTTTGAGAGTCACATGAGGTTGCCTGAAGGAAGGTGTCTTAGCTGAGACCTGAATAATGAGTAAAGTGAGCTTCAGAAAAAGTGAAGGTGAAGAGGTGAAGGGTGTGCATGGCCAAGGGACTAGCATGTGCTATATTCTGGAGAGATGAGAGGAAATAAGTATGTGTGGAGCTGTAAGCAGTTTAGTTTAATTAGAACATGAAGTATATCCACAGAGACATGGGGATGGTTAATGAAAAAGTATAAGACTTGTACTCACATACCTTGCTATGCCGTTTGAATTTAACTTTGCAGGCAACAGGAAGCCTGAAGGCAAGGCAGCGAAGGTAATGATTATATTTGTGCTTTATTTAGAATGATTAATGATATTGGGATATGAAAAGTAGTTTGGAATGGAGAAAGACTTGGTATAGGAGAACTTGTTAGGAGAAGGTCCAGGTAAGAGATGAGGGTGGCTTCCGCTTAGGAATGTGACATATGGATGGAGAGGAATGGTGTGTTCCAGTGATGTTTAGGAGTTATAATTCATGAAACACTGGTGCTGATTAGATGTAGAAGATGAGACAGAAGGAGAAGTATGCTGTTCACTGGTATATTCGCCCCCAAACCCCATGGTTTAAAATCTTACTTTTAGAAATTTAGAGGGTAGTTTCTTCGGCCGGCCTGCTGCCTTGCCTCCATCTCCTTTGTGCCCCAGTGGAGTCATAGGCTCCTGAGCCCTCCTGCTCCCCGTTGCTGGCTTCCCTCCGCGGCATGAGTCTGTTTGGAACAAGCTCGGGTTTTGGATCTGGCAGGACCAGCACGTTTGGCAATACAACCACAGATAAATCACAATCCTGTGGAGGATATGAAGGGCTTCCCTGATGGCTCAGCTGGTAAAGAATCTGCCTGCAATGTGGGAGACCTGGGTTTGATACCTGGGTTGGAAAGATCCGCTGGAGAAGTGAACAGTTAACCCACTCCAGTATTCTGGCCTGGAGAATTCCATGGACTGTATAGTCCACGAGGTCACAAAGGATCAGACGTGACTGAGATTTTCAACTTTCACTTTCACTTTATGAAGGATATTGAAGTAACATCCTCTCCTGATGATAGGATTGGTTGTCTGTCTTTTAGCCTACCAACCTTGCTGGGGAACTTTCTTCTGTAGGGTTGTAGGCTAATGATGTTGATGTTTGCTGCTAGGAAGCTCAATGGAGAAGGAAATGGCAACCCACTCCAGTATTCTTGCCTAGAGAATCCTGTGGACAGAGGAGCCTGGTGGGCTGCTGTCCATGTGGTCACACAGAGTCAGACATGACTGAAGCGACTTAGCATGCATGCATGCATTGGAGAAGGAAATGGCAACCCACTCCAGTATTCTTGCCTAGAGAATCCCAGAGACAGAGGATCCTGGTTGGCTGCCATCTATGGGGTTGCACAGAGTCGGACACGACTGAAGTGATTTAGCAGCAGCAGCAGCAGCAGCAGTAAGCTCAAGATAGTGGACAGACTATTGCAATAACCCAGCAGGTAAACACCTAGCCTGTGCTAGATGTCTGCTGGAGTGATGATGGGAGCAAAGTGTTTACAGCATCATGTGATACAACTGCCAAAACATGGGACCTCAACAGTAAGCAGGCAATAGATACATTGTGCAACATGATACTCCTGTTAAAACCATACATTGGATCATAACACCAAACCACAGCTGTGTGATGACCTAGAACCAGGATAAGACTTTGAAGTTTGGGGATACAGAATCATCAACTCCTATGGTGATTTTACAACTTCCTGAAAGGTGTCACTCTGCTGACATGATGATCCTACAGCTGGGTGGCAGCTGCAGAGAGGGAACTGATTATCTATCAGTTAGAGAATCAACCTTCTGAACTCAGGAGGATAGCATCTCCACTGAAGCATCAACATCAATGTGTGGCTGTTTTTTAAAGACACACAGAATAAGCCGAACATGTTTGCCCTGGGAAGCATTGAGGGGAGAGTTGCTATTCATTACATCAACCCCCCAATTCCTGCCAAAGATAACTTCACTTTTAAGTATCATTAATCTAATGGAACCAACACTTCAGCTCCTCAAGATATCTACATGGTAAATGGAATTGTGTTCTATCCTGTTCAAGGCACCCTTGCAACTATGGGACCTGATAGTAGATGCAGCTTTGGGGACAAAGATGCCAGAACAAACTAGAATTTTGGAGCAGTAAGATCAGCCAATATTGCCTTAACAGCTTCAATCACAGTGGAAATGTATTTGTGTACACTTCCAGCTTACTACTAGGGGTTTCACTAGTCACTCAGGTGGTACAGAATCAGCCCACAGTGAGGGAGGCCCAGGTTTGATCCCTGAGTTGGGAAGATCTCTGAAGAAGGGAATGGCTACCCACTCCAGTAACTTGCCTGGAGAGTTCCATGGACAGAGGAGCCTGGCAGGATGCAGTCCAAGGGGCCCCAAAGAGTCACACATGGATAGAGCGACTAACAATTTAACTTTCTAGCTACTACTAGTCAAAGGAGTATCAGGAATTCTTTATCTTCAATGTCATTATCCCTGCATACTATGTTCAATAGGTATTCAATAGGTGTTCAATAGGTATTCATAAATTTGATGATATTATTTAGTTTGGAAATATACAAGTGTAACCGTTACTCTGTTTTGATTAGTATCAAGTCATTCTGCCATTAAAAATTTACACCCAGTTTAAAACAATTTTTTTGAATTAATTTTGGCATGTCCCTTGAGTTATCCATATGTCTCTGAAACACAAATGACACCTGGCAATGGGATGGGTGCCTCCTTTTGCAGATGAACATGAGGTGTGGTCTCTTGTTCAAATTCTCTTTCCCCTGAGAGACCACAAGTGAATGCATCCCACTTTGTATTCCCTTTCTGGCCAGCTTATCCTTTACCAACTCAAACCCAAACTGATTTAAATGCATCGTGTTTGAGAGGGATAGATGAATTTCCTGTCACCATCACAGATGCCTAAAGCCAGCCTAAAGCAGAATACATTATCAAGTAAACAAATATTTACCCAAAGTAGCTGTAGCCAACATTCTGCTGATTCCTACAAATGTAGCAACTGAGGTAAGAGAAATTAGAAATTAGTAAGAATGTTAAATTGTAATCTAAAGGGAATCCTGATAATTTAACATTGTTATTTAACATATTTAACACATAGAGAAAATTTCACTGTATCCAGTATGGGAGATGGAGTAAATTGCGTAATGACCTTCAAAATTTTCTCAGTTAACCAGAACATTCAAACACCATTATTGTTCACTGTCATTTCATCTGTAGTTCTAAGCACATCTTGCGTAAAAGCATCCAACACTATTTCTTAAATAAACATGTGCATTAGCAATTATGAGAAAATGATATAAAAATATACAATTAAGAGTACAGGAAACCAAAACTAAACAAAGCATATCTTGATTCCTTGATAATTCTATAGGCTCTTTGGAATATTTTAAGAGCTTGTTGTTGCTGTTCAGTAGCTAAGTTGTACCTGACTCTTTGCAGCCCCATGGACTGCAGCACACTGGGCTTCCTTGTCCTTCACCATCTCCTGGAGTTTGCTTAAATTCATGTCCACTGGGTCAGTGATGCCATTCAACCATCACATCCTACTCTGTCGCCCCCTTTCCTCCTGCCTTCAGTCTTTCCCAACATCAAGGTCTTTTCCAATGAGGCAGCTCTTCGCATCAGGTGACCAAAGTATTGGAGCTTCAGTCCTTCCAATGAATATTCAGGATTGATTTCCTTTAGGATTGACTGGTTGGATCTCCTTGTTGTCCACGGGGCTCAAGAGTCTTCTCCAGGTGAGGGTGGGATGATTTGAAAAGGTAGCATTGAAATGTGTATATTATCCTATATGATGCAGATCGCTGGTCCAGGTTTGATGCATGAGACGGGGTGCTCAGGGCTGGTGCACTGGGATGACCCTGGGGGATGGGATGGGGAGGGAGGTGGGAGGGGGGCTCTGGATGGGGAACATATGTGCACCCATGGCTGATTCATGATGATGTTTGGCAAAAACACTACAATATTGGAAAGTAATTAGCCTCCAATTAAAATAAATAAATTAATAAAAAAACTCTTCTCCAACACCACAATTCAAAACCATCAATTCTTCAGTGCTAAGCTTTTTTCATGGTCCAGCTCTCACATCCGTACATGACTACTGGAAAAAAACATAGCTTTGACTGACTATAAGACCTTTGTTGGCAAAGTGGTGTTTCTGCTTTTTAGTACACTGTCTTGGTTTGTCATAGTTCTTCTTCCAAGGAGTGGGCATCTTAATTTCATGGCTGTACTCAACTTCCACAGTGATTTTGCAGCCTGAAAATAAAGTGTATCACTATTTCCATTTCTTTTCTCCATCTATTTGCCATGAAGTGATGGGACCAGATGCCATAATAGTTTTTTGAATGTTGAGTTTTAAGCCAGCTTTTTCACTCTTCTCTTTCACCATCATCATGAGGCTTTTTAGTCCCTCTCCACTTTCTGCCATTAGGGTGATATCATCTGCATATCTGAAACTGTGGATATTTCTCTTGGCAATCTTGATTCCAGCTTGTGTTTCATCCAGCCTGGCATTTCACATGATGTACTCTGCATATAAGTTAAATAAGCAGGGTGACAATATACAGCCTTGATGTACTCCTTTCCCAATTTGGAACCAGTCCTTTGTTCCATGTGTGGTTCTAACTGTTGTTTCTCGACCTGTGATTAGGTTTCTCAGGAGGCAGGTAAGGTGGTGTGGTATTCCCATCTCTCTGAGAATTTTCCACAGTTTATTGTAATCCACACAGTCAAAGGCTTTGGCATAGTCAATGAAGCAGAAGTAGCTATTTTTCTGGAATTCTCTTGCTTTTTCTATTATCCAATGGATGTTGGCAATTTGATCTCCGGTTCTTCCGCTTTTTCTAAATCCAGCCTGTATATCTATCTGGAAGTCCCAGATATACAGATACACACATGGTTTACGTACTGTTGAAGTCTAGCTTGGAGAATATTGAACACAGCCTTGCTAGCATGTGAAATGAGCTCAATTATATGGTAGTTTGAACATTCTTTGGCATTGCCCTTCTTTGAGATTGGAATGAAAACTGACCTTTTCCTGTCCTGTGGCCACTACTGAGTTTTCCAAATTTGTTGGCATATTTTTTAAAATTAATTAATTTATTTTAATTGGAGGCTAATTACTTTCCAATATTGTAGTGGTTTTTGCCATACATTGGCATGCATCAGCCATGCATCATATACACATGGGTGTACATGTGTTCCTCATCCTGAACCCCCCTTCCTCATCACTCCACATCCCATCCCTCAGGGTCATCCCAGTACACTGGCCCTAACAACATCACCTTTCAGGATTTTAAAAAGCTCATTCCATTACCTCCAGTAGCTTTATTTGTGGTGATGCTTCCTAAGGCTCACTTGACTGCACACTCCAGGATGTCTGGCTCTAGATGAGTGATCGCACCTTCATGGTTACTCAGATCTTTAAGACCTTTTTTGTATAGTTCTTCTGTGTATTCTTGCCACCTCTTCTTAATATCTTCTGCTTCTTTTAAGTCCATACTGTTTCTTTCCTTTATTGTGTCCATCTTTGCATGAAATGTTCTCATGGTATCTCCAGTTTTCTTGAAGAAATCTGTAGTCTTTCCCATTCTATTTGTTTTCCTCTATTTCTTTTCATTGTTTACTTAAGAAGGCTTTCTTTTTTCTCCATGCTATTCTTTAGAACTTTGCATTCAATTAGGTATATCTTTCCCTTTCTCCTTTGCTTTTTGCTTCTCTTCTTTTCTCAGCTATTTTTAAGGCCTCCTCAGAGAACCATTTTGCCTTCTTGCATTTCTTTTTCTTTCAAATTGTTTTGGTTTAAGAGCTTATTGTCATCTTAGTTAACATGGATGATTATTGACCAGTATTTTGGTTAAAAATGATAATATATGAACTAATTCTATCCTTGGCACAGGACAGCCACTGGAGAATGAATTTTTTTTTTGTAAACACCTTTCATCACCTTGTTTAGTTGTTATTTGTGTTTCATTGTTGTCAAGGTGCTAAAATTACATTTATTTTATTTTCCTAATAGTTTGGCTTCAATAAAAGTGAGCATTTCTATATCTTTTGAGTATTAACACATACTCGATCCCAGGGTTAAATACTGTTTTATTAAATAATAAGTATTTCCAGCACATGGACTACTGTAATCCTTAATTGCAGTATTGTAACTCAATTAATTGAACAATTTTTTTGAAAGTGACATTCTAGCAGATGGAATAATAATTGATATCATTATTAGGATTAATTTTTTCATTGAAGTATAGTTGATTTACAATGTTATATTAGCTTTAGGTGTATGACAATGATTCAAAATTGTATAGCTTATAATCCCTTTAATGTTATTATAAAGTATTGGCTATATTCCCTGTGCTATTAAATATATTCTTGAAACTTTTTCACCTCATACATTATAGTTTGTTCCTCATAATCCCTTACCCCTGTCTTGCCACTGCCCCCTTTCTTCTCCCTACTGGTAACCACAATTTTTTTCTCTGAGTCTGTTTTTGTTTTTTTAATTCATTTATTTATTTTTTAGATTTGACATTTAAATGATTGTTGGTTGTTGCTTAGTTACTAAATCATATCTGACTCTTTTGCGAGCCCATGGACTGTAGCCCGTTATGCTCCTCTGTCCGTGGGATTTCCTAGGTAAGAATACTGGAGTGCATTGCCATTTCTTTCTCCAGGGGATCTTCCCAACCCAGGGGTCAAACCCATGTCTCCAGCATTGCAGGTGGATTCTTTGCCACTGAGCTACCGGGGAATCCCCCATTTCAGTGGTAACATTGAGTACTGTTTCTCTATCTGACTTATTTTACTAAGTGTAATACCTTCTAGGTCCATTCATGTTGCTGCAAATGGCAAAATTTCATTCTTTTTATGACTGAGTAGTATTCCCCTTTCTGTGTGTGTGTACACATACATAGATATACACATCTCCATTATCAATTTATCTGTTGTGATGGACACTTAGATTTCTTCTGTATCTTGTATACTGTAAATAATGCTGCTTTGAAAATTGGAGTACATCTATCTTTTCAGCTTAGTGTTTATTTTCTTTTAGCATATGCCCAGGAGTTGAATTGCTGAATCATATGGTAATCCTATTTTTTAGTTTTATGAGGAAATCTCATACTGTTTTCCATAGTGGCTGCACCAATTTACATTCCAACTAACAGTGTACTAGGCTTCCCTTTTCTCTACATCCTCACCAAAATTTATCTGTAAACTTTTTGATGATAGTAATTTTGACAGGTGTGAGGTGATATCTCATTTTGGTTTTGATTTGCATTTCTCTGATGATTAGCAATATTGAGTATTTTTATGTGCCTATTGGCCATTTGTATAGCTTCTTTTGAAAAATGTCTATTATGGTCCTCTGCCTGTTTTTTTGATTGGGTTATTTGTTTTTCTGATATTGAGTTTTATGAGCTGTTACATATTTTGGATATTAACACTTTACCAGTCATATCATTTGAAAAATACTTTTTCCCACCCAATAAGTTTTCTTTTTCTTTTTGCCAGTGGTCTTCTTTGTTGTGCAAAAGCTTTTAAGTTTAATTAGGTTTCACTTGCTTATTTTTGCTTTTGTTTCATTTCCTTTGAGACTGATTCAAAAAATATTGCTGTGATTTATGTCAAAAATTGTCTTGCCTTACAATGTCTGATCTTACATTTAGGTCTTTATCCTGAGGTAATTTTTCTATATGGTGTTGAAGAATGCTCTAATTTCATTTTTTTTTACATGTTGTTGTCTGATTTTTCCCAGAAGCACTTATTCAAGGGATTGTCTTTTCTCCATTGTATATTTGTGCCTCCTTTGTTGTAGATTAATTGATCAGAAGTGCATGGATTTATTTGTGGGCTCTATTCTATTCCATTATTCTATGTGCCTGTTTTTGTGCCAGTAACATACTATGTTGATTACTGTAGCTTTCTAATAAAGTCTGAAATTAGGAAATATAAATCTTCAGTTTTGTTCTTTTTTCTCAAGATTGCTTTGGCTGATTTGGGTCTTTTGTGATTCCATATAAATTTTAGGATTGGAAATATGTCATGGGTATTTTGATAGGCATTATGTTAAATTTGTTGATTGCTTTTGTAGTGTGGAAAGTTTAACAGTATTGATTTTTTCAGTCTATGAACATGGAGCCTTCCATTTATTTGTATTGTCTTCACTTTCCTTTGTTGATGTCTTAGAGTTTTTTGAGTATAGGTCTTTTATCTCCTTAGTGAAGTTTATTCCCAGTTATGTTATTCTTTTTGATGCAATCATAACTGGGGTTATCTTCTTGAATTCTTTTTCTGATAGTTCATTATTAGCATATAAAGAAATAGCAGATTTCTTTATATTGATCTTATATCCTACAAGTTTACTGAATTCATTTATTCATTTTTCTTTTTTTTTGGTGTGGAGACTTTAGGATTTTCTATATATAGTGTCATATCATCTACAGTGATAGTTTTGCTTCTTCCCTTCCAATCTGGATGCCTTTTATTTCTTTTCTTGTCTGATTACTGTGTTTATGCCTTCTAATACTATGTTAAATAGAAGAAGTGAGAGTGGGATCCTTCCTTGTGTCTGAATTTAGAGGGAATGCTTTAATCTTTCCACTGTTCTATATGATGTTAAATATGAATTTGTTATATATGACCTTTTTTACATTGAGATACCTATATTTTGCTGAGAGTTTTTTTTATCATAAATAGATGTTTAATTTTGTCAGATTCTGTTTACATATCTATTTAGGTGATTATATGCTTTTTATTAATTTTTAAAAATTGTATTTATTTATTTTTTGTTATGCTGGACCTTTGTTGCTGCATGGGCTCTTCTCAAGTTGTGGCAAGCAGGGGCTACTCTCTCTAGTTGTGGTGAGTTGGGGTGCACAGGCTTCTCATTGTGGTGACTTCTTTTGTTGTGAAGCATTGGCTCTAGGACACATGGACTTCATAGTTGCAGCACATGAGCTCTGGAGCACAGGCTCAGTAGTTGTGGTGCATGGGCTTAGTTGCTCTGTGGCATGTAGGATCTTCCTGGATCAGGGAATGAACCCATGTCCCTGCATTGACAGGCAGATTCTTTACCACTGAACCATCTTTGAAACACTTATCCTTTATTTTTGCTTTATTCAGTAATCTCTTCCATGCCAAAATCAACAATACTAAAATGGTACACATTTATATATATTTACTTTGAAAGAAAAAACACTTAAATAGTCATATATCTATTCAATTATAAAGGTTATATAAGTCATAGAGTCGTTATTGTAGAATAGTCACAGATTTTATTTTTATTGCTTTAACAAGTATAGCTCAAAAATTAAGGCTGAATAATATCTTTTAAACAAAATAGTACCTTTGGTAATGGCTTCTATATTAGTCAGAGACATAATCTAATTCAATATTTCAGGAGAGTACTTAGCGCAAAATATTTAGAGTTAAGGGAACTAGTGAGACATGTGGAGGTTCCCAGGAAATAACCACGATATGAGTCTATCGCCATTCTTAGCCTTGAATGGGCAGGGAGGGAGAATGATGTTACTGTAATTTGTAGAGGGTATAGAGTCATGGAAGATGGGTTAAAATATAAGAGCTTTGACCACAGAGGAACCACAAAATGGCAGTTCATGGAGTGTAGGGGAGAGAGCATAAACATAGGGACCTTTCTCCTCTGACTTCTCTTCTATCCTTCCCTCTCTTCCACCCTCCACCCTCAGTCTCCTCCTGATAGTAACTAGAGGTAAGAAATACATAGAAGCCAGCCAAGAAGAGAACTCCTGTAATGCTGTTAGTGGATTTTATTAATAGTTTTCCAAGAGCACAGAGCAGGTCAGAAAAGGGTAGAGAATAGATCTGGGGAGGAATGGATAGGGACAAACAGAGAATAAGTATCACAGCTTCAGAAGATGAAGCGTCTTTTCTTCTTGAACACATCTTGACTTCAAACAGATTTTTAAAAGAAAAGTATGCCAACTTTGTTTTTAATGCACTACTCAGATATCTTGGGATCTTTTTGAAGTCTTGAAACTTTGAAACTCAGAATGACCAGTTTGAAATATACAATGTGAAAACAACAATACTGCCAAGTGGGGGGAAACTTTAAAGTAGCACTTCTCATGGTAGACAAATCTACTTTGTTTAGAAATCAGGCCATGCCTGAAGTATCTGGAGAATATTTGGTGTTTTAGTATTCTTTCCTGTTTTTCTGAAATACAAAAGTCCTCTCAATTTATAATTCATTTTGAAAAATAGAAACATTCTTATTATAAGGAAGATAGTGCAAGTGTACTGGTAGACTGGCACTGATGTTCAACATCTATATTGAGAGAAAAGTCTGGTATAGAAGGGTTGGTGCCAAATTGCAGGATACATGTCCCTGGAGACAGGGTATTTACCTTAATCACTAATACTAATAATTATCATTTATCAAGTGCTTAATATACACTAGGCTCTCTATTTATTATCTTATTTAGTTCTACTAACAATTTTGTAACCTAGATATTCATCTTGCAGATGAGGAAACTAAGATTCAGAGAGGGAGGGGATATATGTATACATATGACTGATTCACGTGGTTGAATGGCAGAAACCAACACAACATTGTAAAGCAATTATACTCTAATTAATAAATATTTTAAAAAGAGATGAAATGACTTGGCAAAAGTCAATATTCTCTGTGCAGCAATATAAGTCTAGTTTTGCCAGATTTCATGAGTTTTCAAAAGCAGTATAGAATCTAATTTGTGTGAAAATTGTGTTTAAATGTACATTAAATTTTTTCTTGCTTTCTGGTATTTAGCAAAACAAAACCTGTAAGTCTTAGTTGATAG
The DNA here is from genome assembly GCF_963930625.1 of Muntiacus reevesi. NCBI lineage: Eukaryota > Metazoa > Chordata > Mammalia > Artiodactyla > Cervidae > Muntiacus > Muntiacus reevesi. The sequence continues at coordinate 128,643,639 of NC_089271.1, read as the reverse complement.
GCCATTATGTCTAAACTGTCTTCCATTCAGATGCTAAAACTATATGGTCATTGGAAACTTTATAAATTCTATCCAAAGATATGAGTAATATGAAGAGTTCTGGTTCTTTGGGATGGAAATATTTGGGGCAGGGGAGCCTTTTGCTGCCTATCAAATCATAGGGAGGAAACATATTACTTGTAGTTTCTAGACATTTAGGAGAGAGGGAGCTCTTTCAAGGGAGAAGTCCCTGGAAATATTTTTGTTCTTCCTATAACTATGCTTTCCGAAAACCCTAGAGTGGTAAAACTCTCTATTCTATTCAGGACAATATGACAATACATAGCCCTGTGTTTCATTACAGCCTAACAATTTACCTAGTTCAGTTAATTCACTACATAACCACATTATTATGTGAACAAAAGCAAAAGGGAGGTTCTTTTTCAACTCATGTTAATTCCTTTTTTTCCATTTTCCCCACTGATGCTGTAATCATTGGAAGTAGTTTTCATACACATTAAAGTAGCTCAAGGTCTCTAGTATTGGGAATCATAGTAATAGTTGGTAATTTCTTCCTCTGTAATTTATTCTTTTCATTAGGTTTTCTGTAAGTGCAGAGTGTAGAGCCATAATCTATAGCCCTGGTGGGGAATTTACTTTGAGAATGATAAATGTATATGGGAGGAGAGGGTACACATGCAACTGTGAGCACAAAACCATTACAATCCATTGCAATGGGTGAGAGACATAAGAAACAGAAGGCTTGGTTTGGACAGCTAGGTAAGGTGAGTCTGAAATTATAGCAATACATTAGTCATTTTAGAAGAAAGGTAGCTATATATTCTTTGGTTGTTCATACAGGCCATTTTTTCCTACCCTCTCTGCTATTACTAAGAGAACACTAAACATAAAAAGAAAAATATCAAATTTTAACTCCAACTCCAATGTGTAATTCTACATACTATTATATTGAATGAAGAAATTCTTCTGTTTCACCGGTGAAAAATGCTACTGTGTTTCATATTATAAAATAAAACTTAAAGATTTCGCACTTATTTATGAAATCACATAATTCTGGGAAGTTTGAAGATCAATAAAAGCCCAATTAACTGAAAACAATGTGGAAGAATTGTGGAAGAATCAAAGATAAAAGATATGTAAGCAGATTCATTATAGTAACCAAATTGTTAGATATTAACAAGATGCATCTGAAAGGACAGAACTACTAATTCTATCATGGAAAACTGGGTAGGATTTTTTTCCATTTATTTTTATTAGTTGGAGGCTAATTACTTGGGTAGGATTTTAAGAGAGGAGTCACTATTTAACCTAAGGTTGAAAGGAAGAATCAGATTTTGCCAGGTCACAAAGGGACAAGGACATTTAGGAAGATATAATTATCTATGATTACATGTGAAAATGCACATGACCTATGCTATACTAGGGCTTATTTTGATGTTTCTCCTCAGTGTAAAATCATCTCAGTGTAAAACTTAGAGTTCTATGCTAACAAATTTAACCCAACAGCATACTGTATCCAAGTGTCGATGTAACAATCTGTTTCTTGGCATTTTGCACAAATATGTGATGTTTAATTTTATTCTAGTTTACTGTGTGCATCATTTTTAAAAGATTTTATTGAAGTGTAGTTGATTTACAATGTTGTTTTAGTTTCAGGTGTACAGCAAAGTGATTTCATTAGGTGTATGCATATATACTTCGTTTAAGATTCTATTCCCATATAGTTCATTACAGAGCATTGAGTAAAGTTCCCTGTACTATACAGTTGCTTTCTATTAGTTATCCATTATGTATATAATAGTGTATATATGTCAATATCAGTCTCCCAATTTATCCTCCCTTCTTTCTCCCTCAGTAACCATGCTTATTTTCTACATATGTGACTATATTTCTGTTTTGTATCATTTGTATCATGTTTTAGATTCCACATATAAGTGATGCCATGTGGTAATTGTCCTTCTCTGTCTGACTTACTTCATTCAGTATGACAGTCTCTAGGTTTTCCCATGTTGCTGCATATGGCATTCTTTTTTGTGGCTGAATAATATTCCATTGTATATATGTGTGTGTGTGTGTGTGTGTGTGTACCACATCTTCTTTATCCATTCCTCAACTGATGGGCTTTTAGGTTGCTTCCATGTCTTGGCTATTTTACATAGTCCTGCAATGAACATTGGAGTATATGTATCTTTTTAAAGTACATTTTTCTCTGGGTATATGCCCAGGAATGGGATTGCAGAATCACATAGTAGCTCTATTTTTAGTATTTTAAGGAATCTCCAAACTGTTCTCCAAAGTGTGTCTGCCAATTTACATTTTCACCAACAATATAGGAGGGTTCCCTTTTTTCCACACCCTCTCCAGCATTTATCGTTTGTACATTTTTGGATGATAGACATTCTGACTGGTGTAAGGTGATACTTCATTGTAGTTTTGAATTGCATTTCTCTGGTAATTAGTGACGTTGAGCATCTTTTCATGTGCCTGTTGGCTATTTGTATGTCTTCTTTGGAGAAATGTGTAGTTAAATCTTCTGCCCATTTTTTTTAATTTCATTTTTTAAAAATTAGGGCATAATTACTTTCCAGTATTGTGATGACCTTTGCCATACATCAACATGAATCAGCATTAGGTATACTTATGTTCGCTCCCGGTTGAACCTCCATCCCCATCCCATCCTTCTGGGTAGTCACAGAGTACTGGCTTTGGATTCCCTGGGTGGTACATACATCAAGCTCCTGAGAGTGTTAACAGCCTAGCTAGAGAGGTCAGAGGTCCCCAAGTGGAAGGAGGAAATAAACTGCAAGTGGCAGACTTTTGAGTTTGATTAAACTCTGGGAGTTGGTGATGGACAGGGAGGCCTGGCGTGTTGCAGTCCATGGGGTCGCAAAGAGTGGGACACTACTGAGCTACTGAACTGAACTGAATCCTGTGTTGCTATGGTGACCTGGTTCCACCTGAACTTAACTTTATCTCAAACCTTGAGCTAAACACTGTGCTTTTCTCATGGAAATATCTTTCTTAAGCTATGTTAATGAACTATGTATTTGCTTGGAAATCTGCTTTTTTTCAAGATTCTTGTCAATTGTTTTATGGCCAGGGATGACTTACTTTGTGCCAATACTATCTCAAAATGAATGTTGTGGGGGAGGGGCCTGGTGCAACTCTCAGTTTTGAGGTATTTCCTTTCTCTAATTTTGCTAATAGGTATATACAGGATTCCCTTTTAGCTCAATTGGTAAAGAATCTGCCTGCAATGCAGAAGACTTGGGTTTGATTCCTGGGTCAGGAAGATCCCCTGGAGAAGGAAATGGTAACCCACCCTAGTATTCTTGCTTGGAGAATCTCTTGGACAGAAAAGCCTTGAAGGCTACAGTCCATGGGGTTGCAAGAGTCGGACACGACTTAGTAACTAAACCACCACCAATAGATATATATAACTCCTTGCTAAAAACTAGCAAGGGGGCACTCTTTCTGTCCCCTTCTGATGCCTGTCAGAAGCTTTCACTATCTCTTTTACACTTTATGAAAACTTTGCTACACGAAAAACTCTGAGTAATCAAGCCATATCACTGGCCCCAGATCGAATTCCTCTCCTCATGAGGCCAGGAATCCTGGCGTCAATCGTGGCTGATAGCAGCAACCTTTCACTTTAACTGGCTTTATATTTTACATGTAGTACTGTATATGTACATTATACATTTACACCCACCCTCCCCTTTCCCCATTGTGTCCTTTTTAAAAATTAAATTGTTTTTTGTTGTTGTTGTTGTTTTTTGGTATTGAGCTTCATGACCTGTTTGTATATTGTGGAAATTAATCCCTTGTCTGTTGCTTTGTTTACAAATATTTTCTCTCATTCTGTGGGTTGTCTTTTCATTTTGCTCATTTTTTTTTCTTTATGACTCACTTTGAAAGAATCTTTCACAATAGTGTAGTAGTTTATTCCATAGGATTTAATGCTGTATATAGCACTAAAAGAATGATGTCATTTGTATTATAAATAATCCATAAATGCCATTATTCCAGTCAGTTAAAATGTATATTGCAATATGTTTTAAGCAATGCTTTAAAGAAAACAGACTTAAGTACCCTGTCACATAATATAATTCATCCAAAGCACACTTGAAGTCACCCAGAATTCTATGTCATTAGTTAACTTATTTATATTTTAGAGGTATCTGTGATATACTAGACACTCTGTTAGGCACATTGGGACAAAAAAGATGAGTCTCTAACCTTAAGGAACTTACAGGAGGAATGAAACAAATGCAGATATCTACAATAGAAGGTTCTTCAGTATGTGTTAAGAGCCTATTCTAGGTATGGTATAGAAATTGAGTATGTGGAGCAGAAAGGTGATTAATATATACTTGAGTAAATAAGAAGTCTTTTAGAAATAGAAAATTCTGCTGTTGTTCCATTAAGGCCAAGGAAAGAAAATAAACTAAATAGTAACATCCAAAGGAAAAAAGTGACCAGCAATCCAATTAAATGAATAGAGTAAGAGATTATACTACTACTGCTCTTTTGACTCAAAAGGGGAAATAAAAAATTACAGCTTAATATATAAAACTTCCCATCAGGAAGTTTCCATAAGCCTCTTATCCTTCTCCATCAGAGGTCAGACAGACTGAAAACCACAGTCACAGAAAACTAACCAATCTGATCACATGGACCACAGCCTTGTCTAAGTCAATGAAACTATGAGCCATGCCATCCATGTAGGGCCACCCAAGAAGACGGGTCATGGTGGAGAGTTCTGACAAAATCTGGTCAACTGGAGAAGGGAATGACAAACCACTTCAGTATTCTTGCCTTGAGAACCCCATGAACTCTATGAAAGGCAAAAAGATAGGACACTGAAAGATGAACCACCCAGGTTGGTAGGTGCCCAATGTGCTACTGGAGATCAGTGGAGAAATAACTCCAGAAAGAATGAAGAGACAGAGCCAAAGCAAATAATAATAATAAATAAAAAGTAAAAAAAAAAAAAAAATCCAGTTGTGGATGTCACTGGTGATGGAAGTAAAGTTCAATGCTATAAACAGCAATACTGCATAGGAACCTCGAATGTTAGGTCCAGTGATCGAAGCAAATTGGAAGTGGTCAAATAGGAGGTGGCAAGAGTGAACATCGACATTTTACGAATCAGCGAACTATAATGGACTGGAATTTAACTCAAATGACCATTATATCTACGACTGTGGGCAAGAATCCCTTAGAAGAAATGGAGTAGTGATCATAGTCAAAAAAAAGAGAATTTTTTAAGAGAATGCATTGGTCATAGCAAATATCCTTTTACAAGAAACCAAGGGACAACTGTACACATAGACCTCACCAGATGGTCAATACTGAAATCAGATCAATTATATTCTTTGCATCCAAAGATGGAGAGCTCGATACAGTCAGCAAAGACAAGACCAGGAGCTGACTGTGGCTCAGATCATGAACTCTTAATTGCCAAATTCAGACTTAAATTGAAGAAAGTGGGGAAAACCACCAAACCATTCAGGCATGACCTAAATCAAATCCCTTATTAGAGAGTGGAAGTGAGAAATAGATTCAAGGGATTAGGTCTGATAGGCAGAGTGCCTGAAGAACTATGGACAGATGTTCATGACAATCTACAGGAGGCAGGGATCAAGATCATCCCCAAGAAAAAGAAATGCAAAAAGGCAAAATAGTTGTCTGAGGCGGCCTTATAAATAGCTGTGAAAAGAAGAGAAGCTAAAGGCAAAGGAGAAAAGGAGAGATATGCCCATTTGAAAGCAGAGTTCCAAAGGATAGCAAGAAGAGATAGGAAAGCGTTCCTCAGTGACCAATGCAAAGAAATACAGGAAAACAATAGAATGGAAAGGACTGGAGATCTCTTCAAGAAAATTAGAGATACCAAGGGAATATTCCATGCAAAGATGGGCACTATACAGGACAGCAATGGTATGGACCTAGCAGAAGGAGAAAATATTCAGAAGAAGTGGCAAGAATACACAGAAGGACTATACAAAGAAGATCTTCATGACCAGATAACCATGATGGTGTGATCACTCACCTAGAGCCGGACATCCTGGAATGTGAAGTCCAGTGGGCCTTAGGAAGCATCACTACAAACAAAGCTAGTGGAGGAGATGGAATTCCAACTGAGCTATTTCAAATCCTAAAAGATGATGTTGTGCAAGTGCTGCACTCAATATGCCCACACATTTGGAAAACTCAGCAGTGGCCACAGGACTGGAAAAGGTCAGTTTTCACTCCAATCCCAAAGAAAGGCAATGCCAAAGAATGCTCAAACTACCACACAATTGCACTCACCTCACATGCTCGTAAAGTAATGTTCAAAATTCTCCAAGCCAGACTTCAACAGTACATGAACTGTGAGCTTCCAGATATTCAAGTTGGTTTTAGAAAAGGCAGAGGAACCAGAGATCAAATTGCCAACATCCGTTGGATCATTGAGAAAGCAAGAGAGTTACAGAAAAACATCTACCTCTGCTTTATTGACTATGCCAAAGGCTTTGACTGTGTGGATCACAACAAACTGTGGAAAATTCTGAAAGAGATGGGAATACCAGACCACCTGACCTGCCTCTTGAGAAATTTGTATGCAGGTCAGGAAGCAACAGTTAGAACTGGACATGGAGCAACAGACTTGTTCCAAATCGGGAAACGAGTACGTCAAGGCTGTATATTGTCACCCTGCTTATTTAACTTATATGCAGAGTATATCATGAGAAATGCTGGGCTGGATGAAGCACAAGCTGGAATCCAGATTGGCCAGACAAATATCAATAACCTCACCACACTTATGGCAGAAAGTGAAGAAGAACTAAAGAGCCTCTTGATGAAAATGGGGAAAGAGTGGAAACAGTGACAGACTTTATTTTCTTGGGCTCCAAAATCACTGCAGATGGTGACTGCAGCTGTGAAATTAAAAGACACTTGCTTCTTGGAAGAAAGCTTATGACCAACCTTATGCCGTATTAATAAGCAGAGACATTACTTTGCCAACAAAGGTCTATCTAGTCAAAGCTATTGTTTTTCCAGTAGTCATGTATAGATGTGACTGTTGAACTATAAAGAAAGCTGAGCACCGAAGAATTGATGCTTCTGAACTGTGGTGTTGGAGAAGACTCTTGAGAGTCCCTTGGACTGCAAGGAGATCCAACCAGTCCATCCTAAAGGAAATCAGTCCTGAATATTCATTGGAAGGAATGATACTGAAACTGAAAGTCCAATACTTTTGCCACCTGATGCAAAGAACTGACTCATTTGAAAAGACCCTGATGCTAGGAAAGATTGAAGGCAGGAGGAGAAGGGGATGACAAAGGATGAGATGGTTGGATGGCATCACCAACTCAATGGACATGAGTTTGAGTAAACTCGAAGTTAGTGATGGACAGGGAGCCCTGATGTGCTGCAGTCCATGGGGTTGCAAAGAGTCAGACATGACTGAGCAACTGAACTGAGCTGAACTGAGAATGACACATTCGATTCTATCTGGCAAAGCCAGCATTTGGAACTCAGCAGGGCTGATTTCACGTTCATCACAGTACAACACACAGCCTCTCAGTTCATGTTGCTATTTCTACCTGCACCAGGAAGCTATTGATGGTGGTTTTAAGTCAACCTTTTGAGTTAAACTTGACTTTAGGTCTCATTTCCAACATTAGAAGGGAGATAACATCTACTATCTCCCTTCCAGAGCTGTTCTGAGAATTGAGATATAAAGTGCCTAGTTCAGTGCTTGAAATAGAGGCATTCACTAAAAAGTTTTATATCAGATCATTTCAGTTGCTCAGTCGTGTCTGACTCTTTGCACCCTCATGGACTGCAGCACGCCAGGCCTCCCAGCCCAACACCAACTCCCGGGGATACTCAAACTCATATCCATTCAGTTGGTGATGCCATCAAACCATCTCATCCTTTGTCATCCCCTTCTCCTCCTCCTTTCAATCTTTCCAGCATCGGGGTCTTTTCCAACGAGTCAGTTCTTGGCATCAGATGGCCAAAGTATTGGACTTTCAGTTTCAACATCAATCCTTCCAATGAATATTCAGGACTGATTTCCTTTAGGATGGACTGGTTGGATCTCCTTGCAGTCCAAGGGACTCTCAAGAGTCTTCTCCAACACCACAGTTCAGAAGCATCAATTCTTCGGTGCTCAGCTTTCTTTATAGTTCAACTCTCAAACCCATACACAACTACTGGAAGCAATAGATTTGACTAGATGGACTTTTATTGACAAAGTAATGTATCTGCTTTTTAATATACTGTCTATATTGGTAATAGCTTTTCTTCTATACAGCAAGTGTCTTTTAACTCCATGGCTGCAGTCACCATCTGCAGTGATTTTGGAGCCCCCCAAAATAAATTCTGTCACTGTCTCTATTGTTTCCCCATCTATCTGCCATGAAGTGATGAGTCCAGATGCCATAATTTTAGTCTTCTGAATGTTGAGTTTTAAGCCAGTTTTTCACTCTCTTCTTTCACTTTCACTAAAGAGGCTGTTTAATTCTTTGCTTTCTGTAATAAGTGTGATGTCATCTGCATATCAGAGGTTATTGATATTTCTCCCAGAAATCTGGATTCCAGCTTGTGCTTCATCCAGCCCAGCATTTCTCATGATATACTCTGCATATAAGTTAAATAAGCAGGGTGACAATATACAGCCTTGACGTACTCGTTTCCCGATTTGGAACAAGTCTGTTGCTCCATGTCCAGTTCTAACTGTTGCTTCCTGACCTGCATACAAATTTCTCAAGAGGCAGGTCAGGTGGTCTGGTATTCCCATCTCTTTCAGAATTTTCCACAGTTTGTTGTGATCCACACAGTCAAAGCCTTTGGCATAGTCAATAAAGCAGAGGTAGATGTTTTTCTGTAACTCTCTTGCTTTCTCAATGATCCAACGGATGTTGGCAATTTGATCTCTGGTTCCTCTGCCTTTTCTAAAACCAACTTGAATATCTGGAAGTTCACAGTTCATGTACTGTTGAAGTCTGGCTTGGAGAATTTTGAACATTACTTTACGAGCATGTGAGGTGAGTGCAATTGTGTGGTAGTTTGAGCATTCTTTGGCATTGCCTTTCTTTGGGATTGGAGTGAAAACTGACCTTTTCCAGTCCTGTGGCCACTGCTGAGTTTTCCAAATGTGTGGGCATATTGAGTGCAGCACTTGCACAACATCATCTTTTAGGATTTGAAATAGCTCAGTGGAATTCCATCTCCTCCACTAGCTTTGTTTGTAGTGATGCTTCCTAAGGCCCACTGGACTTCACATTCCAGGATGTCTGGCTCTAGGTGAGTGATCACACCATCATGGTTATCTGGTCATGAAGATCTTCTTTGTATAGTCCTTCTGTGTATTCTTGCCACCTCTTAATATCTTCTGCTTCTGTTAGGTTCATACCATTTCTATCCTTTACTGTGCCCATCTTTGTATGAACATGTGTCACTCTAGGAAGGTTCGTTAATCTATCCAAGCCACCATCTCTCCATGCATGCTAAGTCACTGTGGTTGTGTTAACTCTTTGCGACTCCCCTGGACTGTAGCCCACCAAGTTCCTCTGTCCATGGGATTCTCCAGGCAAGAATACTGGAGTGGGTTGCCATTTCTTTCTCTACCATGTATATCTGTATCTAAGCTCCTGTTTGTAATGGGAATATTGTAGTCATTTCAGAACATAATGATTTAGTTCAAATACAAATCATAGTGATATATATTAGTTTTTTAAATTTCTGTAGAGATGTTTAACATAGTACTTAACAAAATGAATTGACTCTCCTCTTTTTATGCTCGACTCCAGAAGAAGGTAATGAAGATATAATGTCCCACTAATCCCCTATCATAAGGAAATTGGTAGCAAAGGCTTTATATAAAGAGAACAATGGAGATGATTGCAAATGTTTGCAGGTGAGCACAGAGAGAGGAACAAAAATCTGAAACTATCTATGTGTAATCATGTCAATCTGCATATTACGATACCTTCATGTACACACCAGTGTATATATGAGGGGAAACAATGAAGGAAAGTTAAAATGTGATATCAGCATATAGGTAGCACAGAAGAGATGCTAAATCATATTTAAGAGAAGAATGGTTTTCATAGCAGCACAACTTTATATATAATCTAAATGAAAATATTACTGTAAGTTAAAAGAAAGTCTGCAGCAGTCAAAAGGAGCAATTGCTAGGCCTGAAACATAGGATATATGCAAGGAGACATAGAATGACATGGTTTACCAAGGCACTATGACAGGCTGATCAAAACATCCAGTCTCCATGGCATGGGCATCCATACCACAGAAGTAACTACATAGTGGCTCCTAAGTAGATCTTTCCTACTGATTGACACTTAGACTTTTTCCAGTATTTTGCTGTTACAAAGAGTGCTGTAGTAGTGAACATCCTGTTGCATGTCTCTCTTTCCACACGTGTAAGTGTATAATCCAGGCTTAATGATGAATATTTATGAAAATTAAATGAGCACTAGGTCCTTTCCATATGTTTAGTACTATGTTATAGAAAAGAAGGTTATTGCTATCAAAGAATTTCTAATATGTCTGCAGAGTTAATTCTAACATATATGACCAGTATAGTTCAGCATATAAAGAAGTGGCGAGTCATCAGACTGTTACTACTTGAGGGATTCAGAGGTGCCATGGGGGTGAGGAAAGCTTTGTATGATATAAGCTCTCTTATACTCTAAAACTAAGGTAGACCTTTGCCTAAATATTGGAAGCTCCCAACACTGTAAATTTCCTGTTAACCTCATAATGAAATTCTGTTCCAGATAGCTGACCTCTGTAATTTTCTAAATAGAATAATAAAAATAATTTTCTGACAACTTAAGGTAAAAATGCAACAAGCTTGACTGTCATTTAAATACATGGGGCACCAGACTTGAGTGACTAGAGACCAAATTTTCATAGGCACTCTTCACATCTTCTGATCCTTCTAAACATCTTTCACATAGAGAACCCTGTTGAATTTATCAAAAATCAGGGTAAAGTTTAGACATTAAATAACATCTAAAGGCCACGGTAACAACAATAGCATGTACTACCAGTATCATCTCTGCATGTGTGTGTCTTTCTGTCGCTCTCTAACACACACACAAACACAGCTTATTTTAATCCTCATAACAAAATTGTTCGTAGGGAGATACTGTTATTATCTCATTTTTACTGAGAAACTGAGAATTTAGAGAATGTAAATGAGTCAACTAGCAATTGCAGAGCTACTGGTTCCAAATTTTATTATATTGTGATTTATCTTTATTGTTTTTATTAAGTTTGAGATAAAAGAGATAGGAGATGCGTTGATCAACTGGAGAACAAAAGAATACATAATTTGCCTTGCTCACTTTATTTTCATTATGGTGAATATTGAGGTGTGAGAGTTACTTTTGAGATAAGCATCTTTATTTCCACACAGCACTGCAGACAGGGATATTCAGGCTAGTTTTCCCTTAGTATTTTAAGGAAGAAAGTGATAATATTATGCTAGTTAAAAGCAGGGTCCCTGGAGCAGATTTGTACCTGGATTATTAACATCAGCCTATCATTTATTATCAGTGTAACCTTGAGCAAGTTACTTGAACTCCTTAGTTTCTTCATTTGTGAAATGGAAACAGTAGTTCTTACCTCATATACGTGTGGGAATAAATGACATGATGTGTTTTAAGTGTTAGTGCAATACTTGGATCATAGTAAGTAATCGGAAAGTGTTAGCTGTTGTCATTCTCACCTTGACTGCATTTCCAGGTAACAAGTTTGCTTAGAGTAGTGGCTCCACAACTTGAGGGTGTATAAGGATCCCTTGGAGAGATTTTTCAAGCACAGATTACCGGCTCCACACCCAGGGCTACTGATTCAGTAGTACTCAGGTGAGTCTGAATATTAGTATTTCTAACAAGTTTCCCATGATATAGATGCTGCTTGTCCAGGTCCCGCACTTTGCAAATCAGTGGCATAGAGTATAGTGTTAATCAAAGCTAGATAATAGCAGTGGCCTTAATTTTTGGCTAGTTTTTATTGGTTCACCATCATCTAACAAGCTGCTCTCCTTAGAAAAAAGTCAGATCTCTCAGAGGTAGCCAATCACCTGGGCAGTTTCATGGTTACCAATCTCTGCAAATTTCACTTCTTTGAAATTTGAAAGTAGAGAAGAAGGGAATTCATCAACAACCTTAATCCTGATTATTTGTGGGTAGTGAGATTATAAATGCTTTAAATTTCTTTTAATACTAAAATATTTTCAACACTGTTACATTGTCTGATTGATTTTTATAATCTGAGAGGATTTATTAAAGAATATAGCTTATTTAAGAGGTTAGTCAGGAATATCAGTTCTGTGAGAAAACTTATGTGACTTTTAACCATTTATACCAGTAAAACCTCACAGCATGTAGCTTTATTCAGAATGCCTCACCTGAGACACTCATTTCTTGGCTTTCCCTTATCTCAAACACAACTCTCAAAGAGTTCATTGTAACACATACAAAATTACAATATAGAGAATACCATTCTCAGCATGTAGCCTGCTATTTCAATGATTCAATGAATTCGTATTTTTACTCTCTTTATTTTGAAAACATTTGTTATCCCTCATCAAACTAAAAAGTCTTTGTACACTAAAGGAAATCAACAAAATGAAAAGGCAACCTGCTAAATGGGAGAAGATATTTGCAAATGATATGTCTCATAAAAGGTTAATGCCCAAAATACACAAAGAACTCATTAAAAAAACACAACAATCCAATTTAAAAATTGGCAAAGGATCTGAACAGCTTTTTTTTTCTAGGCAAGACATGCAGATGGAAAAAAGGTACATGGAAAGATGTTCAACATCACCAGTCAATAGGGAAATGCAAATCAAAATCACAGTGAAATATCACCTCACACCTGTTAGAATGGCTATTATTAAAAAGACAAAAAATAACAAGTATTGGGAGGATGTGGAGAAGAGGGAAAACTCAAGCACTGTTGGTGAGAATATGAATTGGTACAGCCCCTCTGGAAAACAGTACAGAGGTTCCTTCAAAAGTTAAGAACAGGACTACTATACACTTCAGCACTCTTGGTATTTATCTGAATAAAAATGAAAATGTTAATTCAAAGAGATATATGCACCCCAATATTCATTGCAGCACTTTTTACAACTGCCAAGATATAGAAGCAACTGAAGTGTCCATCGGTAGATGAATGAAGAAGATGTGGTATACACACACAAATAAAACACATCATAAAAAAAGAATGAAATTATGCCATTGCAACAACACTGACGGACCTACAGGGTATTATTTTGATATATGACAGAGAAACACAAATAGCATATGATTTCACTTATGTGTGGAATCTTAAAAACCAACGAACAAGACAGAAATTGCTTTGATGATTGAGAGAACATAGAGAGAACAAACAGATATTTGCCAGAAGGAAGGGCCAAGAGAAGATGGGTAGTTAGGGGAAGGGGATTAAGAGATACTTTCAGTTACAAAGCAAATAAGTCATGGGGCTGTAAGATATGACATAGGAAATACAGTCAATAATATTACAATAACTTTGTATAATGACTGGGTATAGTAGACTTAGATGGTAATTAGGCTTATGGTGATTATTTCATAATGTATAAAAATATCAAATCACTATGCTGTATACCTGAAGACAATAAAATATTGTATGTCAAAAAAAAAAAGAAAATATTTGTTATCCCTTTAGCAACTTTAGCGTTGAGTCTATTGTTTAGAGAGAGTCTTCTCTTTTTGAATTATAAGTACCATGAGTATGTATTTAGCATGAAACAGTGGGTTGGTAATAAAATGATGAGCCTATTACATTTAACAAATGGTTCCTGATAAACTAAACTATGAAGACAGTGCTTGGCTTGAATTTATAAACCAGGTGGCACAGGCTTCCCTGCTGATTGCATTTGTTTCTCTAAACCATTCCTGGGGATTCATTAGGGAACATTTGCTATAAAACTTAGCATTGAATGAGAGTAGATATAATGTAAAAATTCATAGAAGCCCAATGTAATTGGTCAACTTATTGCAAAAAAAATTTACTGGTTATCTATTGCGTATTTAGCTCTATACTAGGTGATGTGTGGTTACTTGAGGAATTAATTTTGTATACTGATTGGGAGATTTGTGTTATAAACTGTCTAACATACAGAGTAAGTAGCAGAGACAGTGAATACTTTACAGGTTTAAGGACATTTTTTATCTGTCCGAGGACAAATCCATTAACTACTTGATATATCAGCTTCCTTATCTGTTAAAAAATGGATATGAATAGTTCTATTCACATGGTTGTTATGAAGATTAAGTGACTTAATATGTGTAAAATTCCTAGTTCTGCATCTGGCAGTTATTTGTTCAATGATGTAGGTATTAAGAGAGTGGAAGATGTCTTTAGCATTCTGGAACTCTAAATGCCTGTCTTTCCCATAACTCCTTTCTGAGTCAAAAGCTATTTCTGTATATAGTTATGGAGTCTTTTGCTATTTGACTCTGCTTCCAACATTATTTTATTTATCAATGTCTGTATCTATAATTGTTCTTATATAGTATATCAGGTATGTGACTTGCGGTATACAAAAGGGATTTTTCACTTAATTGGAAGAAGTAATGTCTGTATTTCAAGACTCTTGGGCCATTGTCATCTTTCTAGAATTGAGTAACACTGATGCCATGTTCATTCATGTTTGAGCCAACACTTACATCTAGTCCTTTGCCCAAAATGCTCAGAAATTTTACCTGCGACCCATGATTTTGATATATGGATTTTTTAATTCATCAGGAGAAAAATTCCTCTCGCAGACAGGCATTAGCCCTGATAGGCCTCTTTTATGATGTTGGAACTAGTACAGATTACTGTGTGCCTTTTCATGGATAAGATAGCGGAAATCTTAAATTTGAAGCTTGTTCTACCTGCTTTACTAGGGGGAAAAAAAAGGAAAATACAATTCCTGTAAGATTTGGGCTTTAATGATTGAAGCACATTGAAGTAAAATTTTCCCCCTTTTCAGTAATCTTGACTCTGATTTAACATGGATATATTTTGCCTCTGTATTCACTGTCGAAACCTCTTACCCTGTGACGTGTTAGATAATATCTAACAGATGTATGTACCATCTAATATATGTATCTAATAACTGTATGTACCATCATGATGCTTCCTAAGATTGCTGCCTACTCGTAGCTTGTGTTAAAAGGCTAAGTCTGGAACTGGCAATGATTTTTTTATTTCAAATTTGTTATGGTTATTAGATTTTATGGTTTACAAGTCATTGGAAGATGGATCTCAGTCCAGGCTTATTACCTTTGTGTGTGTGTGTGTGATGGCTGTAACAAACTGGATTCTAGGTTGCCACATTATGGCTGATTTGGAATATTAAAACTTTGTACCTATTTGTTTTCTAAATTTACTAAGAGACCACTAATATGATACTGAAAAGGATTAGAAATTAAGATTGTGGGAGAAAAAGTAGGTTATGGGAGAAAAACACAAAAGAGAAAAAGAAAGGAGAAGTAAACAGAAGTATGGGAAAAGAGACAAATAGAAGATAGTAACTAATATGATATAACTAAATCTACATATAGGAGGATTACAGTGAATTTAGATGGAATAAATTTTCCAGGTAAAAGGCAACATTTGGCAGGACAGAATTTCAAAAATGCAACCATATGGTACTTATCAGAAACAGTGCTAAAACCTAAGGACACAGAAATGCTTGAATGTTTTAAAATTTTAAAAAATGCCAGTAAGATACTTGCAAAAATAATGCTAGGGTGATTATTTCAATATTGGCCAAAATAGACTTTAATTAAAGAAATCTAAAGCTAAAGAGAGAAGTAAATAACCAGAAGTAAGGAATAAGTTCCTTAGCGAGACTGAGCACTTCTAAACTTGAATGCAGCTAATAACACAAGTTCTATATAAAATAATGAAAAAAATGGAAAGAGGTGGAAAAATTCAAAATAGAGGATGACTTTAGCACAGTTAACTCTATTTTATAGTTCAAAGAGATTTCTGAAATACTTATAAATTTTTTGTATTCCTATATTTACATACAAATAAACACTTAATCTCATTGACTTTTTTTTTATGTGTGTGACTAGGGAAGAAAGCTGCATTATTAACTGCAGAATAGTCATTCTTTTCAACTCTGGGACATATTTCAGAATTCATCATGTTCTTGTCATGAAGCAAGTTACTAAAGATTTCAAAGTATCATAAAGGGCACATTGAGGGCCAAAATACAAATTAGAAATTAATAATAAAAATGTATGCATGTGTACCTCTTGTTACACCTCTTCTGCTCTCTTTTTCAAAATTATTTCCTCCACCAGAACACCTTCCCCATTTCTTTCTTTCTTCAGATGCAAAAGTGAGCACCACCAGTTACGGGAAGAATAAATCAAGGGTGTAGAAAAGTAGAATACATTTTGATTCTCTTTTCTGCTTTCCCCTTTCAAGTCCTTTGTGATGTAATTACTGGAGAGAGGGGATATCCTCTTGCAGTTCTTTAGAGATAGTGGAAGTGTTAAGATAAGTTAACCTAACTGTAATAGGGAAATTTAACAATTAAGCAGTGTTTTTTTTTTCTTGTTGTTGTTGTTGACTATGAGATCTGTAGGATTTTGAAAATCAAAGGTAGACAGTTTAAAGGAGCATGTGTTCATAGTAAGAATACAGTGAATGTAATTCCTTTGAGAAAGTAACTATATTTATTTGCCTTGAGACTTTCTATCTGACATTGGTGAATTGATGAATTTCCCATGCTCACCCTCTCTCTCAGTGATCTATCAAATTCTTAAAAGATGTCTACCAGGATGTCTTCCATTTTTTTTTTCTTCAAATGTATGGCTTGAATCAGGAGACATTTCCCCATCTCCTTTGGATGTCATCTTTCTTATTAAAATCCAGAGAAAGATATTACTTATCTTTGTGGATATTATATAGACAGTGACAATGTATATAGATTTACAATTGTGAAGCTCAGCTTTCTCCCAATAACTCAGCACCCACTCACATTCTGCAGCAAATTTCAGCCTTCCAGTCTTATTATGCCCCCTGTGTGTTTCAATGGGCTAAATGATAACTATTCGAGCACTTTGGAGATGCTGCTGTGGCGGCTTTCCAGCTTTTGGTGTCTGTGGATGTCCAGATGCCCGCTTCTAGTCCACCAGATGTTCAGTTGTGGAAGCAAGACTCCTCTTCCTCCAGGAGCTTCCAGCCTTCATAAATTAAACAGGCCTAATTTGCTGCAGATCCTTCTTTTAACTAATATATTCATCCATGCTTTCTGTGTAAAACTTTGCTCCACCTCCACCTAGTTTTTGCTTAAGCAGCCCCTCTACAGCTCCTAGGGGTCTTTTATACAAATTCTATAAGTGGTAAATGAGGGATTTGAGTTGTTTCTCTCTTTTGCTTTTTGTGACGATCATGAATATAGAGAATGTTGCCTAAAGTATTCATTGTCCCTGAATCTGGTAGTCTTAACTTGATGAGACCAGTTCACTAAGGGAATCAGTTTCAGATGTGTTTCTAATTATATGATCTCTAGCTCTCTGGTATAACTGATAGAAAGAGCTGTCTTATTTTCTGTCTGGTTCAGATCATTGTATTCTGTCTGTGAGTTATTTGAAAGAACAGTGGGAGGTTTAACAGTTGGAGAAAAAGATATGCTATGCATCTGAATGGATTATAATATATTAACCAAAGGGGGTGGGTAATGTTTTCAAAATATATACCTTGGAGTCACGTCTTGAGGAAGGAAAAGTAGTAACTGGGATGGACTTAGAGAAAAATGATTATAGGGAGATAAGATAAACAGGAAAATGAGAACACTTAGAAGTACTGAATCCTTAATCCTTCTAGTTTCACTTGTCAGCAATGCTGCTAAAGAAATCAAACCTGGGAGGCCCTAAACAGTATGCAAAGGGGGCTGTCAGATATAAGCTTACTTGTCTTTTAAATAGATAATCATGGCTGTTGTATGTAGAGTAGACCATGGTGGGTGATAAAGGTGGAAGAAAATTCACCAGTTAGGGAGCTATTAAGTAATTCAAGGGACTTCCCTATCACCTAAGTGGTAAAGAATCTGCCTGCTGATGCAGTAGACATGGGTTCGATCCCTGGGTCAGGAAGATCCCCTGGAGAAGGAAATAGCAACCCATTCCAGTATTCTTGGTTGGGAAATCCCATGGACAGAGGAGCCTGGTGGTTTACAGTCTATGGGATCGCAAATGAGTCAGACACAACTTAGCAAATAAACAACAAGTAATCCAAGAGAAATTATGATTACTTGTACTAGAGTGGTATAGGTGGTAATAGTTAGATTCTGTATAGTTTGAAAGCAGAACTTGCAGGAGTTGCTGACTGACTGGATGTGGACTGTGAAAGAAAGAGAAGCCAAGAATAATGCCAAGGATTTTGACTTGAGTGGAGTTGCCATTAGCTCAGTTCAGTTCAGTCACTCAGTCGTGTCTGACTCTCTGTGACCCCATGAACTGCAGCACACCAGGCCTCCCTGTCCATCACCGACTCCCGGAGTCCACCCAAACCCATGTCCATTGAGTCGGTGATGCCATCCGACCATCTCATCCTCTGTCGTCCCCTTCTCCTCCTGCCCTCAATCTTTCCCAGCATCAGGGTCTTTTCAAATGAGTCAGCTCTTCACATCAGGTATGGCAAAATGATTCTAAGATGACCCTCTGTGGTTTGGGCCTACTGGTATTCACACCTTCATGGGATCACCTCCTCTTGAGTGTAGGAGGGACCAGTAGCTGCTTCTAACCAATATATTATGGCAAAAATGATGGGAAGTGACTTCTATAACTATATAAGATGATCACTTCCATAGTATTAGCAGACTCTTTCCCTTGCTGGCTTTGATGAAGTGAGCAGATACAGTAGAGAAGTCCATGTGGCAAGGAACTGAGGCTTACTTCAAGTGGATAGCCAGCAAATATCTGACTTCTGTAAATAAACACAGGAGCTTGGGAGTGGATCCTGTGTTATTAAACTTTCAGGTGAGACCTGAGACATGACTGACACTTTGAAAGTGCAAGTACAAGTGCAAGTCACTCAGTCGTGTGTGACTCTTTGTGACTCAATGGACTATACAGTCCATGGAATTCTCCAGGCCTGAATACTGGAGTGGGTAGCCTTTCCCTTCTTCAGGAGATCTTTCCAACCCAGGGATCGAACCCAGGTCTCCCGCATCACGGGCAGATTTTTTACCAGCTGAGTCACAAGGGAAGCCCGACAAAAGACTCTGAAATCCGAATACTCAGCTAAGCCAGGTTTAGACCCAAAATAACTATGAAATAATAAATATGTGTTATGTTACACCACTAAGTATGTAAATTTTTATGCATCAGTATATACCCAATGTAGCGAGGAAAGAAAGCCTGGTGTTGAACCAGGTTTGTGGAAGTGGAGGTCAGCAATGGCATACGGAATGTGCTGAGTTTGAGATGTCTGTTAAACATTGAGGTGAACATGTTTTATCTGTAAGTCTGGAATTTAAGGGAGAAATGTGAAAGGATGATATAAATTTGGTAATGAACAACATGTAGATGGGCTTTGAAGACATGAAAATAGATGAGATCATTACCGAGTGAATGTAGAGAAAGCAGCAATCCAGAGATTGGGCCCTGGGACACTCCAAAGTTAGTAAGATGGAGAGAAAAGGAAGAACTACAAAAAGTTGACTTGCAATGGTCAGTGAGATAGAAAAGCAAAATAGTATGTTATCCTAGAAAACAATTTAACAATGTTCCCAGGAGAAAGGAGTGGTATATACTGCTGTTATGTCAAAAAAAGAGGACTGAGGATTGACTGTTAGTAATATGAAAATCATTGAAATAAGTTGTGTAGCTAATTGAATTAATTGTGAAATTAATTGTGAATTGAGTTCAAGAGAAAAATGAGTAAAAAAGGATTGCTTGTGGCATGAACAGCTATTAATATTTTGGAGAATATTCCTACTTAGTGAAAGCAGAGAAATGTGGCAGTAACTGGTGAAGGGTTGTGGGCTCTATAGACAAGTTTTTTGTTTTTCTTTCCTGATATACGAAAAAAATGATTTCTGTGATTCAGCAGGGACAATAGATGGATGATGTAATAGAGAGGGGATGATGCTGAAATGTGTCTTTTGAGTAGGCAAGATGAGATTGGATCTAATGAATAAGGGAATTGATTGATCTAAGCAATATGGACAAATAAATAATTTTCATAATAAATAATCATTTTATGAATAAAGTATTTTATTTTATAAATTGATCATTTTTATAATAAAATAAGAGAAAGAATGAGGATGGTTGACCCTTGAACAAGGTTTACTAGGTAAACCTTTGTCTGTTCATTGATTTTCTCAACACTCCATCTTTCAGAATCCTTAGAGGTCAATCTCCACAAAGGCTGATATCTCTACAACCCATTCTGCTAGTCACAGTTGTCCTGAGTGTTGCCTTGCTGCTGGTTGCAGAACAGGAGAGTGTTCTATGAAATCTGGAAAGTGCTGGCAAAATTAAAAATTCCCTATTTAACATGAGATAAAATATCAGCTCAGCATCTAAGAAATTCAAGTCCTCTATTCACTGTTGCTCATTTCTGATATTTAACCCATGGCTCTTTAACTTCATGGCTCTTTAAATTATGAGGGAGAATGCTCTTTACTGTCATGTTTAGTCATAGATATCCAATCTGCAGAATTGTGCACTCTCTGTTAGAGAAGGTTGTGATTATTTTCTTGAAAGAATGCATTCATTTATCTATTGATAAACATTTAGGTTGTTTTTACCTCTTGACTATTATAGCAATACTATAATGAGCATGAGAATGCAAATATATCTTCCAGATTCTGAATTCACTCTAAATTTCTTTTCTGGTATGGGTACTTAAGGGATGTGTATGTATATAAAATCTGAAACTAGAGATTATAATAATTATCCAAATCCCACCGTTTACATTACAATCCACTCTTGGTGTGAACTGTCTTCTTCCTTTTAGTTTCAATATCTTTCATGTATTTTTTCTTATGTAATTGCTCTCTTTAGAACCTCTAGTGCAATGGTGAATATATTGGTGAAAGAAAATATGCTTGTCTTGTTCCTGATCATAGAGGAAAGCTTTCAGTCTTTCACAATATGTTAGATGTGAGTTTTTCATAAATGACTTTCATCATTTTAACTATACTACCTTCTACTTGTCTTTGAAGTGTTTCTTTTTTCCTGGAAGGTATTGGACTTGGCAAATGCATTTATGGATCAATAAAGGTGATCATTTGCTTTTTTTCCTCTTCATTATGTTAACATGATGTATTGCATTGATTTTCAGTTGAGTTGCCCTTGCATTCCTGGGATAAATCCCATTTTGTCATGTGTATAATATGGTACTGGACTTGGTATGCTATATTTGTTGAGGATTTTTACATCTATATTCATAAAGAATATCACTGTATAGTTTCTCACGATGCCTTTGCTTTCAGTATCAGAGCAGTGCTGGCCTCATATTATGTATTAGAAAGTGTTTCCATTTTCTGGAAGATATTTTGAAAGATTTGGATTATTTCTTTTTTAAATGAAAAATTCACCGGTGAAGTCGTCTGGTTCTGAGATTTTGTATTTTATGTTGGGAGATTATTGATTCAATCTCTATTTGTTATAGGTCCATGACATTCAGGTTTTATTTCTTGAGTCCATTTTTTAAAATTAAGGATTTATTTTTTAGAGCAGTTTTAGGGTCATAGCAAAATTGAGAGGAAGGTTCAGAGATTTCCCCCACACCCTCTGCCCTCACACAGGCATAGCCTCCTCATTATCAACATTCCCCATCAGGGTGTTATATTTGTTACAACTGACAAACTTTCATTGACACAACATAATTACCCAAAGTGCACAGTTGATGTTACAATTCACTCTTGATGTACTTTCTTTGCGTTTGGATACATGTATAATGACATGTTTCTATCATTATGATATCATACAGAATATTTTCACTGTCCTAAAAATTCTTTGTGCTTCACCTAGTCATCTTTTCCCACCTACCCCCAACCCCTGGCATTCATTGATCATTTTACTGAATCCGTAATTTTGCCTTTTCTGGAGCATCATATAGAATAACACTTCATCGTATTATGCTTCACTATTTTTGCACTTTGCAGATAATGTATTTTTTATACATAGGAGTTTCCTAGTAACTTTGTATATAGCAAGTATATTGATGCCATTTTTTTTAAAAGCAGTATTTGCTCATTTTGAGTCTCTGTGTCACATTTTGGTAATTCTTGCAGTATTTCATACTTTTTCTTTATTATATTTATTATGGTGATCTGTGATCAGTAATATTTAATGCAACTATTGCAAAAAGATTATAACATGCTGAAGACTCATATGATAGCATTTTATAGCAGTAACATGTTTTTAATTCATGGTATGTACATTTTTTAGACATAAACATGACTCTTATATTCACTAGGTGTCCAAAGAATTTGTGTGACTTTCTTTTTTGTGATATTTGGTATATTGCACTAGTATGGAACTGAACATGCAATATCTCTGAAGTATGTCTGTAGTTGGCATCATACAGTATATAACTTTATCAGGTTAGTTTGCTTCACTTAGTGATACATATTTAAGGTTTCTCCATGGTCTCTCTTACATTAACAGTTCATTTATTTTTAGTAAACAAACTTTGTTTACTAAAAGTTATTTTAGTAAACAACTTTTCCACTGTCTGTATGTACCAGTTTTTTAAATTCCTTCAACTACTGAAGGGTGTCTTGGTTGCTTCTAAGTTTTGACAATTATGAAGGAAGCTGACATAAATATTCACATGCAGGATTTCATGTGAATATAAGTTTTGTAATACATGTGGATATATAGAAAGGATCATGATTTTTCAATCATATAGGAAAAGTATGTTGAGATTTGTGAGAAAATTCCCAGCTGTTTTCCAAAGTGACTGCGCCATTTTGCATTTCCATCAGCAATGACTGTGAGTTTCTGTTGCTCCACACACTTGCATTTGGTGTTGTCATTGTTCTGGATTTTGGCCATTCTTGTAAGTATATAGTGGCTTTTCACCCTGTTGTTCTGACTTATAGTTCCCTGATAACATATGACTTGTGATAAGGAGCATCATTTCATAATTTTTTGGCCATCTGTATCTTCTTTGGTGATGTATGTGTTAACATCTTTGGGCCATTTTTTAATCATGTTGTTAATTTCCTTGCTATTGAGTTTGCACAGTTCTTTATTTATTTTGAAAAATAGTTCTATTTCAGATGTGTTTTTTGCAAGTATTTACCTAAGTCTGGGGCTTGTCCTCTTATTCTCTTATTATATTTCACAAAATAAAACTTATTTTTAAAGAGTTATAGATTATCAGTTATTTCTTTCAAGGATTGTCCCTTTGCTGTTGTATCTAAAAAGTCATCATCATACCAAAATTCATCAAGATTTTGTCCCACATTTTATTATAATTTTATACTTTCACATTTACTGTTTAGGTGTGTGATCCACTTTGAACTAATTTTTATGACAGGTATATGGTCTCTAGATTTTTTTTTTTCATGTGGATGTGCAGTTGTTTCAGCACCATTTGTTGAATTGACTATCTTTGTTCTGTTGTATTGCTCTTGCTCCTTTTTCAATGATCAGTTAACTATATTTTTGCAGATCTATTCCTGGGCTTTGTTCCATTGATCTATATGTCTTTTCTTTCACTAATATCACATTGTCTTGATTACTCTAGCCTTTAGTAACTCTTGAAGTTGGGTGACATCAGTTTTCCAAATTTGTTTTTCTCCTTCAATATTGTGTTGGCTATTTGGAGTCTTTAGCCTCTCCATGTAAACTTTACAGTCACTTTGTTGATATATACATTGATGGAATTTTGATTGGGATTATATTGAATCCATAGATCAAGTTAGGAGGAACTGACATCTGACAAAATGTTCTTTTATTCATGAGCATGAGATTTCTCTCTAATTAGTTTTTCTTTGATCTTGTTTGTCAGGATTTTGTGGTTTTTCCTCATAGATCTCTTAATATTGTGTTAGGTTTATGCCTAAGTGTTTCGTTTTGGGAGTGCAAATGTAAATGATATTGTGCTTTTATTTCACTACTTACTTGTTCATTGCTGGCATATAAGAAAATGATTATCTTTGATCAAAAGTCCATAAAAGCTTTGATTATCTTCATTTCCCCAATCTACAGTCATGTCCCTTTAGAGGAGACTTGGAGAAAGATTAACAGTATAAATTTTTCACAGTGGACCAAATTCCTTCCTCAATGAGACCTGGACTCCTTTGCATTCTATGTGCTCTGAGTCTATAGTCTGACTGCTGCTTTGACTGTTATCCATTACAGCAACCCCACCCACCTTGATTTCTTGATCACTGCCATCTGGAATCCATTTAGTTCCATTGCATATAGCTTTCCTGTTTCAGGGTCTGCAGTTCCAACTGTAAGGTCAGGCCTACATACAAAACTAATTACAGAGCTCCTCAAGGTTGCCAGTACTCACCTCACAATTTTATTTCTCACAGTGTTGGTGAAAGGTATGTCTTCTCAATCTTCCCATTGTGGGAGTGTTGGTCTTAAATGATAAATCGATTGTCTCTCCATTAAACCAAGGGAGGGAGGCCCAGCGTGTTCATTTTTTCACAGTGGACCACCTTTTCATCTACTTTTCAGCCAACCAACTAAACAAACTGTTAGAACTCTTTCTGACTCCAGAGCCACACATTAAATGCAGAATCTCTGCTTAGTGAGTTCCTATCAATAAATTCCTCCTGATCCAACTGTATGTTCCTTCTACCATTACCCCACATCCTTAATGTTTATTTCCACATATATTTCCTTTATTTCTTTCTGTCTAGATTTAAAAACAGAAGCTATTCTTTTGAAGTGAGGTGTACCTCACTATGGATGATACTTTGAACTTCATATTGTGGGCCTGCTGGGACTTGAATCTAGTTAAAGGTCTAGAAGCAAAGAGGGGTGGTGGGATAGGGTCCTGAGGATATACACTCAGCATTGTCTTGCAACACAGCCTCCTTTAGGGTGGGCAGTATAGGTTCCTCAGATAATACAGAATTAATCCCTACTTCTGATAGGGAGGGGGAGGGAGGCCTCGTCCATTGATTTTTTTTTTTTTTTTTAAAAGCTCACCGGAGTTTACGGTCTGAATGACTACAGCTTCATCAAGGTCTTGCTACTCTTTCCATCCCAAGGTGTGGGATCCCATCTTTCCCAATCAGTGTGCCTTGTGAGACTGAGACTTCAACTTATGTTTTTATTCAGCCAGTTAGGATGCCATTATTCTATATTCCTTTGTCAGCCGTCTCAGTTTTATGGCTATAGGAAATAAGTATGTACTTCAGGTTATACATAGAAACTTTAAGATCATTTATGCTGCATTTGACCTGGGAATTTGAATCCAGAGCTCTTCCTTCTTTTCCCCCACTTTGTCCAGTAAGCTTAGAAGCAGCCAACTGATCTTATTATATTTGCTTGTTTTCCAAAAACAATTGTCAAAGTTTCCTCTACACAGGCACCTAGTTCCTTGCTTCTCATACAGTAGTTGATTAGGAATATCCAGTAATATTTTAGATATCTATACTGCCAGATCACATTATGGACTCTCAGTGCTTTCTTTACTATAGGCAGTAGAGTGATTCTTTAACCAGAGTAGAGAGCCAAGTCTAGAAGCTCCAGACCAATTTATATTTAGAAAAGAAATCCTTAAAATTATATTCCTCTGAACCCAGTCCTCATACCAAAGTCTATATTACTCAGGGTTTTTCAGATAAATAGATCTAGGGGATATATTTGTATTTTAATATACTTTTATATATTTATAGTGTATATATTTATATATGTATTCATAGAGACCCAGGAAAATCAGTGATGTAGTACCAGTCACTGTCTGGAAGACCTGAGACTGACAAGAGCCAGTGGTGTATTAATAAATTCTGGTTCTAATCTAAATCTAATCTAATCTAAAGGATAGGGAGAACTGATGATGCTTGTCCCTGTCTAAAGATAGGAGAAGACCAGTAACCCATTTTGCAGAGAGATGAAATTCTCTCTTCCTCTGCCTTTTTGTTCTATTCAGGCCCTCAGTAAATTAGCTGATGCCTACTCATATTGGGTAGGGCAATCTGCTTTAGTTTTGAAAAAGTCATTCTGACAGTTTTTGATAGTTTATCATTGCTTCATTGGAGGGACATATCCTTGGAAATCCTTATCTTTTTTTTCCTTTATTGATGTAACTCCATTTGGAACATTTTAATATCAAAAATATTGGAGGGTCATTGTAAATTGAATATTTTTAGGTGCAACCATCTATTTAATTGCTTTAGGTTACAACCCTTATTTGAGAAAATCACTGGGCACCTTTTAAACCTCTTGGTGTTGTCTACTGAATCACAAAAAATTTCAATTTGATCACTTCATTTGTTATTTTATTTTATGCCTTGCCCCTTTTCATATCCAAGATTTACTCCTATATCTTCTTCTAAGAGTTTTATATTTTAGGTCTTATATTTAGATTTACAGTTAATTTTGAGTTAATTTTGTTTATGATGTAAGGAAGACTTAGTTTCATTCTTTTGCATGTGTATATTATTCACTCCTCTTCCTCAAGGAAATTTTTTGCTATTTTGTTTTTTCTAAATCTACATATAAGTTTTAGGATAACCTTGTCAATTTATGCAAAAAGGCAGTGTGCATTTTGATAGAGATTGTATTGAATCTGTAGATCAATTGAAGAGTAGTGTCATCTTAACAATGTTGTCTTCTGTTCCATGATCATGGAATGTATTTACATGTATTTTAGTCACCTTTAATTTCTTTCAGCAATTTTTATAGTTTTCAGAGTTTCCTAGCTATTTTATTCTTTTTGGTATTGTTATAAATTGAATTGTTCTCTTAATTTCTTTTTTGAATTGTTCATTAATGTCTATGGGAATAAATTTGCTTCAGATATATTGATTTTATATCCTGCCAACTAGCTGAACTCAGTTATTAGTTCTAATAGATTTTCATGTGTAAATTCCATAGGACTTAGTATATATATTATGTCCTCTGCAAATAGCTCATTTCCAATATAAAAGCTTTGATATTTCATTTTCTTGCATGATCACTCTGGCTGGAAATTCTAGTACAGTGTTGAACAGGCTTAGCAAGAATGGACATTCTTGTCTTGTTCTTGATCTCATTTAAGAGTAGAGCACTTAACCTCTCATTTGAATATAATGTTAGCTGTTTTTCATAGTTGCCCTTTATCAGCTCTAGCATGTTTCCTCTTATTTCTAGTTTCTTAGTTTTATTATAAAGGGATGGTGGATTTTTCCATTTTTTTCCTATTTGTTGATATGATCATGTAGTTTCTGTGCTTTATTTTATTGATATGATGTATTACATTAATTGATTTTCAGATGTTATGATCCATGCTTTTGATGATCTTTTTTTCTTTATATTGGGAACAGGTAAGACTACTAGTTTTCAACTGTTGGCCTTAAGTAAGATATACCAAAGTTCCTATGGACTTTACAGATGTGCAATGAGAGAGGATAATACCTTTTCAATTTGTGATGTTATAATCTCATTCTTTTATTTAATGAGGGACATTTTCCTTTGAATGCCAGGTAAGGCATAGAGATTGTAATCTGATTTCACCATAGGTTGACAGTATCTACCCACAGACATGAATAAATGTATTAGAGCATTTAGTTCCTTTTCTGGAATATGGACTCTGTAGTCTCTGCAGTCTCCCTGCTGTTGACTGAAGGTAAAAGTCACTTTTGTCTACACCACTGTCACTAATGGAGCAGTGTCAGTTCTGGATTTATGAGTATGTTAACACTGAATATTTGTTCAGTGGGCTGAAAACATTGTTTATGTTATCTGTATATTGTTTGAATATTTCATTGACTGGAGAATGATGCTTTAAGCCTTTTTGACAAGTATTGGGTTGGCCAAAAAGTTCATTTGGGTTTTTCTCTGCCATCTTATGGTGGGGAAAAAATGAACAAACTTTTTGGCCATCCCAATATCTGTGTTTTAGCGACCAGACATTTCCGCCTGATTGTGATCAAAATGTCAAATACAGTCTGGCATAGAAATAGGGAGCCTCCCAATTGGTATATTTTAAATGGTTGACCTGAAAATCAGTAATTCCACCCAACAAGTTAATTTGTTCAAATACTTGGGGATACCCAACCTGGCAGAATCATTTCGATAAAGTGCTACTTCAAATTAGATTGTCTACAACAAAGTAATAAGCTTGGATTATTTAAGTTTTGGGGAAGGTTTTTCCTTTACTTTTTCTAGGTCAAGATGATGTCTTCCATATCCTATGATTCTGAATTCTGAGAACACAACAGGATTCTTGTCTAAGCACTATTAGACAAAATTCATTTTTTAAGGGAACGTTTGGATTTGCCTAAAGGCAACCCTATTACTTTACCATCGTGTGAGATGAGTGCAATTATGCGGTAGTTTGAGCAATCTTTGGGATTGCCTTTCTTAGGGATTGGAATGAAAACGGACATTTTCCAGTCCTGTGGCCACTGCTGAGTTTTCCAAATTTGCTGGCAGATTGAGTGCAGCACTTTCACAGCAACATCTTTCAGAATTTGAAATAGCTCAACTGGAATTCCATCACCTCCACTAGCTTCATTCGTGGTGGTGCTTTCTAAGGCCCACTTGACTTCACATTCCAGGATGTCTGTCTCTAGGTGAGTGATCACACCATCGTGATTATCTGGGTCATGGAGATCTTTTTTGTGCAGTTCTTCTGTGTATTCTTGCCACCTGTTCTTAATATCTTCTGCTTCTGTTAGGTCCATACCATTTCTGTCCTTTATCGAACCCATCTTTGCCTGAAATGTTCCCTTGCTATCTCTAATTTTCTTGAAGAGATCTCTAGTCTTTCCCATTCTGTTGTTTTCCTCTATTTCTTTGCATTGATTGCTGAGGAAGGCTTTCTTATTTCTCCTGGCTATTCTTTGGAACTCTGAATTCAAATGGGAACATCTTTCCTTTTCTCCTTTGCTTTTTGCTTCTCTTCTTTTCACAGCTATTTGTAAGGCCTCCTCAGGCAACCATTTTGTCTTTTTGCATTCCTTTTCCATGGGGATGGTCTTGATCCCTGTCTCCTGTACAATGTAACGAACCTCCGCCCATAGTTCATCAGGCTCTCTGTCTATCAGATCTAGTCCCTTAAATCTATTTCTCACTTCTGCTGTATATTCATAAGGGATTTGATTTAGGTCATACCTGAATGGTCTAGTGGTTATCCCTACTCTCTTAAGTTTAAGTCTGAATTTGGCAATAAGGAGTTCATGATCTGAGCCACAGTCAGCTCCAGGTCTTGTTTTTGCTGACTGTATAGAGCTTTTCCATTTTGGCTGCAAAGAATATAATCAAAATATGCTCAAAATTCTCCAAGCCAGGCTTCAGCAATACATGAACCGAGAACTTCCAGATGTTCAAGCTGGTTTTAGAAAAGGCAGAGGAAACAAGATCAAATTGCTAATATCCAATGGATCATTGAAAAAGCGAGAGAGAGGTCCAGAAAAACATCTATTTCTGCTTTATTGACTATGCCAAAGCCTTCGACTGCGTGGATCACAATAAACTGTGGAAAATTCTGAGAGAGATGGAAATACCAGACCACCTGACCTGCCTCTTGAGAAACCTATATGAAGGTCAGGAAGCAACACTTAGAACTGGACATGGAACAACAGACTGGTTCTAAATAGGAAAAGGAGTACGTCAAGGCTGTATATTGTCACTCTGCTTATTTAACTTATATGCAGAGTACACCATGAGAAACACTGGGCTGGAAGAAGCACAAGCTATAATTAAGATTGCCGGGAGAAATATCAATAACCTCAGATATGCAGGTGACACCACCCTTATGGCAGAAAGTGAAGAGGAACTAAAAAGCCTCTTGATGAAAGTGAAAGAGGAGAGTGAAAAAATTGGCTTATAGTTCAACATTCAGAAAACTAAGATCATGGCATCTGGTCCCATCACCTCATGGGAAGTAGATGGGGAGAGAGTGGAAACAGTGGCAGACTTTATTTTTTTGGGCTCCAAAATCACTGCAGATGGTAATTGCAGCCACGAAATTAAAAGATGCTTACTCCTTGGAAGGAAAGTTATGACCAACCTAGACAGCATATTAAAAAGCAGAGACATTACTTTGCCAACAAAGGTCCATCTGGTCAAGGCTATGGTTTTCCCAGTGATCATGTATGGATGTGAGAGTTGACCTGTGAAGAAAGCTGAGTGCCGAAAAATTGATGCTTTTGAACTATGGTGTTGGAGAAGACTCTTGAGAGTCCCTTGGACTGCAAGGTGATCCAACCAGTCTATCCTGAAGGAGATGAGTCCTGGGTGTTCATTGGAAGGACTGATGCTGAAGCTGAAACTCCAATACTTTGGCCACCTCATTCGAAGAGTTGACTCATCGGAAAAGACCCTGATGCTGGGAGGGATTGGGGGAAGGAGGAGAAGGGGACGACAGAGAATGAGATGGCTGGATGGCATCACTAACTCGATGGGCATGAATTTGAGTAAACTCTGGGAGTTTGTGATGGACAGGGAGGCCTGGCGTGCTATCATTCATGGGATCACAAAGAGTCTAACACGACTGAGCAACTGAACTGAACTGAAAGGCAACCCTATAGGTAGTTCTATGTATAGGTGGGCTAGCTCTGCCTCAGCCAAAATACAGTTTAGGTCTATGAATTGTCATCTGACATGATGTCAGCTTAGTCTTTATCTTATAAGGTACAGAAAGTATATGGGTTTCACTTTAATCAATAGCTTGAGATATCAGAATTCTAGACAACGCTTCTGAGAGCCCAACTTTGAAGTGACTGCTATCCAGCTCCTGATAATGGTACAATTGAGACAACTGACATCTGAGAGAGATTTACGCTGCTACATTCACTATCAAATCCTCTCGTTTCTTATACCTCTATCCCTATACCATGTTAGACACACAGAAGGCAATGGGCCTCTGTTAGATGAGTTTCCATCAGAAGTACTTTCATTTGAGTTATTATTTAATGTAAATTGGCTTTTATTAGGGGATCCAATAAGAAAAAGCTGTTTTAAAAGCCTTTTTACTTTCCTGCAAAAGATACCTGGAAGATGTTATCCACTATGTTAATAATATAAATGTCAGTTGACAACACGTCAACAATAATTTTTCAGATTGCCTTCTAAGAGCATATAACTCAAGATAGGTTCATTTTGGATGCAAAATGTGATAAAGAGGTATTTTCCATCAGAAGACTACTCAGGAAGTACAAGACTTCTTTTTTTTTTTTTTTTTTTTTTTTGGTATGTTGGATGACTATTCAAAACTAGTTTTGCAGAACATTGCAAACAAGTTTGGGAACAGATATGAAAATTAATTTTATCACTAAGTAGGACCCTGATTTCTTTGTGCAGTGTTGCAGTATGAATTTGAGAAGAAGCAAGTTGGTAGATGTAATTCATACTACTTAAATAATTTTGCTAGAAGAAGATGCCTCAAAGGACCACTATATTTTACAATTCCAAGGGATGCCATTCACATTATTGTCTATGTGAATCGTGCCCCATTAATTTGTGCAGTGTACACTTAGTTCAGCTGTACATGGCAATCCTGCCTCTGTCTCCATTGGAGTTAGGCTATTTTGGAAAAGCATAGTTTAAAATTTACAGTTACAATCTTTGTTAAATATCTGTGAACATATGCTTGTCAGCTATTTTTATGTGCGTGTGTGTGTTTGAGCACATATATGCTTGCACCTTGTTCTGATAGGAGCTTTGGAAATTTGTTTCTGATGGATGACTACTTTCCTCTTTGTGACTTTACTTTACTTTCAGTTCCAGGGAGGGACACCCAGATATTCTACTTGAAAAAAACAGGCTAACGAATATTGTGTATTTTTCATAGATGCCTTTATCAGGGTGAGGAAATTTCCTTCTATTCTGAATGTATTGAAATTTTTAATTTTAATGATGAATTGATATTGAAGTATATCAGTTGCTTTTTCTTAACCTACTGAAAAGATAATATGGTTTTAATTTTGGTCTGTTATAATCGTCAATTTCATCAACTGTTTTTGAAATTATAGATCAATTTTGTATTACTAGTATAAACTTTGGGCTTCCCTCATGGCTGAGATGGTAAAAAATCCACCTGCAATGCATGAGACCTGGGTTCAATCCCTGGGTTGGGAAGATCCCCTAGAGGAAGGCATGGCAACCCACGCCAGTATTCTTGCCTGGAGAATCCTCATGGACAGAGGAGCCTGGCAGGCAACAGTCCATGGGGTCACAAAGAGTCAGACACGACTAAACAACTAAGCACAGTATAAACTCTACTTATTCATGATGTACTGTCATTTTAATATTTTGCTGATATTTATTTGCTACTGTCCCATCACTTCATAGCAAATAGATGGGGAAACAGAGGCTGAATTTATTTTTCTGGGCTCCAAAATCACTGCAGATGTTGGTTGCAGCCATGAAATTAAATTCACTTACTCCTTGGAAGGAAAGTTATGACCAACCTAGATAGCATATTAAAAAGCAGAGACATTACTTTGCCAACAAACGTTCATCTAGTCAAGGCTGTGGTTTTTCCATTGGTCATGTATGGATGTGAGAGTTGGACTGTGAAGAAAGTTGAGTGCTGAAGAATTGATGCTTTTGAACTGTGGTGTTGGAGAAGACTCCTGAGAGTCCCTTGGACTGCAAGGAGATCCAACCAGTCCATCCTAAAGGAGATCAGTCCTGGGTGTTCTTTGGAAGGACTGATGCTGAAGCTGAATCTCCAATACTTTGGCCACCTGATGCCAAGAGCTGACTCATTGGAAAAGACCCTGGGAAAGATTGAGGGCAGGAAGAGAAGTGGATGGCAGAGGAGGAGATGGTTGGATGGCATCACCGACTCAGTGGACATGGGTTTGGGTGGACTCCGGGAGTTGGTATTGGATGGGGAGGCCTGGCGTGCTGTGGTTCATGTGGTTTGCTTTGTGGTTGCAAAGAGTTGGCCATGACTGAGTGACTGAACTGAACCAAACTGATTTGCTACTGTTTTATTAAGGAATTTTGCTACTGTATTCATGAATAATATTGATCTATAATTTTTTCTTGTCATTCTTTGTCAGATTTTGGTAATAGTGTTATGCTTGCCTCATAAAATGAGGTGTGGAGTATTCTCTCCACTAAGTTTTGAAAGAATTTGTATAGGATTGATATTAGTTGTTTCTTAAGGTTTTGATATTCACCAGGGAAAGCATTTGGGTCTAAAGATTTTGTGGGAAGTCTGTTGATTTTTTAAATTTATTTTCTTTAATGAATGGAAGGTTATTTATGTTTTCTATTTTTTTCTTGTTTGAGTTTTAGTAGTTTATTTTTGGCTGCACTGGGTCTTTGTTGCTGCGCCTGAGCTTTCTCTAGTTGCAGCAAGAGAAGGCCTCTCTCTAGTTGCAGTGTGTGGGCTTCTCTTTGGGTTATGTTATGTCTTCTTAATAAATTACACATTTATTATTATAAAATTGCTTTGTTTTTGGCATTCTCCTTTTCCATACAGTTTAAATTTTCTGAGATTAATATTGCCATAGTACATCTTCTTTCATCCTTTCAATTTCAACCTGTATATGTCCTTATATTTGACAACTCTTGTAAAACATTTAGTGGATTTTGCTTTATTCACCTATCTGATAATCTCTGTTTTTCATTTATAGTATTTGGCCCATTTACTTTTAACTTTTACTATGGTTGGGTTTGTCTATCATCCTGCTATTTGTTTTATATTTATGCCACATTTTCTTATTTCTTCTATTCCTTCATTTCTTCCCTCTTTTGTGCTAATTGGTGTCCAATACTTTGGCCACCTCATGCGAAGGGTTGACTCATTGGAAAAGGCCCCAATGCTGGGAAGGATTGGGGGCAGGAGGAGAAGGGGATGACAGAGGATGAGATGGTTGGATGGCATCACTGACACAATGGACATGGGTTTGGGTGGACTCTGGGAGTTGGTGATGGACAGGGAGGCCTGGCGTGCTGCAGTTCATGGGGTCACATAGAGTCAGACATGACTGAGCAACTGAACAGAACTGAACTGAACCGAGTATTGTGAATATTGTTCTGTCGTGTGTCTGCTTATATGTCTCTATATAAAAAATGTTGAACTTTGTTCTGACAAGGAGTGAAGATATTTGAGTCAGTTATATCCTTCTGAATCTTTTTTAAAGCTTTCTTAGTGTAGATCTAAAGTAGTATTTAATAGTACCAGTTAAGTTCAAGCTGATGTCATGACCTTCCTTATGTTTATACTGAATGCTTCACGTGTTGTTCAATGAGTTCTTTCTACTCTGATTGTCTCTGTCTCGTATGAACAGTGATAGTTGTTCTGTTTACTGTTCCCCTCTAGCAGTAGTTTTTCTCTGATATTTGTTCTTTTCCTGACCTTTTGAAATTTCATTCTGTGATCATTCCCCTTAGAATTTATCTAAAGATGCAAGGGGATCCCTGTGCAGTTTTCTAGAGTGTGTTATCTGGGTTTTACTTTCGATTTGGTATTCTTCCTTTACATTTTTAGATGTCTCAGTCTCCTTGAATTCTGATCTTATTCTCCTCATACCAGGGAAGACTATCTGGATCTGGACTTTGTTGTAGATATACATGCTCAGTCATGTCTAACTGTTTGTGACGCCATAGACTGTAGCCTGCCTCGCTCCTCTGTCCATGGAACTTCCCAGGCAAGAACACTGGATTGGGTTGCCATTTTCTCCTCCAGGGGATCTTCCCAACCTGGGAATTGAACCCGCATTTCCTGCATTAGCAGGAGAATTCTTTACCAATGAGCCACCAAAGAAGCCCTTGTTGTACACACAGTTAGCGTCAGTTCATTACTTTACCATGGTACCAAATATTTTAAGATGGGGTCAGGAATTTCCCTTATTCAATTTGTTACCAGTGCAATGTTAAGATTCTGGTGATCTCTCGGTGCCTCCCAGGTGGTGCTAGTGGTAAAGAACCTGCCTCCCAATGCAGGAAACGTAAGAGATATGGGTTCGATACCTGGGTAGGGAAGACACCCTAGAGGAGGGCTTGGCAACCCGCTCCAGTATTCTTGCCTGGAAAATCCCATGGACAGCGGAGCCTGGCAGCCTGCAGTCCACAGGGTTACAAAGTATCAGACATGATTGAAGCCACTTAGCACGCACGTCAAATTTCTGAATCACAGAGGCTTTTTCCCTCTTGTATGGCTCAAATACCAGAATTTTAAGTCTTAGTGTAATTCTCTTTGCTGTAAAGTTTTTTTGAGGCTTTGTGAGCCTAGGTTTAGGTAACGCCTTTGCTGGGCCATTTCTTACACTTGGTGAAGCCTGGTGTATCTCAGGATCTCATATTTAGTTTAATGTCTCATTCTTTAATGTGTTGTCATTAACTCAGTCTGGGCCCTGTTTACCTTTGAAGTCTCTCTTAGGTCTCCTACCCTGTCGCCAGCCTTTGGTTTGTTCCCACTGTGTATTTAGTGAAAGTTCCATAGGAAACATCAGCAAATTGTCCTGTGACTAGGGATTTTCTAGATTTACCATTCCAGCCCAAGTGTAGTGATTAAAAGTTAGTATTTTGGTTGGTTTATCTTTTTGCAGTCTATGACAAGTTTGTTGTTTCTCCTGCTTTGCTCAGAGAATAAATCAGTTGTTTCTTCTCTCCTAAGAAGGGCTCATGACTTTATGTAATTTAGATTATTTGGTTTTCTTTGCATCCTTAGTCCTCTCATGTGTTAAACATATGATTATTATAGTTTGTACAACTTCTTATTTTTAGAATGGGAAAGATACTCCTTTGTGAATGTCTAAATCATAACCAATGACTTTCATAGGAAAAGTCTCCTATGTATATTTATATTTTGTTTTTTAGTTTAGATGTTTTTCCCCACTGTATCTACCTCCCATGTAAACTTGGAAATGAAATGTGCACCTGTGCCTCTATGCATTTCTATGAACGGGAAACTTTCAATGGGGTTTTCCTACATGTAGGTCATCTCACCTGAGAGGCATCATTTTAGGGAAAGCATACAAGAGTTTAGCTACCTGTTGAATTAAAAATAACTCTCACCCAATTAAAATATTGCCATTGAAATTGAGGTAATAAGCAAAAAGTTATTAGTGCCAAGAATAAACACCCAAAGTCTGGTATTTATCATTGTTTCCCTTTAATTTCTGAACTGACAAATGATAATTGCTCAGGCA
Organism: Muntiacus reevesi; assembly: GCF_963930625.1. Classification (NCBI taxonomy): domain Eukaryota; kingdom Metazoa; phylum Chordata; class Mammalia; order Artiodactyla; family Cervidae; genus Muntiacus; species Muntiacus reevesi. The sequence continues at coordinate 128,607,338 of NC_089271.1, read as the reverse complement.
ATTAAAATAATTAGGAAAATGTGGAGGCACAAAAGGAGAAGCCTTTTAGAATTTCAATTTAAATGCATGAGGAGAGATTCACGCATGTTTGCTGCACCTTATGCTGGAGTAGACTGATTACCAGGTGCTTTTTAGTGGGCTAACAATTGATAACATGCCATCTGAGTTCTTTCTGGGAACAGGGTCCACTGGAAGCATATTTACCTCAGAAGATAGGTCTAGTTTTAAAAAAGCTTCTGGGGATCTTGGGATTTATATTCTCTTAAATGTCTTGGTAATAAAGGATGGTTTTCAGGACCCATATTTGTTCAACATCTTGTAAATTTGTATTTTTTTTTTCCGGTGGGGAGCATATTGTTTGTGATTATGTTTGGTGGTGGTGGCTTAGTGTCTAAGTTGCGCCTGACTCTTGCAATCCCATGGACTATAGGCCTTCAGGCTCCTCTGTCCATGGGATTCTCCAGGCAAGAATACTGGAGTGGGTTGCCATTTCCTTCTCCAGGGGATCTTCCCGACCTGGGATTGAACCCTGGTCTCCTGCGTTGACAGTCAGATTCTTTATTGACTGAGCCACAGGAAAGCCCATGACTATGTTTAAATGAAAGTTAGAAAAATATGAGTAAGATTATTGGGTGATTTTTCTAGTTTAGAAAGCTGATTTGTCTTGTGAGCTGTGGGGGGCCGTCTGAGAGAGTCTACAGAAAGAATTAGAAGATTGACACTGGCTTTGTGAGGGAAATGACAGTTTCTGTGAAGAATAGAATAATCGTAGGTAAAATAGGCCAACCTTAATTTAGAGAGAATGCATAGTAAAATCAATCAAAGAAGGCATTAACTGTGAGAACCACTGTGGTGTTCTGTGTGTACAACAAACACTTAAGCTACTCCATATTCTGATGGGATAGTGTCAGCCAGAATTGGTGTCAGAGATTGATGATACAATTTCTAAGAGATTATTTTAGAAGTGAATAGATGGTATTTTATTACAATTTTGTAAAATTTGTTCTATTAGGCAAGACTTATTCAGTTCAGGTATACTTTGTATGAAGTTATTCAGAATATTGCAGTAGACTACTGATATTTGTATGCACCACTACCAAATTATTTATCTCTGGCAACTCTCCCTTGATTTAACTAATATAAAGAAATATTCCCTCTAAATTAAAATTGGCCTTTATTACATAAAGATTTTTTCTCACTCACAGAAACTCATTTATTGTATTAAACTCCTGTCGTGCAGAATATGAAATATTTTTTTTTGTGTACAGTACCTATTTATCCTCTGTTCATGCCCAGGTGATGTTGAACAAGTTTAGCTCATAACAAAATTTAGATGATGATGAAGTTTGAAAGGAGAGTATTCAGTGAATTTGGACAAGAGAGGGTTTCACTAAAAATCGTGCTAGTTGATGTTAGGGTCAGCAACAGTCATTTGGAAGAGATTCTTAAATGTGATAAACTGGAAGGATTATTTCAAAATAAATTAATATGCCATTCTACTTTCCATTACTTAAACATGATGAATGATATCAAATAAATCACTGACTTGAAAAATAACTCTCCTAATGGTATTTTGAAAAATGCTTAGAATACCAACAATAGTCTATCAGCAGTATTTATTGACTGCTCACTTTGTTTATGTTGATTGTGTTACTAAGCATAAATATCTATTGAATGTCTGCTCTGTGCAGATGATACTGAAAGTTAGAACACTTAACTAGGCATTATGAAATAAGTGAGTACAAATGAATATAGTTAAAATTTAGATGTGCATCCACACAAGGCAAATAAGTGATCTGAATAGGATAAGCTTAACTAGAGAAGATGTCACTAGGTTGCCATATAAGTTAAAACTGCTGCAGCCTCAATAGGTATGTAGTATAAGTAGAATGGTTTTGAAGCAGCACCCAAATGCTATCTCTGTTCAACAAGTCAGTTAACTTGCCTTTACCTACTCAAAGTAGAAATACCTTTTCAGGTACACAAATGAATTTTCAGTCTACTTACTCACAAAGATTTTATGAATTCTTTATATTTTGAATTTTTTCTTCGTTCTATGAAATGTATCACTTTCTGACTCAAAGACTAAAGTGGACTACTAGTGATTATCTCAAGGGAAAAAGGAAACTCTAAAATAAATTGGTATCATTTAACTTCTTAGTCAAAACCAAGGGAGTGGAACAAGGATTGTTGCACTGTGAATACATGAATATTGAAAACTGTATCAAGGTGCTACATCCTCAAGAGTTCTGCCTAACCATATCTCCTAGCCTTCTTGCAGATAAAAGTCTTTGAATATTTTAAAACCCTGACTACAATTTGCATTGCTTTGGGACCAGAGCTATGGAAATACTGAGTTAGAATATGGTGAAAAAGTCTGTAGTTTGTGATATTTGAAGAAAGCAAACCTTCTTAAATGTCTTTGAAGCAAGAACCCTTCTAACCAGTTACATACCTATTCCAGATGGGAATGCAGATAGATCTCGGTTTTGTATCAATTTTGCCATGAAATATACTTTGTTCCTCTGATGGAATTTCCTTACTGTCTTTTTTAGAGGTAAAGGTGAATGTGGTATCATTCTGGAAGTAAGGAATAACATGTAGCAAGTCCATAAATTATTTCCCCATGTACAGATTAGTTTCAAAAGCAGCATGTCAATATAAATCACCTTTTGAGTCTAATCAGAGGACTTTTCTATGAAAGCAGTTGATTTAGTTTACCTCCCTGGGATTAACGCTAAAGATGTTTTGAAGTTTAAACCTGATTACGTGTTTTAAATATATTTTTTATTAATATAAAGCCCTTGATATCCTATGAACAAAGCACAATCTGCAAGCTGAACAGGTAATAAACATGTATTTGAGGGATAAACAGAAGATATTTTCTAAATATTCTTCCTGCTGTGATCCCTATGCCACACAGAATCTGTTAGGAATTATAATTCATTTTTTATGTCCTTGAAAGAGATCTAGTAAGGAAGTCTTCAATTTTTCATAAGGCTTTAAATAAACCATAATGGCACTCTGGAATTTATCTAGAGTGGGATTTCTTTTCAAACTATATTTTGAACAGAAACCATTTTGAGCAATGAGCTCTTCCAGTATCTGCTCTGAAGACACTGGCCAGGTGCTTCAGTGAATAATTCATTCACAGCCTTCTTTTCACAGTGAACTATTCAGAGTGGTTTAAATGATTGTACAAAGACTATCCAATATGAAGGTTTAAAAAGTTTCCATAGTGTATCTTTCCTTTCAAGCTACAGTAGGCAGTGTGATAGCACCTGAGACATACAAGTACTATATAGAGGTTTCTGTTTGGCTTTTGGTTGAACTGTTAGCCACTGCATTTTGCAAAGAGATAGAGAGGAAGAATTGGGCCTCATTCAGAAATGGTTTACACCCAGGTATTAGGAATAAACATTGTTAATCCTGAGAGGGAATAAAGTTCCAATGAAGTTGAGTTGGGTATACTTATTGTAACCTTTACTCTTAGTTAATGTAGACAGAACTAGAGATGTATATCTAAATATACATATGCATATATAATTCTTATATGTATAATTACACATACAGAGAATTTTTTCTCATTCATTCGTCACCTCTGCTTAAATATACTTTTATATGCGTGTGTATGTGTATGTTGTTTAGTCGCTAAGTCATGTCTGACTCTTCTGCAACCTCATGGACTGTAGCCCACCAGGCTCCTGACATGATTTAGAAACAAAACAACAAAGTATGTATATATGTATGTGTGTGCTAAGTTGCTTCGGTTGTGTCCAATTCTTTGCTACCCTATGGATGGCAGCCTGCCAGGCTCCTATGTTCATGGGATTCTCCAGGCGAAAATTCTAGAGTGGGTTGTCATGCCCTCCTCCAGGGAATCTTTCAAATGTATTCTATTAATAGTCTTTTAACAACAGGTATGATACTATTAACTATGTTCTTTTTAGAACTCATCTATTTTGGTCTGGCAAAGTCTTCTTTACATTCTTCTCTTAACTTTACTCTGACTTTTTATTTTCATGTTCTTCACAGACAACTCTTTTTTGGTATACTTCATAAGGTTTTGGTTCCCCAGATCTCTATCCATAACTGTCATGTAGGCTGTGCTTTTTTGGGCATGGTGTATCTATTTTATGGAATTCAACTCTTCCCTTTATTCAGTGCTCACATGGCTAAATATCATTCTTATATTTAATTGTGGACATGCATTTGAGACTGATTTTATAAATGCGATTTTTATGAATATATTTGTGTAGTTCAACCTCAGTATGTATAAAGTCTAATATATCATTACTTACTCAAATGTGTATTCTTAATCTCATGTATTCTCTCTTATGATTTCACCATCTGTCCAGTCACCACACATTAAAATTGTAGTCATCCGTAATACCATTTTCTCATCTTTCCTGCCTTTCATAAGCATTTCAGTCATTCATAAAATGTAACCTATTTGTCCCTTGTAATATTTCATCCATCTCCTCTTTTATATTCTAGTCAATATATCATCCAAATTATGGTTCTCATTTCTTTTCTTACCCATTCACTTCCCACCTATGCCTGGAATTTTTTCTTTTATGTCTTAAATTTTCTTTCAAGGACCTATTCAAACCCATCTCCTGGTATAAAGCTATTTTCTCTTTGCTCCTCTTTTACTTGGTGGTGCACATTCTACTATGTCTAAGTAACTCTAATATACACCCATCATGCCTGCTTTTTCCTTCTAGACTTTAAGTTCTAAGATATATAGGCCATATCACATACATTTGTCCCTTACTGGGACTTCATGAGAAATGCTGGACTGGATGAAGCACAAGTGGGAATCAAATTTGCCGGGAGAAATATCAATAACCTCAGGTAGGCAGATGACACCACCCTTGTGGCAGAAAGTGAAGAACTAAAGAACCTCTTGATGAAAGTGAAAGAGGAGAGTGAAACAGTTGGCTTAAAACTCAACATTCAGAAAATTAAGATCATGGCATCCGGTCCCATCACTTCATGGCAAATAGATGGGGAAACAATGGAAACAGTGAGAGACTTTTGGGGGGGGGGGTGCTCCAAAATCACTGCAGATGGTGACTGCAGCCATGAAATTAAAAGATGCTTGCCCTTTGGAAGATCTATGGTCTATGACCAGCACAGACAGCATATTAAAAAGCCTCTGCTTTTAAACATTAGTTTGCCAACAAAAGTCCATCTGGTCAAATCTATTGTTTTTCCAGTAGTCATGTATGGATGTGAGAAGTGGACTATAAAGAAAGCTGAGCACCAAAAAATTGATGCTTTTGAACTATGGTGTTGGAGAAGACTCTTAAGAGTCCCTTGGACTGCAAGGAGATCCAACCAATCCATCCTAAAGGAAATCAGTCCTGGGTGTTCATTGGAAGGACTGATGCTGAAGCTGAAACTCCAGTACTTTGGCCACCTGATGTGATGAACTGACTCATTTGAAAAGATCCTGATGCTGGAAAGGTTGAAGGCAGGAGGAGAAGGGGACGACAGAGCATGAGATGGTTGGATGGCATCACTGATTCAATGGACATAAGTTTGAGTAAACTCCAGGAATTGGTGATGGACAGGGAGGCCTGGCATGCTACAGTCCATGGGGTTGCAATGAGTTGGACACAACTGAGCAACTTGTGTGAAATTGTTGTTTAGTTGCGAAGTCCTATCGAACTCTTGCAACCCTATGGATTCTAACCCACCAGTCTCCTCTATCCACGGGATTCCCCAGACAAGAATACTGGAGTGGGTTGCCATTTCCCAGGGGATCTATCTGACCCAGGGATTAAACCCACGTCTCCTGCAAAGGCAAGTGGATTCTTTACCAGTGAGGTACCAGGGAAGCCCCTTGTATGATATAGGTACTATATAAATGCTTAAATGCACTCAGAAAATCTTAATAATCAAGTTTAATCATTGCTTTGGGCAAATTGGCCTTTGTTTCCATGGAGGAAAATATATCAGGGGTTGTTTGGTTAGGGAATATCTACCTTTTCTTCTGGTAGTTATGAAGTGTAATAGTGCTCCAGTGTTTTGTTTCTTTAAAGGCTTACTCAGGTTTTATTTTTCTCTCTTATTTTATTTGAATGAACTTTTATCAAAGAGGAGGAAGCAGTAGCTCTTTACAGATGATTATTACCATAGTCAACTAAATATCTAGCTACTAGGTAACCACCAAGTAATTAAAGTCTCACCAATGTCCTGTGGTCCTGGGGCTATAACTGTATGCTGAAATTTCCAGAGTGCAGTCTTTTGGAAAATTCTGTTGACAAAGAACATCAATGTGGATAGTATTCTTTCAAAGAATATCACTGAAGGTAGCACTAGAAAAATATTCTGGCCTTCGAGGGCATTTCTAATAAGTGGGTGGGGCAGTGTGTGACTGGACTGCCAATAGATTTGCCTTTGTTTAACCTTGCCTGGTTTTTATGAACTGAAAATTCTAGGGGACTCATCATTATTTATGCCCTACAGTTTTTCATTCCCTTTCTTCCTCTATATTATAATTTCTCCTGGCATTCTCTCTTTTCAGAGGGAAAGTCATCCTGTAATGAATTTAAACACTGAGATCTCTAGGAAGCCTCAGGTACAACTTGGTAGATAATCAGTGGCAATTATCTATCCAAGATGAAACAGTGAAACACTTTAGAAATGTGTACTTAATGCTATTCATATTTTCCAATAGCATGAATAACATAGCCAGTTTTACTTTAAATACATCTTATTGTAGGTGATTTGTCTTTAACTTTGACAGTGTCAGTCTCTTCTCACTATCATATTCCATTAATTGGTGTTCCTGGTAATAGAGGTATCCTTTGTAAGGATCAATGCACTCCTGACTTTTAAAAACAATAGAAAGGGGGAGGGATGGGGAAGAGAGGAGGAGAAGAGAAAAGGAGAGAGGCAGAAAGAGAGAGAAAGAAAAAGAATAGAAGGAGGAAGAGGAAAATGTTGTGGAAGATGAGGAGAAGAGCAGGGTAAAGAACCAAAAAAGGTAGAAAATGAAAAATAGGAAGAAATGAAACGAGTAGACTTATGCTGTTGATAACTTGAGGAGGAGAAAAGAAAAACAAAGCAAGTAGACAGGTGCTGTTCAAAGTAGTCACAATCTACAAAGACACATATCACTTCCTGGAAAGATACATTTATAATATTTCAGAGGACACATCTCTTGCAACTGATCGGACATCTGATCTTATACATACACTTACTTCTTAGAGAGCCTACTCACCTATTGGGTGAATAGTGGATTATAAGACTTTAACCTTAGGTCACAATTAATTGAATGAGGAACAGACACCTGATCCAGGGAGAACTATTCATATTCTCCATGCTAGAAACTTGGAATTGGAACACAACAATTCTTTTATTTGGTCTCTTCTGACCCCTGGAACTGAAAAAATCTAGACTCAGGAACCGAGGATACCATTCAGGGCTAACCATGTTAGGACCATTTGTGGAAAACTTTAGAAAATCAATCTTATGAGAAAGAAGTCTGAAGAAAAATCACGGAGAGAAGGAGAGACAACAGCTCATGTAGCTCCAAAGGTAAGAAGAGAATAATTCGAGCTCCCGTCAGCCTTCCAGTTCCTGGTGTCATTCCATTATGCAGGCCAGCTCCACTTGTTGCCTTTGTGTTCTATATCTATATTAATCAACCAGGGCTGCCATAGCAAAATTCAGGGGACTGGGTAGCTTCAACAAGAGAGAATTATTTTCTCGAAGTTGGAGTTCCTAGATCAGGTTGCTAGCATGGTCATGTTCTTGTGAGAGCTGTCTTTGTGGCTATAGATAGCTACCTTCTTGCTGTGTTATCACATGGCAGAGAGAGATCTGGTATTTCTTCCTCTTATAAGGTTACTCATCCCATTGTGAAACCTCCCGCCCACCCCCAATCCCTGTCATGACCTTATATAATATAATTATCTCTGCTGCTGCTCCTGCTAAGTCACTTCACTCCTGTCCGACTCTAAAGGACCCCATATTCAAGGACCATCACACTAGGGATTAGGACACCAACATGAATTTGTGGGAGACCTAATTCCATTCATGGCAATACCTTTGCAAAACAAACATACCTCAATTTTTATGTTTAAGGTAGTTGTGATGGAAATGGTCTCAGAATCTGATTGATCACTGTTTCCCTGGTGGTTTTGATTCTGCTTCTTTACAAATCACAGTTTGGGAAATGCTGTACCAAAAGAATGTGAAGAATCAAGATCAGGCAATAAAGGGTTAGGGCAGGACTGGCTGCAAAGAGTGACAAAGTAAACAGAATAAAGGCCATAGCAGGAGAGTATTGTGGAAAAAAGTAAGATACTACTCTTACTGGGCAGTATGACACTGGTATCTGTTTATGACTAGACTATTCTAAATATACAGGGATGGGGCAGACAGATGCTGGCATTATGTATTCATAGCTCTGGTCCCTCACTGTTCAGACTTATAGTTCAAAACAAACACCTATGGCTAAAAGACTGTCCATTACATGTGATGAATTCACATAGACTAATCTAGAAACCTAAAAATCATTCTTAATTTCTCTTTTCATTAATCTAAATAGTACCTGAATTCTTTCAGCACTATCTTCAAAATATCCAGAATACATTTGCTTTTCTCCATCTTCACCAAAACCTTAATATAATTTATTTCTCACCCATACTGCTCTAATAGACATCTGTTTTGTCTTCCTGTTGTCATCCAAACTATTTTTCCTAGAGCATCCATCTTTAAATAGCAAAAGTATTATATCCCATTTCTATTTAAAATAGTTCATGTCTTCTAAATTCTCTTTAGGATAAAGCTCAATCTCCACTTAACGGTTCTAAGTCCCTCTATGATCCCTCCAGCTTTACCTCTTAAAATCTTATGCCTAGAACTTTGAGTTTCAATAAAATTTAACTGATTGTTGTTTCTTACCTTTACCATATTTCTTATTCTCGTATATTTTTTCATGTCCATGAATACATTCATGTAACCAGATTAAAAAAAAAGAACATAACTAAATACTCTTTGCGGTAACTCTAAAAAAATCTCTTCATGATCCCTCAAACTATTTCCTTCTGTCTAAACCTAATAGCCATAATTGTAGGTTATTTTTTCTGTTTTTAAAATTTGATATAAATGTATATATTACTTTATAACTTTTGCTCAACCTTGTTTATGAGATTCATCCACATTGTTGCATGTAGCAGTAGTTCACACATTCTCATTACTATATAGTATTCCATTGTATGAATTTGTAACCATTTAAAAATTCATTATATTGTTTATGGACATTTCAGTAATTTCCACTTTGAATTTACTACAAATTAAGCTGCTATGAGCATTCTTATATATGTCTCTTGAGGTATATATGCACTCATTTCTTCTGGGAAATACCCACAAGTGAATCCTGTTCTTTATGAAAGTGAAAAAAGTGAAAGTGAAGTCACTCAGTCATGTCCAACTCTTTGCAACCCTGTGGGCTGTGGCCCACCAGGCTCCTCCGTCCTTGGGGTTCTCCAGGCAAGAATACTGGAGTGGGTTGCCATTTCCTTCTCCACCTGTTCTTTATAGCTTAACCTAATTTAGATCTCATCTCTTTTAAGAAGGTTTCTCTACTCCACAACCTCAGATCCTGTTAGTTGGTCTTCTTGTTTGTGGCCATAGGAGTCTATGCTTAAGAGAGTACACAATAATCTGTAATGTAATCTGTTTAAAAGCATGTTTCCCCCCATGGATTTCAAGTTCCTTAGGTGTAGGGACTCTTATCTTATTCTTTGTATTTTTAGTGCATAACAGAGTTCCTGGTACATGGACAATCAATAATGTTTAGTAATATATAAGTATTAATGCAGTCATATATGCAAATCACATATTAATGGACTGGACCAATATTGAAGAGTTCTGGAATTATCTAATTAATAAACTTATGAGCACCTGAAGTGAAGTGAAAGTCACTCAGTCATGCCCAACTCTTTGCAACCCCTTGGAATTCTCCAGGACTGAATACTGGAGTGGGCAGCTGTTCCCTTCTCCAGGGATTGATCCCAGGTCCTCCACACTGCAGGCAAATTCTTTACCAGCTGAGCCACCAGGGAAGCCCAAGAATACTGGAGTGGGTAGTCTATTACTTCTCCAGGGAATCTTCCCAACCCAGGAATTGAAATGGGGTCTCCTGCATTGCAGGCAGATTCTTAACCAGCTGAGCTACTGAGGAAAGTCCACCTACTGTGTGGCCAAATGGATGCTAGGTGATGTTGCATATGCCAAATACAGGCATACCTCATTTTGTTGCACTTAGCTTTTTGTGTTTTGCAGATACCATGGTTTTTACAAATTATAAACTGCCACAAACTGCTTTCATATAAGATGGTGAAATTAATGTTTGTGTATTCTTACAGCTCCACTGATCAGATATTCTCCTGATCCCACCCACCTCTTCCCGACCTCCCTATTAAAATTAGATCACTTAGTAACCTTACAGTGGCCTCTACGTGTTTAAGTGAAAGGATGAGTCACATGTCTCTCAATTTAAAACAAAAACTAGAAATGATTGAGTTTAGTGAGGAAGGCATGCTAAAGCTGTGATAGGCTGAAAGCTAGGCCCCCTTTGTAAAACAATTAGCCAAGTTATGAATGCAAAGAAAAAGTTCTTGATGGAAATTAAAAATGCTACTCCAGTGAATACGTGCATGATAAGACAGTGAAGCAGCCTTATTGTTGATGCACAGGAAGGTTTAATGGTCTGGGTAGAAGATCAAGTCAGCCACAAAATTCCCTTAAGCTAAAGCCTAATCCAGAGAAAAATCCATTCCAACCCTCAAGGATGACTTTGAGGGGTTCAAGACTTCAGTAAAAGAAGTCATTGCAGGTGTGGTAGAAATAGCAAGAAAACTAGAATTAAAAGTGGAGCCTAAGGATGTGAGTGAATAACTGAAATTTCAAGCTAAAACTTGAATGGGTGAGAAATTGCTTCTTAGGAATGTGTAAATAAAGCAGTTTCTTTAGAGAGAGTCTACTCCTGGTGAAGATATTGTGAAGATTGTTGAAATAGTAACAAAGGATTTGGAATTTTACATAAACTTTCTTATTAAAGCAGCAGCAGAGTTTGAGAGGATTGACTCCAATTTTGAAAGAAGTTCTCCTGTGGGTGAAATGCTGTCAAACAGCATTTCATGCTACAGATAAATTGTTCATGAAAGAAAGAGTCAATTGGTGTAGTTAACTTCATTGTTGTCTTATTTTAAGAAGTTGCCACAGTCACCCAAGCCTTCAGCAACAACAACCCTGGTCAGTCAGCAGCCATTGACATGGAAGCAAGACCTTCCACCAGCAAAGAGATTAGATTTTCTGAAGGCTCTGGTGATGATGGTTAGCTATTTTTTGTAAGTAATATAGTAGTTTTAAAGTAATGCATGTGCATTTTTTTTTAGATGTAATGCTATTGCACACTTAATAGACTACACTAAGAGCTGACTCATTTGAAAAGACCCTGATGTTGGGAAAGATTGAAGGCAGGAGGAGAAGGGGACGACAGAGGATGAGATGGTTAGATGGCATCACCGACTCAATGGACATGAGTTTGGGTAAACTCCGGGAGTTGGTGATGGACAGGGAGGCCTGACGTGCTGCGGTTCATGGGGTCGCAAAGAGTCAGATACGACTAAGTGACTGAACTGATAGTGTAAACATAATTTTTATGTGCACTGGAAAACCAAAAACATTTTGTGACTCTCTTTGTGCTATTTGCTTTATTGTGATGGTATGGAACTGAACCCCAAATATCTCCAATAAATGCCAATAGTAAAAAACAACAACAACCAAAAAACAGGATAAACATACAGTTTTGGTCAGTAGAATTAATCTGTATTCATAAAATTGTCAGAAAACAATAATTAGTAAACCGTATTATAAAATGACTCTTAGTACTTAGGTTTCAGAGAAGGGAGAGACTGTTGAAATTGAAAAATTCTCAAAGATGAGCTTGGATAAGTGTTGGAGTAGGTATGTCATGTATAGGAAGGAACAGTGTGGGAAGGTTGAGGAATAGCACAATGATCTCAGAGATCTGGCAGATTTGACTTTCATATTCCTCATCACTTCTGTGGACCAAACATTGTGTTTTGAGACAGACTTGGTGTACTTTTGGACTAACAGATATGACTTATAGAGTCCTCCATGTCTTGCTAAGTAAATTCCCCTTTAATCTATCTACAGTGGGAGTCCAACTGATGGGTGTCATGAAGGCAAGTGATAAATCATTTGGAGGATGATGAGGGTCTGAATTATGCAGTAACTAAAAGCTTTGGAGAGAGAGAAGCATATGGAAGTTATTGAGAGGTGGAAAAACTAGCATGTCATGGTACCAGGATATTGTAGTGTGTGGTGCTTTCTAATGCAGCAAAAAGGGCACCATGGAAACACTTTTGAAGCAAATATGGTGCTTTGCCAATTTGTGACCCAAATATTTCAGTGGAACATGGAAATATGTAATTATTTTTAATACTGATATTTTTCTTATAAGGATGGAAACATCTTTGGATCTTGATAAATTTTGACAACATAATTCTTACATTGAAATGATGCTGTGCTATATTAAAAGAAAACCTTACAATGAAGTCTCATCAAAGGTTTTATAAGTTGTGTATTCATGTATCTGGGACACACTTTGTACTTTGGAATCAAGAAGCAACAGGCAGTTTTCATCAACAGATTGAGAAACGTCTCTATAAGCTAGGAGTTCTTAGGCTTTAAGAACCATGATAAACTAAGATGACTCTAAGGCTACTTTCTTAGTAGTACTTTCTAACCATAGCCATGCATGAAAATTGCAGGGGCAGGGATGGACTTTAAAAATGCTATTGCCTAGGCCACCTCATATGTGTGGCCTGGATATCACCATTTTTAAAAACATGGAATACTGTGCATTGGTTTGGTGATGACTGTGTAGATACAACAATAAAAGCATGATCTATGAAAGTAAAATTGCTATTTGAATTTCAGTGAAATTAAAAACTTCTGCCCTATGAAAGATACTTTTAAGAAAATTAAAAGATAAACAACAGGCTGGGAGAAAATTTTTGCAAAATACATATCTTAGTTCAGTTCAGTTCAGTCACTCAGTCATGTCCGACTCTTTGCGACCCCATGAACCGCAGAACGCCAGGCCTCCTTGTCTATCACCAACTCCC